>NC_090931.1:592882121-593182976 GCF_040938575.1 Ambystoma mexicanum | reverse complement strand
ACATTCCTAGATCACAAATCCTGCAATATTTGGGCCACCTTTCTGAAGAAGGAAACGTCATCCACTGATGGCGCATACATATTACACAAGGACACCTCAAGACCCTGCACATCAAGTAGCAGAGCCATTATTCTCCCCTCTTTGTCAGACACCTCCTTCAAAACCCTGATCGGGACATTCTTCCTGAACAAAACCACCACACCCCTCAATTTGGTATTAAATGAGGCACCATAGATCTGCCCCACCCAACCTTTCTTCAATTTCTCAATTTCACCTTTTGCCAAGTGAGTCTCCTGCAGGAGACACACATCACCCTTGAGATCGTCTAAGAAGCGCAAGATTGTCATTCTTTTCTTGACATTATTCAATCCATTGACGTTCCAAGTCACCAACTCAAATCCTCACCCACCATATTCACTGTACAATTTTCCCACCAGACAACAAAAGCAACCATAAACAACTGAAGAGAACAAGGCAAAATACACACACACCCTCCCAAAACACCCAACCCACCCCCGCTGAAACAGATGCAGCCTGTTAGCAGCAACCACAAACCCAAGTAGTAATGCACAAAACTCATACCATAGTCCCAAGTCCCGACCCCCTCCCCATCAAACATGAACCCAAACTTAACCTTTTGAACACAAACCCCATCACTTCCCACCCAGCTTACTCCCAATGCTACAGAACACCACAAGTTACACAATTGAAATGCTTCTCACTCCGCCCAAACATCTCCACGTATTGGGCCACAATCCCTATACAAGTTGTTCAAACACCACCTATTCAGCACAACACAAGTACAATCCCACCACAGTACCCCTCAGGCCCCCCGGCCCCCATTACCGAACATCGGAGGAAAAAGGACACCATTCACACTCCAGGGGAGCCCAAATCCGCATCATTAAGAGATCAACACTGGCATCGAATGGGCATCCAACCAGCTCACATGAAAATCTCACAAACAGTCCCCCCACCACCCACACACTGGAAAGTCAATCAGCTGGCCATAAGAAATAATGACAGATCATCAAAGACCCATCAACATTAATAAATCGACGTGCATGCACGCAAGCATGCAAATTGCAGGTTCAGAAGCTGCAAAAACCAATATACACGCCTAAATTGCACTCGCACTCAAGAGTCAAGCACACACCAGAGCCCAAGCTCAAACCCATACAACAGAAACATTCCAAATCCACCCATCTCGTTTGCTCCCAACTTGTACTTGTTTAGCTGATGCGTGCAATCATATGCATCTACGCTCAGATGAACCTGTGTGGGAACTGCAGGCTGGAAAACCACATTTTGGTGGAGTGGGGGGGGGGGGGGTTGGTCTTGCCAAACCAAAGAATGCTGCTAAAATATAAATAAAAAGGAGGGTGATGCTGCTAAAATATAAATAAAAAGGGGGGTGGAGGGACCAGTAGAAGTAAAAGACCTGTGAAGGCTCAAAGGACATCGAATCCAGACTGGCAAGGAATAAAGGACTGGTGATCGAAGACAAAGTAGAGCAAGTGCTTTGGCTTCACATTTCTAAATGAGGGTTTTATTTGTGCAAATATACTCCATTCACATTCGCATAGAACATGGGTTTGAAAATGATGTCAGATATGGAAGCAGTATAAACAATTCAACTGTAGATATTGTTAGACAAGTTTATGCACACTGCCTAAAACAGATTGGAGGAAGGGGGTATTTGGCATGAGAAGATCCTTTTCAAGCCCAGGACTGAACAGAACACGCAGAAACCTACCAGACCTTTTTTATTCAACAGCTACTGCTAACAGGTCTTGCTAGACCTTCTGTAAAAATATCCCCAAACAAATAAGCATTTTCATAGCACTGTTTCATCTTTGCTAATGGCAAGGAAATAAGCTGCAGTCATATGGCACAGAAAATAGTTTAATCAGTGATGCAGTTTTATTCTTTTATTAGATTAAAAGTTACAACACATTGCTCCCCACAAAGCAAATCTTTAGTTGAGCTGCAGATGCAAACGCCATGAAAACTGCACAGAATGATTCCATGACAAGAAGTCTTACCTTTCTTTCCAGGTACGAGGCAATAAGACCAAAGTTTTTGGGGTGCTGCACAAACCTGCAGATCAGAAACAAATGTTATTTTCTTGCAGCAAACAATTCAGACAGAGGGGTAGGATATCACGTGCAAGCAGAGAATCTCTTAAACAGAGCAATGTCAGAAGCTAGCCCTGGGGGTTAACTGGAGGATAGTAAGCCCACCCTCTGTCCCTCTTATGCACTGCAAGGGAACGGGATGCAATATGCTATTACAGGAGTTGTGGCAATATTGAAAGACACTCATGTTTGGAAATTCATCTATTTTAAAGAATTACCCCTAAATTACTGCATACCATACAGGGCATTTGCTTTTATAATTAAAAAAAGGGGTTAATTGTACTAGAAAATAACCACGTTTGAAGGAATTTGAAGAAGAAAAAAAAAAAGAAAGATCGACTGTCCTGCAATGAGAGGACAAACAGAAATGTCTGCTTTTTGATTTTACTCAAGAGAACAAGAGTTAAAAAGACCCATCTCATTAGCTGCTAATAGGCCTTTGCCCGTTTCTTGGTTCACGGGTAAGCCAGGTTTTTGTGCAACATAAATGTGCTCACTTTAGCCCCAAGCATGAATGAGCTGCAAATATCTATGGCACAACCATGAAGGCTAGCCAGATGCAAGCCACAAATCAATGTGTTCCATCCCTTTATAACACAACACAACGGAGCTTAGATCAACACAAAACAAGAGATGTGAAAGGGGGGGCGTGGAGGGGACCTCAGGGTTTTGCTCATCTAACAGGGCTGTGCACACTAATTCCCACTGTGTTAAATCAGTTCTTTTCCCAAGGCAAGCAAACAGTCTGCCACTGATTGCCAACATAAAAGCAGGGATTACTGCCGGTAGAGGCCTGCCCTAATCTTGATGTTTCACTATTGTTGTACAAAAGGTAGCCTGCGTGAATCAGAAAAATGTGCAGCACACAAAACACAGATTTTAAAAATCATGACAACAGTCAGCAGGTTCCAAAGAATCTCTGCACGGGATGGTAGAGATTATCAGAATCTGCCCAAGCTAGATGAAGTCACTGACTGCTGAAAAAAATCCGTTTTGCATATGGCCCTATATGGTTTGATTTTAGAGACACTATATGGCTCTGTAAAACAAACTGGCAGGGGTCACCAGGAACATGGTATGTTGAAATGGCAATCTCAAATGTTTTAAGGGGGTAGAGAAAAAGGGTATGTACGGAGTAACCTATGACACCTTTTAAATAAAGAGCTGGATTTACTGACCCTTTCATCTGCAGAATATAAGGCATGCAGTGTAGTTCCCGCAGATACGTTGTAGGCCCATTCCAACTCCAAAGGGACACAATAGTAGTTGGGAGAAGCGAACCAAGAAGCATGCATCCCTGCATTAAACAGCAGGTGCTTAAAGTTGGAGGACGCAGTGCGATTGCAAAATGAGGATCCTGCCAAAGCAGTTTTTTGGGAGGCAATATCAACCATGTTTGTGCAGCTTCGGCCTCTGCAGGGTATCGAAATTGCTGGGAGCTACTTCCTATGAACCTAGTTATGGCCACCAACAGCTACCAAGAGCGAAACCTGAACCCCCCCCCCACCCCATCTTCACTCAGTAGAGTGCCTTAAAGTGAAAATTGGTGGGAGGAAGTTTGGGCGGGTGAAGAGTTGGCTGGAGATGGAACTTGGTATGCAATACGAAAAGGACCCTACACCTCCCTCCACACCCAGCCCCCAGCATGCCTGTATACTTTCTCCCATTGCTTCCTCTCCTGTTACCTTACCGCATTAAATAACACTGCACATTTTGTTACACAGTTTTCTTACTTTAAAAAGATGTATAGTAAGTCAACCTAGTTTAGTGACAGGGACAACTCTAGGAGCTGTAGCCAAACCAGTTCAAAGTAGCAAGGCGAGTGGTCAAGGCAAAGTTTCAAGAGGTGGTGAGCCTGTAAGGGGTCCTCAATGAGTACACAGTGAACAGTCAAAGAACACACTTAATCAGTTATACAAATTATTATTTATGGCCATAAAACACTATGAAAAATGACTACTAGTATGTAATATCACACAAGGCAAAATAAATGAGGAATCGTACCAAAATATTGCCACAATTGTGGCGACATTACTAAAACTGCACCTGAGCGAGGTACACAAATCCTAACCCGGGTGTCCCCTGCTCTCCTTGGACGCAGTAATAGGAGTCGGGGGTTTCTCCCGCTTACATTACGGTAAGCAGCGGATAAGAAAAAAAAAACTTCAAAAAGGGCCCCTTCGCCGTCAGCACCAACCCACATAAGTGGAAGGAACTGACGCAGCGGGGGTACAAGGATGTCGGACGTGCACACAGAAGTGCGCTGCAGTAAAGGTAATTGGGGGTTGCAGGTTTGAGGATTGCGGGCCGGGAAGGCATGCAAAAGTGATTTGATTACTGCGCTGTAATTTTAGTCATTTTCATCGGCGGAATTACGGGCGGCGCAGTGATCACATAGATTCAATAAATGATCTCTACTCTCCGCCCTCTGCAACTTATCCAAAACAGGACTGTAGGACTTGTCCTTGGCCTGAAGCTCAGGGATCGTATCTCTCCAGGACTGAAATCTCTGCACTGGCTCCCAGTGGCTGCAAGGATTAAGTTCAAAACCCTCTGCATTATCCACAAGGCCTTCTGGGGCCTGGGACCGCATTACCTTCAACTCTCTCATCCTAAATACCTTCCTTCTCGGGCTCTTCGCTCATCTGCCTCCAACTCCCTCAGGGTTAGCTGCTTCTCCAAGCAACGAGTTGGTAGTCGATCTCTCTCCTTGGCTGGGGCCTCCCTCTGGAACAGCCTTCCTGACTCCCTGAAACTTGGAGAACCATCTCCGGTTCCGGAAACATCTCAAAACCTTCCTCTTTGCTTCTGCTTTCTCTGCCTCTCTCCCCTGCTGAAATTCCCTGCCGATTCTGCACTGGTTACCTGGCCCCGCTTTCTAATCTTGGGGCCTTTTGCTCACCTGCCCTGCCTCCCTGGCAACCCCATGCACTTGGGGACTGGTTCTGTATCCCTTCAGTCCCCTTACCAGCACTTATGTCTGCTCTTACCTTGCACTTGCCACCATCAGGCCGTTTTATATATCGTATTTATTCTTCTTTCCCATGTACTGCACTTTCCCCTTTCCCTTCCCCTGGCACTCTTGCCTTTCTCCCTACCCTCGCACTTGCGTGATCTGAATGACACCTGGCCTAGTAGGATCGTTGTCTTATCTTCCACCGTTTTCCCCTCCCTTGCCTCGTCGCGCCTTGAAACACTTGTGTATAGGCACGTTATAAACGCCATATCATATCATACATATATACAATCACTGGAGTAGGGCAAAATACATAAACCCCTGAAAAGGAAGTTAAGTATTAGTATGCAGCACTACAGGTACACAGAGATACAACACTAACTTTGAAAGTACATCCCGAAAATGTATGGGGTATTGTGCCCAAACATTCATCAAAGTGAACATAGTTTTGTGAGCCGAAACAAAATAGAGTAGGGCTTTTGGGGTCCATTGAAGAGTTCAAAGGGGTAGAGAACAAGTTATGCTAGGTAATAAAAAGGTCCCCCATTTGCGGAATGCTTGCATGGGCAAGCAATGACAAAGCTAAACAGTTAAAAAAAAGTTTCTATAAGTTACCAAACTTTAAAAAAGGAGTTAGGGCTACAGCTAAGCACTGTCACAACCCCCCCCCCGTACTTCGATTCTTCCTAGGACTTGACAGATCTTCTGAAGAGGGACGAAGGTCACTTTCCCACCTTCAGCTGCAGTCCTTTATGACCAGGGCTTGCAGGTTCGAGCACTTCTCCGGTCGGCAACAAATGCTAGTGCAAGGTCTTCAGGATAAAGAATGCAGAAGAACTGGATGCAGGGCCCCTCTCAGCACAGGGCTGGATGCAGGAAAGCTGTTTTGGACAATGGACACTGATTAACGGTGACGCGGGGGGCACATTTTAATCACAGTCGGACTTCCCCCTCCTATCTCAGATACCTGTGATGCTGGAAACACAACATTTGACAGAGATGAGTCATGTAGCACAAGCCGTGGATGACCCCCAAGTTCCAGGCCTCAACACGGAACGGCGACATCTGCAAACTCTGAGCTGGGAAGCCACTAGGTGATCCAGGGGCACTTCTGAGGGCTCTTCTTTGCAGGACTCCGAGCTGACCTAGAGAATGGATGCTCCTGTGAAAAGTCTCAGCTTTCCCGTGTACTGGAAGTTAATATAAGGATTGTCTTGTCCTCACAGGTCCGGAAGAAGGATTAGAGAAAAAATGTCCATGGGACAAATGAAAAACCTTGTGGAACGGCCATGTTTGAACACTAGTCACAGTAGGCATTATAAGAAACCTAGGGGTATTCTCCAATTAAGACCCCGAGAGCCCTCTATTCAGATGGCCAGGGGAGGGCCATCGCTCTTGGATCCCAACCCTGGGGGTGGACAAGCGAGGGAGGATCACCTGGGTATGGGAATCCGGGATTGCCTTTGTGGGAATACTGCAGGCGAGACGCAGTATTCTGACAAGGCGACAAAAGAGGAGGAAGTGCCGGACGCCTTCATGGGATACACGCGACTCCCATCACCCTAATCAAGATTTCCCTAATTCCAATTCAGTCATCAATGACCCAAGGGGGGGGGAAGAAAGTCAATTGCCCAAGGAGCAGAAGGAAGAAAACCAACTAAAACAAAGCCAGGAGTCTGATGTTAACATCCCTTCATACTTTACCAATTTAAATCACATGGAATCCCACAAAAAATATGGAAGGGGACAACAATCCCCATGAGGGAAAAACCAGCCTACAGAATTTCCCCATGTCCATTCCCCATTATCAATTTCCTGACAGAAGAGCAGGAAAATAGATCTATCCTCCAAAACCCATTCCCCATTTCCAACCAATACTGAGACGAGGAAGAGGAAACTGGGAGCAGTCACGATTACCCATAGAAACATGGAGAAATTAATAGTTACTGACCGTAGTGACCAACGTACTCATAATCCATAGTCCCCTTTCCTCCATACTGTATGGGCATCCTTCCCTCGCGAGGGACGGGCGATGGAACATTGTTCACCAGAAAAAAATCTTCTCCCGTTTAAATTTAGAGGCGTGGCCCTAGGAGCACGCATTCGCCCGACTCTGCCGACTGGCGCCACCCCTCAGTCCCTACTGACGCGTCAACAATATTTAACATTGCCTAATGACACCAGTATTATTAAGGGGTGGGAGGGGGATGGAGGATGTATGGAGGAAAGGGGACTATGGACTAAGAGTACGTTAGTCACAACAGTGAGTAGCTATTAATTACTCTTGTGTCCCATCCACTTTCCTTCATACTGTATGGGCGATTACAAGTGAATGTAGCCCCATGGTGGAGAAGAGCCCCCTCCTTAAGAAAACCGGTTTCTTCGAACCGCCTGCCCAAATGCAACTTCTGTCCAAACAGTAGTGCTTACAGAAAGCCGAAATGGTGGCCCAGGTAGCCGCCCTGCTGATGACCTGCCACAGCACATGTCGTTGGAACGCGATGGCCGTGGCCCTGGCTCTGGCTCTGACAGCATGGGCATGTAAGTTACCTGGCACTGGTTTGTGCTGCCCCTCATAGGCCTCCTTGATGGCCGCAACCACCCACCTTGCTATGGAGGCCGGATAACCGGGCCTTGACCCACCGAAAGTGGCAAATAAGGCATCCAACTTGTGGAAGTCCTTGATCCTGTGCAAATAGTATTTGAGTGCGTGTCTGACATCCAGACGGTGCAAGACCCTTGGGGTCGACGAAGAAAGTGGGTAAGACTATTTCCTTGTTGAGATGGAAGGAGGAGGTCAACTTGGGTAGGAACACAGGGTGCGTCCGCAGGACGACCTTGTCCCTGTGAAAAGTGGTGTATGGTTCTGATTCCACCAGAGCTGGATCACTCTGACTCTGCAAGCTGAGGTGAGGCCCATGAGCAGAGCTGTCTTATGGTGACCAGCGCGATGTCCGCCGACGCCATAGGCTCAAACGGTTTGTGTCCAAGGCGCCCAACACAACATTAAGGTCCCACACCGGGTGTGGCTTCTTCATGAGGGGGTAAAGCAAGTGGAGGCCAGCCAGATGTCGCTTGACCACTGGGTTGGAGGAGGAGAAGAAGAGGCCCTCCTCCGAGTTCCTGTAAGCCCCTATGGCTGACAGATAGGTGCAGCATGTATCCACCTGCACGCCGGAGTGGGCGAGGTGTGCAGAAAAGGAGAGCACGTCGTTCAAGGTGCACTTAAGAGGGTCGATCTCCCTACAGTCGGCCCAATGACAGAATCTAGACATTTACACTTATATTGGCTCCTAGTAGCCTTGCTCCTAGCGCCATGGGTGATCTCTAGGTTAGTCTGAGATTGGCTTAAGTGTTTCAGTGTGACCTGCTGAGGAACCACACTGCGAGGGCTAGCTTGTGAGGAGCAGGGTGGAGTACCCTACCGGGCCAGGAGAGGAGCTGAGCCCAGAAGTATGTGAATGGGTGGTCTGCCTGAAAGGCTGAGGAGCTCAGAGAGCCACAGTCCGGCCGGCCACCAGGGAGCTATCAAAATGATGCTGCGGTGCCGAGATTGCTTTATCTTGCAGATCACCCTGTGAACTAGGGGTGTGGGTGGAAAGGCATTTGCCGCCATGAGGTTCCATTGGATCTGGAATGTGTTGCCCAGGGAGCCAAAGCCCTGCCCCTGCCAGGAGGCGAACTGTTGGCATTTCCTGTTGTCCCGGGAGGCAAAAAGATCCACCTGGCGAAGCCCCCACCTGAGGAAGATCTCCTTCAGTACCAGGTGGTTCAATTGTCACTCGTAATTGTCCACCCCCAGTCTGCTGAGCCTGTCCGCTTCCAGGTTGGATTTCCTCGGGAGGTGTAAATGTCGTTCTCCAGAGTCCATTCACACATGCTGACTGCTCTGTTGCACAGCGGTTAGGATCTGGTGTCCCTGTGCTTGTTGACATAGTACATGCTGGTGGCATTGTCTGTCTGGATAAGAACTGTCTTGCTCTCAATAAGAGGGAGAAAGGCCTTGAGAGCCAACCATATGGCCTTCAATTCCAGCCAATTGATGTGGGACTCCTGCCGAGTCCACACTCCATGGACGCTGTGGCTGTCCAGGGTGGCTCCCCAGCCCTACAGGGAAGAGTCTGTAGTATCTGTGACCCGAGGGGCCTGCTGCCGGAAGGGCTTGCTCTGCCTCAGGTTGAAGTCCGCGGACCACCAGTGGAGGTCTGAGAGGAGAAAGGGAGGAATGTTGACTGGGTCCTCTTGGGAGCCCTTCTCCAGATTCCATGAGGCTTGCGAAATGCAGTGTAATCTCTGCATCCCGAGTCTTGTGTGGGGCACGGCCAATAGGACTGCTGCCATTAGCCCCAGTAGGTTGTTGGTACCACTAGGCCGAGGTCATGGGCCTGGAGAGGAAGTAAGCTGTAGCTCTCTTGAATGCCGCAATCTTGTCCTCTGAGGGAAAGACTCTCACAGAGCTTGTGTCCCGGATGAGGCCCAAGAATGTCAGGCTCTGCGTGGGCTGCAGCTGAGAATTCTTGAGATTGACAGTGAACCCCAGGTCATGAAGTGTGTTCATGAGTGCGGAGGCAGTATGCTGAAATGCTTTCAGAGAGGTGGCCCAGACGAGCCAGTCGTCCAGGTATGGGTAGACGTGGTGGCCCTGGGCCCTGAGGAGGGATGCCACTGCATTCATCAACCTGGTAAAAACCCTGGGAGCTGAGTTGAGGCCGAAGGGTAGCACCTTGCATTGGAAATGGAAGTCCATGATCCTGTAGCGCAGTAAGGAACGACGCGGCTGCCAAATCGGGACATCTAGGTAAGCGTCCTTCAGATCCAGGGTGCACATCCAGTCTCCCCTGTCCATTGTTTCCGCAATAAAGGCTGCCGTAACAATCTTGAATTTTTGCAGAGGGAGGGAAGAGATTGGGGGTTGAAAGGTCCAACACAACTCTCAGGCTAGCCTGGTGGTTCTTCTGTATGGCTAAAATCCTGGAATAAAAGCCCAAGCCTCGCAGGGAGGTTGGGACTGCTTCCCCAGCTTGGCTCTTGACGAACGATCGGATCTCTGCCAGCAGAGTTGCTGTCCCAATCTGAGGGGAGGAGAGGAAGGTACCGGTAGGCGGTACCCTGTGAGACTACAGAGAGGATCCAGGGGTCCAAAATATTCTGGTGCCAAAATTGCATGTGAAAGGCAAGCCTACCTCCCATCGGAGACATGTGGAGCCGAAGGGGTGTGTCATGCCTTTTTTCCCCTCTGAGAATGTTGCGGAGGAGGGGAATTGGAAAGACCCCTTGCCCCCCCCCCCCCACCCCTCCCCTTTTTGTTGTTTCCTCCGATGATGACCGAGTACGGTCCGGTTATCTGGACCTCCGTTCTTGGAAGCCTCGAAACCCGCCAAACGCCAGCCCAATGTCGGGGCGCTGCTGCGATTGGGTGTAGGCCTTGGCATGGCCTTTGTAAGAATAGATACTTTGTGGTTTGCGAGCTGTTCTTTTTATCCAATTCCTCATCGGTGGTGGAGTGGAGAGGGTACTGCCCACGAAGGGAAGATCCAATATGCGTTCCTGGACATCAGGATTAAACTTAGTAGCCCGGAGCAAGGCCGTCCTTCTCATGTCCATGGCAATGCAGATGGCCAGGCAGAGGTATCAATGTGGGCCGCGGTGCAATCCATAATGTCCTGCGCTACCAGCCTGGATTCTCCTAGTCCCGCCTTGAAACACGCTTGGCTCTGTGCCGGAAGTTCTGGGATGAAGTCTGCACTTTCCTGCCAGAGCCTGTGGTTAGCGGCTGCCAGCATGGCATCTGTGTTGGCCTGCCACATGTCTCGCCTACCCATTCTCTTACTGTGGCTACAATCTACTGGCCTCCTGGTCAAATCACCTCATTTCTCTCGGAGTCGGCAGTCGGCAGACTCCTCTTCCTCTTCCTCCTCCTCCTCTTCCGTGACCTTAATATACATTTAGACTCTCCTTGTTCCTCTCCTCTGTACTCTTCCGTGACCTCTGCGACTCCCTCTCACGGTCCATCCTCCCCTCTGGCCAGACTCACCCTGCAGGGCACACACTCAATGTCTTGATCTCCTCTGACCGCCCCCTCTCATCCCTCTGACCACTCCTCTCTCCTGGAGCGATCACTCCCTCCTCTCTCATCTCATCTCTCCCTCCCTCCCTCCCTCTCTGCCCCTGAAGCCAAGCCTACCCCAACACTGCCACCTACCTTCTCGGACATCCGGCCCATGAAGCGTGTGTCAGTTAAGGCTTTTGCCGCCACATTTCCCACTCCCCCTCCCCCAACACACCTCTGGCTGTCTCACATCCTGAGACTGGCCTGTCTCTGATCTACTCTTCAATTTCTGATACTCTTGATGCTCTTGCCCCGGTCATGAGAATCCGTTTGAAGTCCAAAGCCAAGTGCAATTCCAGGTATGACTCCGACCTAGCTACACTGGCTCAGAGGAAATGGAGGGCTTCTGGTTCATCCTCTGACAAACTTGCCTGTCGTCTGCCTGCTACAAAGGCAATCCCGATTCTGTCCTCCCCAAGAAGAGTCCACATTCAAGCTCATGTCTCTGAGACTTCTAACAACTCGGCCGTACTCTTTAAAATCTGCAAAGCGATGGCCAACCCTGCTGCAGTCTCTATCCCTCCTGTTGGCTCCCAGGCTCTTTGCAATGCCCGTGCCTTCCACTTTATCTCAAAAACCAGGACATCCTGTCCAGTCTCTCCACCCCCACCCCTCCTCTGCCCTCCCCTCTCCATCTGTGCTTGTTGACCCTCCTTTGGCTACCCCTCCCACCATCCTTCTCGTCCTTTCCTCTTTTCTCCCCAGACGATGTTGCTCGACAAGTCCGATCTAGGAAAGCCTTGTCAAAACAGGTTCATCCCTGTTCCTCTAAAACCATCAAGGACCACATTGACACCCTTGCTCCGGCCCTTGCTGATTTTTGTAACCACTCCTTTGCCTCAGGATACTCCCCTCCCCTCTGAAGCACTCGCTTGTGCATCCTCTTCTCAAGAAACCCACAGCTGATCCTTCTTGTCCGGCTAACTATCGCCCAATTTCCATTACTCCCTTTTTGGGCAAACGCCTGGAAAAGTTGGCCATCTTTCAGCTTAACCTTCATTCCAATTCTGTTGGCTGTCTCCATGACCACCAGTCTGGCTTAGAGCTGCCAGAAGCACGGAAACTGCTCTCCTGAGCACCCGTCAAGATCTGCTCTCCAACCTTGACTAACATTCCCCTCTGTCCTCATCCTCCTCAATCTCTCTTCTGCCTTCAACCCGGTCAACCACACCACCCTGCTCAACCGTCTCTGCGATAACCTGGGTATCACTGATCAGGCTCTGGCCTGCTGACCTTTTTCCTCTCTGATCGACCCTCCCAGGTCCAACTTGGGTCCTTCCTATCATCCTCTCTACCTGTGGTGTTCCCGAGGGGTCTAACCTCGTGCCCTGGCTTTTCAACCAATACCTGGCAACTCTCGCCCACTGCATTGCCATTTTCTGCTCAAGTTTCCTGTGCTACGCTGACGACAACTCATTTTCAGGCTGCCCTCGGCCACCTCCTCTCCCTCGCTCATCTCTGATAGCATAACTGCCATTCAAGATTGGTGTACCGCCAATGCTCTTTGTCTGAATGCCAGCAAGACTGAGATCCTCCTCATCGGCACACCTTCACCATCCTTTCCCCTCACTCTCTGGCCGGCCTTCCTTGATGTCTCTAAAAAGTCAAACCTCCTACTGCACCTCCTCAGAGGTACTCTGCCTTTCCTTTCCTTCCCCCAGAAGCTCATGGTCTCCCGAGCTCTGGTTTTCTCTAGGTTGGAGTATTCTAACAGCCTCCTTCTAAATCTACCTGCCTCTACTCCGCCCTCTGCAACTAATCTGCAAGACTTGTCCTTGGTCTCAAGCCTTGGCATTGTACCTCTCCAGCTCTGAAATCCCTCCATTGGCTCCCAATGGATGCAAGGATTAAATTCAAAACCCTCTGCATCGTCCACAAGGCTTTCTGGGTCTGGGGTCCAAAATACCTTCAGCTATCCCTCTGCAAATACCTCCCCTCTTGACCTATTCGCTCCTCCAACTCCCTCAGGTTCAGTCATTTTTCAAAGAACTGAGCTGGGGGTAGATCTCAGTCTTCGGCTGGGACCTCCCTCTGGAACAGCCTCCCTGCCACTCTAAAACCTGAGGAGAACCATCTCCGGTTCCGGAAGCACCTCAAGACCTTCCTCGTTTCTTCTGCCTTGGCTCCACCTCACCCCTGCTGATCTGTTCTCTTGGTACTGTGCGCTCCTGGCCACCCTCTGCGGGCCCAGGTACCTGCTCACCCTCCCGCACTGCCTCCAGGCCACCCCTTGCACTGCGGTCTGTATCCGTACGCATACAGCCCCCCTCCCCCTTTTCTTCCTGCACTTATCAGACCTACCCCGTCTGCTGAGTTAAACCTAGCACTTGCCAATTGCTGGCTGCACTACCAGGGTTTGTTGCCTTTATTATTTATCTATTTCTCCTTTGCTTCGCACTTTTCACTTCTCCCCCTTCCATGCACTTTTCCCCTTCCCTCTCCCATGCACTGGCGCGTTCTGAATCACTTGTGTACGAGCGCGATAGAAATAAAATATCAATATCAAGGAGGCTTTTGAGTACAGCTTCTTCCCGTATGCCTCCAAGATCTTATCGTTGCCTAGCAGCATCGAGGACGAGGTGGCCGAAGACGACTGAGGCTTGGAATAGAGTGACGCTGCAGCTATCACAGAAGAGTGCGATTAAGGATGCGCTGAAAGCAAGAGTGAGTCCCCTTCCATCTGCCTGTACTTGGTGTCAAGGCGCCGATTGACTGGCTGAGCCGAGAGCGGCTTGAGCCACCCCTTCTTGGCAAGGGCAACTAAGCCTTTTTGCTTCGGGATCCCAGTTTTGGTAGGGGGGTTTTAGGGTGAGGACTTCTGCTAAGACCCTCTCCTCGGGCTGCTCTACCTCAGTCTGCGGAAGGCCCAAATACTCTGTCAAACCTGCAAGGCGTTCATGGACGCCCTGGCTGAAGATGGCGTGTCGGGTTCCTCCTCCTCGTCCGTGTCCGCCAGACTCATTGGGGGGAGAGGGGATGGGGGGCAGGGGTCCAGAGCTGGTGGAGGAGTGCTGGGCGCTGTGGGCTGCAGAGTTGAGACCGGAGACGGTGGCTGCTGCAGAGGCTGGTGTGGAACCGCCTGTACTGTGGGAGGCAGGGAATCAGGAATCTGAGGAGCCGGCTGGGGCAGCAGCGTCTGCGCTGGGGTATGTGGCACCAGAGCCATCAGAGGAATGACTATAGGTGCCGGTGGGTGACCTGAGGGAGCATGTCCCTGATGGCATCCCGGAGGATGCCCCCCCATCTGGGGAGTTCGCATCAGCCCTAGGAACCTTTTGAAGAACCCGTTTGAAGTGGCCAAGGGCAGCTGGGGCCGGGGTACACTGTGCCTGGGGTGCAGGGTAAATCTACCCTGCGCTGCTGATGGATAAACTGTAGGCCACACACCTGGTTGGCACCAGTCCCACCTCATGACTCTTTCCTCCAACCGCTCCGCGAGAGGGGGTTTTAGATGAGCGGCCATCTTGTCTGGTGCGGTGGCCATTTTGTCGATGCTGTGTCCTTTATGCCGAAGTCGTGGTACCTGGCTCGCTGGAACCAGCCCCGTCCAAGATGCTTGGTGTTGGAACAAAAGGACTATCCCGCACCTCAGGCTGTGACCTTGAAGCGTATTGCCCTCGGCAGAGCTGCCGGTAGTGCTGCGTGAAGGCGCCCCCTCGGACATGATGCCGGTACTAGGACGTTGCCCCTCGGGAGTAACCCCGGTAAAAGAACCTTGCGGTCCCTCAGCACTGACAACGGAAGGATCTGGAGACCACTCGGTAGCTGGACTAGCCTCAGTACGTGTGCTGGTACTAGAACCAGACAGGCTCCTCCCGGTCAAGCGCTTCCTTGGGAAGGAGTCGCCCTTACTGGGTGCGATGGTGAATAGAGCCCTTTCCTTCGGCCTCGAGCAATGCTCGACAAAGTCCTTTAGGTCCTCCGGAGGTGACTTCTGGAAGAGCTCCCTCCACCTAGCTAGCCTGTTCCTCAGTGCCCGTGGAGTCAATGCGTCGCACGCGGAACAACCTTGCCAGCTGTGGTCGGGGCCAAGGCAGCAGAGGCAAAGGGCATGGCGGTCGGTTGTAGGGAAGAGCCCCTCGCAGGTTTGACACCTGCTGAAGCCCACTGAAATCGACATGCGCCGGGGAGGAGCTTGGCGTCGGAGGACCAAGTACCTATTGAAAAGAAATATACACAGATAGAAGAATATCCGGGGAAGAGTGCGTGGTATTAACATGGTCGAAGCCAAACCCAGGAGCGCTGGTGAATTCGGCGCGTTCCGGTCAACGAGGAAAAGAGGACTGAGGTGTGGTGTCGGTGGGCAGAGTCAGGCGACCTCATGCTCCCAGGGCCGCGCCCCCACATGCCTCTAAATTTAAAGGGGGGAAAAAGGTTCTGTCTCCCGTCCCTCACGAGGGACGCCCACAGTATGGAGGAAAGGGGACAGGGCGTAAAAGTAAGGGTAACCAACTATAGAACCAACTTTCCACCTGGACGCCTCGAGGTGAGTGCAGCACAGTCAAGACCCTTCTGGGCCCTGATTTTAGCTCCATCCGGCCCCTGCATAGGCCCCCTGCACCTGCGTGCACCGTCGCTTGTCCCGGCCCTCGCGCTCTCTCTTCCCCTTCCCGACCCTCCTCCCGCCTCCCAGCCCGCCCCCTCCCCTGATAGGCCACTAGCATTCCTGTGTAGGAAGTAGGCCCCTGCAACTCACCTCGAGCGCCACTTTCCACCTGGACGCCTCGAGGTGAGTGCAGCACAGTCAAGACCCTTCTGGGCCCCGATTTTAGCTCCATCCGGCCCCTGCATAGGCCCCCTGCACCTGCGTGCACCGTCGCTTGTCCCGGCCCTCGCGCTCTCTCTTCCCCTTCCCGACCCTCCTCCCGCCTCCCAGCCCGCCCCCTCCCCTGATAGGCCACTAGCATTCCTGTGTAGGAAGTAGGCCCCTGCAACTCACCTCGAGTGCCGACGCCTCGAGGTGAGTGCAGCACAGTCAAGACCCTTCTGGGCCCTGATTTTAGCTCCATCCGGCCCCTGCATAGGCCCCCTGCACCTGCGTGCACCGTCGCTTGTCCCGGCCCTCGCGCTCTCTCTTCCCCTTCCCGACCCTCCTCCCGCCTCCCAGCCCGCCCCCTCCCCTGATAGGCCACTAGCATTCCTGTGTAGGAAGTAGGCCCCTGCAACTCACCTCGAGCGCCACTTTCCACCTGGACGCCTCGAGGTGAGTGCAGCACAGTCAAGACCCTTCTGGGCCCTGATTTTAGCTCCATCCGGCCCCTGCATAGGCCCCCTGCACCTGCGTGCACCGTCGCTTGTCCCGGCCCTCGCGCTCTCTCTTCCCCTTCCCGACCCTCCTCCCGCCTCCCAGCCCGCCCCCTCCCCTGATAGGCCACTAGCATTCCTGTGTAGGAAGTACGCCCCTGCAACTCACCTCGAGCGCCACTTTCCACCTGGACGCCTCGAGGTGAGTGCAGCACAGTCAAGACCCTTCTGGGCCCTGATTTTAGCTCCCGCCATCCGCCTCCCATTGGTCACATCAAGCGGACTTCCATTCATAGCCAATCCCCCCAGGGCAGCCCCTGCCCGGCAGCCCCATCGGCTAAGGGCCCCAAGGCCAAGGGCGGCTCCAACAGAGGCGGCTCCAAGATGTGTCTGCAGGTGTCAGCAGGGGAAGCCAATGAAGCCAGCAACTAACAGACACCACCAAAACCGTGAGTGTGGTATGGGTGGAGGAGTAGAGCATTCACTCCACTCCAGAAAGCCCATGCCACTCTATTTTACCTCCAAATAACATAGACTGCCATAATGTTAGCATGTCCACTCTTAGAAAGAACTGTGAAAGTTAGCATGTCCACTCTTAGAAAGAACTGTGAAAGTTAGCATGTCCACACTTAGATAGAACTGTGAAAGTTAGCATGTCCACACTTAGAAAGAACTGTGAAAGTTAGCATGTCCACTCTTAGAAAGAACTGTGAAAGTTAGCATGTCCACTCTTAGATAGAACTGTGAAAGTTAGCATGTCCACACTTAGAAAGAACTGTGAAAGTTAGCATGTCCACACTTAGAAAGAACTGTGAAAGTTAGCATGTCCACACTTAGAAAGAACTGTGAAAGTTAGCATGTCCACTCTTAGAAAGAATTGTGAAAGTTAGCATGTCCACTCTTAGAAAGAACTGTGAAAGTTAGCATGTCCACTCTTGGAAAGAACTGTGAAAGTTAGCATGTCCACTCTTAGAAAGAACTGTGAAAGTTAGCATGTCCACTCTTAGATAGAACTGTGAAAGTTAGCATGTCCACACTTAGAAAGAACTGTGAAAGTTAGCATGTCCACTCTTAGAAAGAACTGTGAAAGTTAGCATGTCCACTCTTAGATAGAACTGTGAAAGTTAGCATGTCCACACTTAGAAAGAACTGTGAAAGTTAGCATGTCCACACTTAGAAAGAACTGTGAAAGTTAGCATGTCCACTCTTAGAAAGAATTGTGAAAGTTAGCATGTCCACTCTTAGAAAGAACTGTGAAAGTTAGCATGTCCACCCCTAGACGGAATTGTGAAAGTTAGCATGTCCACTCTTAGAAAGAACTGTGAAAGTTAGCATGTCCACTCTTAGAAAGAACTGTGAAAGTTAGCATGTCCACCCCTAGACGGAATTGTGAAAGTTAGCATGTCCACTCTTAGAAAGAACTGTGAAAGTTAGCATGTCCACTCTTAGATAGAACTGTGAAAGTTAGCATGTCCACCCCTAGACGGAACTGTGAAAGTTAGCATGTCCACCCCTAGACGGAACTGTGAAAGTTAGCATGTCCACCCCTAGACGGAACTGTGAAAGTTAGCATGTCCACTCTTAGAAAGAACTGTGAAAGTTAGCATGTCCACTCTTAGAAAGAACTGTGAAAGTTAGCATGTCCACACTTAGAAAGAACTGTGAAAGTTAGCATGTCCACACTTAGAAAGAACTGTGAAAGTTAGCATGTCCACTCTTAGATAGAACTGTGAAAGTTAGCATGTCCACTCTTAGATAGAACTGTGAAAGTTAGCATGTCCACTCTTAGAAAGAACTGTGAAAGTTAGCATGTCCACTCTTAGAAAGAACTGTGAAAGTTAGCATGTCCACCCCTAGACGGAATTGTGAAAGTTAGCATGTCCACTCTTAGAAAGAACTGTGAAAGTTAGCATGTCCACCCCTAGACGGAATTGTGAAAGTTAGCATGTCCACTCTTAGAAAGAACTGTGAAAGTTAGCATGTCCACTCTTAGATAGAACTGTGAAAGTTAGCATGTCCACCCCTAGACGGAATTGTGAAAGTTAGCATGCCCATACTTGAATAGAACTGTGAAGGTTCGCATGTCCACTCTTAGATAGAATTGTGAATGTTAGCATGCCCTCACTTGATGGGACTGTGAAGGTTGACATGTCCACTCTTGGATGGAATTGTGAACGTTGGCATGTCCACTCTTGATGGAATTGTGAATATTGGCCTGCGCCGCATCTAGATGGAACTGTGAAGGTTAGCATGTGAAAGTTGCATTTAGAAAGTGTGCCCTACAGCCTCTCCATCAAGCTTAGAAATGTGCCCAATAGCCTCTCCGTGAATTTTAGAAATGTGCCCAATAGCCTCTCTGGTAAATTGAATTTAGAAGTGTGCCCAAGATCCTCTGTGAAAGTTTCATTTAGAAGTGTACCTAATAGCCTCTCCGTGAATTTTAGAAATGTGCCCAATAGCCTCTCTGGTAAATTGAATTTAGAAGTGTGCCCAATAGACACTCTGGAAAGCTGCATTTAGAAATGTACCCAATAAACACTCGGGAAAGTTGCATTTAGAAGTGTGCCCAATAACCTCGCTGTGAATTTAGTAGTGTTCCCAATAACCACTCTGTGAAATTTAGAGGTGTACCCATTAGCCTCTGCGAGAGTTACATTTAGAAGTGTGACCAATAGCCACTCTGTGAAAATTGCATTTAGAAGTGCGCCCAATAGACATTCTGGAAAGTTGCATTTGAAATGTACCCAATAGACACTCTGGAAAGTTGCATTTAGAAGTGTGCCCAATAACCTCGCTATGAATTTAGTAGTGTTCCCAATAACCACTCGCTGAAAGTTGCATTTAGAAGTGTGCCCAATAACCCTCTGTGAAATTTAGAAGTGTACCCATTAGCCTCTGTAAGAGTTACATTTAGAAGTGTGCCCAATAGCCTGGTAAATTGAATTTAGAAGTGTTCCCAATAGCCCCGCTGGAAAATTGAATTTAGAAGTATTCCCAATAGCCTCGCTGAAAATGGATCTTAATAGTGCGCCCAGTAGCCTCTCTGTGGAAAACTGAATTTAGATATGGGCCCAATATCCTCTGTGAAAGCCGCATTTGAAGTGTGCCCATTAGCCACGCTGTGAAAGCTGCATTTAGAAGTGCTACCAATAGCATCTGTGAAAGTTGATTATAGAAATGTATCCAATAGACACTCTGGAAAGTTGCATTTAGAAGTTCGCCCAATAACCTCTCTGGAAAATTGAATTTAGAAATGTGCCCAGTAGACGCCCTGCGAAAATTGCATTTAGAAGTGTACCCAATAACTTCTGCGAGAATTACACTTAGAAGTGTGCCCAGTAGCCTCGTTGATAAAAGTGAATTTAGAAATGTTCCCTATAGCCTCTGTATGGAAAATTGTACTTAAAAGTTTGCCTAGTTGCCTCTCTGTGGAAAATAGAACTTAGAAGTTCGCCCAGTACCCTATCTGGGAAAGTTGCATTTAGAAGTTTGCACACTCAAAGAGCATATAACCAGTCATACCACACCCCACGCTTACTCTCTCCTTTACATCACCACTCAACTAGAACACAGAGATACTATGACACCATTCGGTATAACTGTTCTCATACGAACATCCGCCGCTTACTCCACATCATTCTATGTAAACACTGCTGGTCTCACACCCTCAGCCAGGCGTTTTCCCCAGGCCTAACGCAGCCACATCCGTTCCGGATTAATCCTGCCAGAACGAACACATTCTCCTGATCCCTCAACCACCACACCTACCGATAAGAATCAGCTATTACACGCGTACCGCACGAGCTGCACACATATCCGGTGCACACACGCACCTTTTTGACTCCCCCTACTCTCTCTACTGATCTGAACTTCGTTTCCCAAGGGCGTTCAACCTACCAGCGCCTTCAGACCATACCAATGGTATATAAGGCGCTATATAAGTGCAAAATAACAATAACAATAACAAAAGAACTTAACCAGTCCCACTGATAGAGTCAGGCATTTACTAATTATCACTCGCAACCAACTCCACTTAACTGTTTTTCCAACTATAAAAGGCGTCGGTCTACACAGGTGAAAGATCGAGCTGGGGACGTTGTCTTGTCCAAAGAAGAGCAGAGAACAGCAGATCTACAGGCAAGAGGAGAAATGCGTGCTGAGATGCTGGCCTGGTGTTTGTGAGGTGCTGCAGCGTGGCTAGGGAGCCGTGTCTCCAAGTAGCCGGAGCGAAGGACCCTGCAGGCTATTGCCGGTCTGAACATTGCTTGCTCCCTTGGGACCTGTGCCAGCCCCAAGGGTACCCGAGAGGCAGGTGGTGAGACCCTGACCTCAGACCCGCACAACCAGAAGGGCACCACTTGTCAACGCCCTTCTGCCCTGGTGAGTCTTGTGAATGTAAGAAAGAGAGAGAGACTCGTGAGCATGCTGCTGACTGAAGAGGAGCGGGCGAAAGGAATGCATAAAGCAGCACGGAGCGGAAAAGATTAACGGCAGAGAGCAGAAGGGGCGTGAAGTGAAAGTACTGTAATAAAGAGGGCACAATTGACCCGAAACGAGAGAGAAGGGTGCAAGCAATCGGTGCAGATTGGAAAGTGTGCAAGGGAAAGCTGGAAATGGTGCTAGTGGGCACGGAAGGTAAAGACAGTGCAAGTGTGCACAGGAAAGCTGAGGAAAGTGCCAGGTGCACAAGAAGGACAAAGAAGGTGCAAGTGTGCAGGAGAAAGAAAGGCGAGGGTGGGCACGAGAAAACTCGATAACAGAGCAGAACAAGAAAGGTTAAGAGAAGGGAGAGCAAGAAATAAAGAGGGGTTAAAGCTTGGAGTGGTCACGCATAGGAGGAGCAAAGACAAACTGAAAACATGTTTAGAAACTCAAGTGGGGCCTGAGCTTGAGGAAGGGAACTCTAAGAGGACGATCAAAGTGGAATCTTGATTATTTTGTGTTATTGAAGGAATTGAAGCTTGGGAAAGGGAAGCCCCGAGACAATTGAAGAATTATTTTTTTTCCCTCGTTATGTTTTGAACTTGGAAGTACTCAAGCTTGGGGAAGGGAACCCCAAGTCATTAAAGACATTGGGCCTCATTACGTGTCCGGCGGTAAAACCACCTGGTTACCGCCGGACTCTTATTACCATTCCGCCTCCGTGATTCCCGGAATTACCGGGGCATTACAACCCTGGTTTTCCGGGAATCACTGAGGCGGAATGGTGTAAATCCCCATTCCCATTGAGTCCTATGGGACTCAATGGGAATGGGGATCATGGAAACACTGGCAGCATCTCGTAATTCTGCCGGTGTTTCCTCGTCCACCTGCGGGCGGGATTAAACCCGCCAGGTCAAACCTGGCGGGATCACATCACCTCCTGCCTGCAGGAGTCAGGATCAGGCGGTCCGGAAACAACGGTGGCGGCGGGTTTACCGCCACCGTTATTTCCGGACCGCCTGATTTGTAATGAGGCCCATTGACATTGTTTGAACTATGGAGAAGGTCCTAGGAACAGTCCCTTTTGATTGAACTCACTCTTTTGAAGCGGACCAACCAAATCCTGGTGAGAAGATAACCTGAAACCAATCCTGGTTTTCTATTTTTGCTGAACCACCACTTTTTGCTTTTGAAATACTTTCCAACACATTTTTGTCAAAGAGTGAGGGCAAGCACAGGTATAGACACAGATAGATTTTTATTTTGGAATGCCAGACTTCATTGGCCCTTAGAAACATCAGTTAAGGGAACCATTCCTTTAGTGTTAGGGCCAGTTAGGTAATACACCAAACAAGAAACTTTAGTGAATAAAGGTTTTGAAACAAACATCCGAGTAGTTTGTGTCCCTCTTGATACCATGCCTGTCTCACAGTAGCCAAACGCAGTAAGGCTAAAGTAAAATACACCAAAAAATATCTAAAAGCAACTGCTGCCACCAGCTTGTCCCTTTGGCACACCTAAAGTAACCAAGAATCCTCCGAGTGTTAGTCAAAGGCAAAACAAAAACGTTTACCCTATTGTACTGCATTTTAAGATGCATTGTACAATTTAGTTATTTATTGGGCATTTGTAGGACGCCTATACACAAGTGTTTCTAGGCGCTGGGGGGAAGTGCGGGAAGGAGGGGCACCAGGAGTTGGGCAAGTGCTGAGGGGAGCCCAAGGAAGGCAAGTGCAAGGGGAAACCAGAGGTAGAGGTCAGGTTGTACGGGGACGGGGTGGACCAGGATCAGGCTGTCTGGGAAGGGGGCGCAAGGGCAAGTGCTGATTTGGTATGCTGGGGTAGACTGATCGAGGAGGGCCTGGCCCCAGTAAGACTAATAAGGGACCAGGCACCAGTCACAGCGGCAGGGAGCAGGGGAGAGGGAAGGAGGACGAGAAAATGAAACCCTTGAAAAGCTTCCAGAACTTAAGGAGATTCGGCCCCTGAGAGGGGTGGGTAGGCTGTTGCAGAGGGAGGCTCCTGCCGAAGAAAGATCTATCCCCCCCCCACCCCCACTCTCTGCTTGGCAAAATATCTAATCGGGAGAGAGTTGTAGCTAGAGGACCAAAGGACTCTAGCAAGGTGGTATTTAGGGAGAGAAAGTTGGATGTAGCAGGGTCCTAGGCCCCAGAAAGCCTAGTGGATGATGCAGAGGGTCTTGAATTTGATCCTTGCAGTCACCGGGAGCCAGTGGAGAGATTTTAGGGCTGGAGAGATGCAGTCACTGGACTTGAGGCCAAGGATAAGTCTTGCAGCCCTATTCTGGATTAGATGAAGAGGGTGAAGGGAGAAAAGAGGCAGATTGAAGAAGCTGTTGCAGTAGTCAACCCTAGAGAGAACCAGAGCTCTGGAAACATTGAGCTTCTGGAGAAAGGTGAGAAAAGGTAGAATGCCTCTCAGGAGGTGGAGCTGAAAGTTGGGCTTCTCGACAAGGTTTGTGATGTGAGGGGAGAAGGAGAGCCAGGAGAAGATGACTCCCAATACTTTCTGCCTCACAAGAGGGGGGATAAAGGGGGGGGGGGACAGGGGCAAGGAGGGCAGCCAGAGTGTGAGGGAAGCTGAGAGCAGGTGCCCCAATGAGAAGGATCTCCGTCTTACTGGCATTAAGGCAGAGATCATTATCAGAGCACCATGCCTGAATAGCAGTCCGGTATGGGAGAGGAGGAAGAAGGAAGCTTAAAGGAGAGCTGTGAGTCAGAAGTATAGCACTGGAAGTGAGGAGAGAAGGTAGAGATCAAGTGGGCCAGAGGGGCAAGGATAGAGCCCCGAGAGACGCCGCAGGTAGAGAGTGAGGTAGAAGAGAGGAAAGGGCCCAGTTGTACTTGGGAAGGTCGGTTAGAAAGGAAGGAAGTCCGCCAGGCCAGTGCCCGGTCCATGATGCCAAGGGTATCACAGAGCCGATTTTGGAGGATGGTATAATTGACGGTGTCAAAGGCAGAAAAAAGATTGAGAAGGATCAGAACAGAGGGAAAGTTGGATTCTGCATTTGAGCGCAGGTCATCACAAGTGTTCATGAGAGCAGTTTCCGTGCATCTGGGTGATCTGAAGCCAGACTGGTGGTCTTGGAGACAGGCAGTAGATTCAGTGTGGAGGGTAAATTGGGGGAAAACCAACTTCTCCATGAGTTAGGCCAGGCAAGGGGTGATGGAGAAAAAGCGATAGTTATCCGGGCAGGAAGATTCTGCAGACAGCTTTTTCCCCCCCTCGCCCCTAAGATGACCAAAGTAGAAATACATCTGTGTCCGAAATGCTATTCTGGCCCTCACATTCTAAAAACGGAACTCAAAAGTGCAAAGGCTAATGTCTCAGGATCTCAAGGTGCACAGATGTTCTCAAGTTCAACACAAAGATGCAAATCCAACCAAATGTTCCAATTGAATAATAGAGAGAACAGAAGGGTGTTCCTGTGTGAAATGAATTAAAGAGATTACTTGTAGACAACCAACATTTACTAGACTGGGTCTTGCAGTGAATGAATCACATACTTTTATGGAAGTGTTCTACCAGTCATGATGTGGTACAATATACAATTATTAACGCAAATGAAACGAGGGAAATGGATCTGGAAAAAATTCAAATCTATATTGTATTACAACAATTGTTTTATATCAAGGTAAAACATCTCATCACAAAACGTATTCATTGTTTGAGGTGGTAAGTCATAAATGAAAAAAAAAAAACAGTTAAAGAAATTTAGCTAAAGTCAACAAATATGAATCAAGTAAGCACATCTATTCATAGTGCTAATACTGACCAGCAAACTGAATTTGACAATAAGGCATCAAACATTAACTTTACAAAATGCAACTGACTGTCCCTAGCTAAATGATTGCTGATGTCACCAGTCAGTCATAGTGGACAGTCAACAAAAACACTGTTTTGTAGTTTGGTGCCACATAAATGCTTTTCTCAAAGATAGTGAGGATGAGGCTGACACAGAACTATGCCATCCGCTGTCGTAAATGGTTATAAGTGTGGAGTGCCGCGGTCACTTTGAGGGTGTGATCACACATCCCAAGCTCGCACAGTGGTAAAACTGTGGCAAAACTGGCATTTCGGTGGTAATAGATGTGCTTACTTGATTCATATTTGTTGGCTTTAGATACATTTCTTTAACTGTATTTTTTTTTCTTTTTAATTGTGTGTCTCTTTTCAATTTATCAGCTCCCTACCTGTGTTTCTTTCACACTCACCTGTACATTAGTGCATTTTTTTCTGTGACTAATTGTACATTTCTAAGACATTTTTTTGTTTTCAATATTCACCATCTTTTCTAGATAACCATTTTTTTCATTTATGACATATCACCTCAAACAATGAATACGTTTTGTGATGAGATGTTTTCCCTCGATCTAAAACAATTGTAATAATAAAATATAGATTTGAATGTTTTCCAGATCCATTTAATTCAATTCACACGGGAACACCCTTCTGTTCGCTCCAGTTTACCACTCCAGTTAGTTCCCGTGGTATATGGAGTTCCTCTTTGTTTCCAAGTGGATTATATTCACAGTTACAAGGTATCGCTCCCTTCCTCTGGTTCCCTTTACCAGTATGAAAAGTTCAAACAAACAATAACCAAGTTCCTTAGAACCCCAAGAACATAGCTCCCTCCTCTTGGCGCATTTACAATTCTCAGGGAAATTGTTCCTTTCCCAGGTTTCTCTTCACGTTTCAAATGATTTAGAATCCTAGGGGCATGCGACTTCCTAGAAATTCTCGTTTTACTGTCTTCACTCTTACAGCACTTGGTTTCTCTTGCCCTGTTCTTTCTCGATTCAGGTCTGATCTTTCTCAAAAAACGTCTCCTGGGAAGGATCTTCATATGCCATACTCCCACTTACCTATGGTGTCCCGCAAGGCACAGACCTTTTCTATTGTCCCTTTATACCTCTTCTTTAGCTGGTATTATTTCCACTTAATAGCAAACTTTCTACTTGTCTTTTGGCTATTCAATCATGGATGTCAGCTCATGTTCAGGTTCTCAACACTATTAAAACTCAAGTACTTTTCTTTTTTTGCCAACGCTATAACTCCTCCTGTTACTCCATTTTTTGTCTTATTTCCCCCTACTCAACTAGCTAACTCATCTACTTTGATTGAGACCCCTTGTTTAAGCATCACATTTCTCTGTCCTCACGTTTCTGCCGCTTTCACTTGTACAAGCTACGGAAGGCTCGTACTTTTCTGACTTTTGAAGCCACCAAA
This sequence comes from Ambystoma mexicanum, assembly GCF_040938575.1. Lineage (NCBI taxonomy): Eukaryota > Metazoa > Chordata > Amphibia > Caudata > Ambystomatidae > Ambystoma > Ambystoma mexicanum. The sequence continues at coordinate 593,156,857 of NC_090931.1, read as the reverse complement.
CTCTTAATTTCAACACTAATCTTTTCTCGCCTTTTTTTTTATCGTTCCTCAACACTATTTGGTCTCCCACGTCTAGCTCCTCTTAAAACTGTCTGTGATGCTTCTATTCATATACTCTTTCTTCTACACCCTAGAAGCTCTCTCTCCTTCTCTTTATTCTATTGGCTGGCTCTCGTTCGAGTCTCGCCTCAAATGTAACTTTGTGCGCCTTGTCTTTAAATCACTCAATGGCTTTGATTACCTTTCTTCGCTAGTCTCATTCAACGCTCTCTCTCGTTAGCTACAATGCAGTTCCCAATGTCTTCTTGCTGTCCCTCGTCCTCCTTGTGCTCAATCACGCTTATGCTCCGTCTTGTTCCTGGCTTCCTTGCACTGGAATGCTCTCCCTCTCTCGCTTAGCGACATTTCTGTCTATTCTGTTTTTCGTGACTCTGAGATCCCATTTACTTAGCTCAATTTAAATAGACATGATATTTTACTAATCTTCATTTATTGTACCATTTTTAATTTTATGTACAGCGCTTTGGCTTAAAGCGCTATATAAAAACCAAATGAAATACAAAAATATAAAATACACTTCACAAGTTCGAGGGCTTGGGTCTTCCTTATAATAATTCTCCTGTGGTACAATATTGACTTTGCCTGATATAATTATAATTGTACTTTTATAATGTGCTTAATACCAACAAGTGGTTTCTACGTGCAGGATGAGGATTCAAACCTGTGGTGCGCTGTGTTGTCTTGCTTCCAAGACAAACATGTTTCCCCTAAGCTATCCTTCCTCTCCCTATCCTGCCAGGATTTCTTTTTAAGTCTTTCAAATACTCAACTCCACCTGGGGTACTCTCCTGCCAGGACTTTTACACAATAAGCTTTACGACACTTTACAATGTCAAGGGTATGGCGTTTCCTTGAAATACTCTTCCAACTGCAAATTATTAAACATACCAAACATTGCCTGGTATACTCTCTTGTCACAGATTTCACACAATGCGTTTTCCTTTTATCCATTAAACGATATTTGCCCACTGTTGGCGTATTGTTCCTTTTTTAACAATGTCCGTTTCAATAACAAATCTCCCTTTCATACAATGGGCCTGTGCCGCTTTTCCCAGCGTGTTCGCTTTTACTTTGCTTTTTTTCACAATTACTTTACTTTCTTTTTAGGGTGCAGGTTCAACAACCCCTTAGTGGCATAGCTTACAGGTATGTTAGTGTTAGGGAGATGTATCATTTGTATGCTTCATCCCCTCTCCTAGTTAGACCCCAGAGCTCTTTTTGCTGGACCTCTGGTCCCTTTTCTTCAATCCTAAATGAGTGGAGTCTTTTTCCACTCATTCATTCTCATTGGATCCGTCTTTTGGAACACTATTTTTGTATTTTACCTGTCCTATGGATTTTATTTTACTCTATAACTCTTAAAAGGCATCCGTGTTTTACTATTTTAAAGCTCCATATGGGCGGTGGTGCTGAGGAACCGTAGGGTCCTCTTTTGAGATGCTTTCCTTTATCCTAGAGTAACTGAGTAACTACAGTTACTAAGGATAATCAGAGACTGCCACACACCACCTTATGTGGTGCCTAGTGCCCCTCTTCTCTCTGCTCCTGTGATGTTTAAGTCACCTAGACAATCTCCTAGTTAATGCTGTTGTGTGTGGATATGTTCTACCAACGTTTGTGCCATTTTTCCAATGTCCATAGCCCCGGTAGTGCACAATAGGGGCACCCAAGTACAAACTTGGGGCCCCCTTCTTTTTAGTTGCCATTACTAGCGTGGGTGTTGTTTGTTAGCCCTTCTTCTACCATTCTGTTTGGGGAAGGCCTGCAACCCTTGGGTATCCTAGGCTGCCGAGTGTCTGGGCATTCAGGAAGTGGGGGAGGAGTTATCCACCCCTTGTCCTTTGTCTGCCAGAGTGTATGAATGGGACCAGCTCCCACTGGTTGTATGGCTGTCTGGAATGCCCCCTTCTGTAAACTGCTGAGGAAGATTGCAGAGGAGTGAGTGCTAGAACTGCATAAAAAGGTGAGGTTCCTGGAGTGAAAAGCAAGTCGACCACTGGAAGCTAAAGTAACCATAGGAGAACATACCCAGAGACGCCTGCAGACCCTTTGCAACATTGGGAACCGACCACAACTGTCCTGATTCCATTTTCTGTGCGTCAGAGGAACTCCGAAGAGGACGACTCCTTTCGTTTGACTGGTGGGAATAACTAGTCCCAAGACTAACTTTGATTTGAGCCATCTCCCGAGGTCCTGTGAGTTTCCAGAGCTGCGGAACCCCAATACCAGGACACCTGCTGCCCATTTCGAGTGCATTGCGGTGGAAAGGCCAAATCCGTCCAAGTCTTTGCTGAGCCCTCAAGGACACTCCAGAGACACAATCCAACTCGACCACACCGCCTCAGAGTGTGGCACTGCAGGAACCAAAGACGACTGACCAGGCATATTGCATTCTTTGTTGGTGCTGCTGAAAAGGCACCAAAACGACAGAACGACCAAAGAAGTTGATGAAAGCCGGGCTGCATAATCAAGGAGCATTCACCACAAACGTTTACTTCAAACTTAAGATACCATGGCAAAAAAGGTATTGCTTATTTTATTCCAGAAAGTCCCTCCAGAGCATTGAAGTGCACATAGAGGTGTCCCCTTTTACTTCTGACTTAAGAGGCTGCCTGTATCCCTTTAGAGAATTCTTTCATAGGGTCTCCAACGTTGGTTAAGTCTTCTTGTATCATCTTTCCTAAAGACTAGAAAGTATTCAAAGGAACTTTTGACTTCTGCTGCTTTAAAGCCTCTCCGAAATGCCTTTTAGCTAGGGTTGCGTTTTGGACTTGAAAAGACTTGCTGTGCAGGAAACCTGCCTCTAGAACCTGAAGCATTGCTTGGATAACACTAACCAACGGTTTTCCTTCCCAAAAATCACTATCTTAAATTTGTATGCTGACTAAATGCAATCACCGTATTACTTTGTGGATGCACGCTATTAATGATAGTACGGTAGACTGGTCAAACTCCTGTAATAATTGTGCGCGCTCAGCAACTACCAACTGAGCAGTGGCCTTTTGAAAGTATTGTTAAGCATACCTATGTGCGTTGGTTTATTGTGCTAAGTATTTAACAGTGACTCGTGTAAATATAAATCTATATTTTAATATAAATGCATATGTAAGTGTTTATGTGATGACCATTACTAGCTAGATTCAGTGTACTTACCTACAGCTCACAGCTTCCTCTTAATAATAATTAATGTATTAATAATTTGGCACTTAAATAGCGCTACGAACCCTCAGGTATCTGAGCGCTGCTTATTATTGCCCACTGTGTGTGGTGCTCATTTATCGACCTCGGAAGGATGAAAGGCTGAGTTTGGCCCTGCCGGGATTCAAACCGGCGTCAGCAAGCTCTGCACGGATGTCCAAGCGAGCGCTCTACTCGCTGTGCCACTTGACCGGCTTATCTTAAGATAAGCCTGACTGCTCTGCCATTCTACCAGGTTCTCAGAGTAGTACAGACTGATACTATGAGTTGGGGGATCGACAAACCACTGGGATAGCTTACTAAAGCCTTACCTCCAAGTGGGACTTTAGGAAAAGTCCCCTAACAGTTCCCATCTTCACAGATTTCACTTTGCTCGCGTGTTGCTTCTATGAAGCGACTTACACCCTCAGGCAACTCGGTAACCCTTCAGTTTTCCTTAGGCTTACTGGGTGCGATTAGTGTACTTCGCGCTTCTCTTTTTCGGTTCCCTTCGGGTTGCTGCCTCTGCATGCTTCCACTTAGCTGCTGCACCCTGGCCGTGTCTGTATACGATTCCTGCTGCCTTGTGCTCTCATGCAGTGAGCAGTCTGCACTCCGGTAGCCTCTTCTGTCATCTGGTTCAGCCTTGTCACTGTTTCCAGCAGAGTTCTCTCCCTCAGCATACTGGTCGCATCCATTCAAGTCGCTGTACAGCTCAGAGTCTGCAGCTCTCTGCTTGCTGCCATCTGCGCTGGTTTTCAACTTCTGGACGTTATTAGTTTCCAAAAACGACTCCGCTGTGTGGGCTTACCGGTTTCAGTGATCTTTATTGTTCTATCTCTCTTTCTCATCTCAGTTATCACATCGTTCTTTATGTCATGTAGAGGAAACTGGTACGGACACTGTTAGGCAAGATTGTATACAGTACCCTGTGGCAGACTGCACCAGTCTTGTCCTCTTGGCAATAGTTAACCCAACCTTTGGTACAAGTCTGTACTACACAAGTTGATAGACTGACTAAGCGACCAGGCTTATCTCAAGTGGGGTCAATGTGAGCTTTAGGGTTGCAACATAGAGTTTCGCAGTGATCGGTATCTAAATAACATTTACACTCAAGGTTTCTTGATTAAACAAATATTTATTAATTTAACAGTCAGTTTGAATAAGATCCAAAACTCTTGAGGTGGCTCAGGCTTGGCCAGCCCTGCTTCGAGGGAGACTGAAGATCTTTCTGGAGCTCGGGTCCAGGTTAACGACGATGCACTCTATTCTGGTGTTCCTCTATCTGGCGCTCAGTTCCTGCAGCAGCAATGGACTACAGCCAGCAACTAGAGGATTTCCAGATGAGTTTGTCTTGGGGTCAATTGGTCCCCGCAACGCAAGGGCAGGAGTCGTCCTTTGCTGGGCTTCTCTGGTCAAGGCGAATTCGGAGCTTCAGAACCGTAGCAGGGCTTCACCGGGAAAACTGTTAGGCAAGATTGTATGTAGTACCCTGGGGGAGACTGCACCAGCCTTGTCCTCTTGGCAATAGTTAACCCAAACTTTGGTATAAACATGTACTACACAAGTTGTTAGAGGGACTGAGCACCCAGACTTATCTCAAGAGTGGTCAATGTGAGCTGTAGGGTTATCACACAGATTCACAGTGACAAGTATCCAAATAAACACTTCCACTCAAAGTTTCTTGACTAAACAATTATACATTTATTTAAATAGTCAGATGAATAAGCCTTCTTTAGAAGTGAACAATAAAAAGGTAACAAAAATATACTTCAAAATAACACAGTTCATCTAAATCAGCAAATACCCATTTGGGATGGCAGACAGATTCTTCCTACACCCTGAGGTAACTTAAATATCTAGGACACTGAACATTAATAAATCACTGGTACATTTAGAGAAATACTGAGGTTAGTGTAAAAAGATGTTGAGGGGATAAAACAATGGTTAACAAATAGTCTTAAGCAGGTAAGTACTTTTTAGAACCCTCCAATGCAAAGTAAATTAACCCTTTCCTGGAGGAAAGGCAAAGAACAAAGTCACAGGTAAGAAGACATTTTCAGGGAGTCAAGACAGCCGATGTTATTTGAGCAAAATTCTAGGAGAGCTGAAACAATTCTTGCAGGTAGGTAAAAAAAAAGTCTTGCACAAGTTTTAGAAGTTTTTGCAGACAAATGAAATCACTGTAGGACCACAAGCAGGGAGGCCTGGGAGGGGCAGAGCTGCAAGCAACTTTGCAAGGGCAACCAAGACAAGTCTCAACTGAGAGCTAACAAGGCTAAACGACAAGAGGTAAGTTCTCTTAGTTTTACAATACCTTTGGGTAGAAGAAAAACTGCTTCCAGCTGGCTTCTATTCCTGTGTATGTCTGCAAATCCTGTGTCCTGGGCCTCAGTCGTGGGACAAGAGGGAGGCCGTCTGGGGACTCCTGCAATACGAATTGAAGGTCGGCAGCAGTAATGGGTAAACTTCAGATCAGCAGCACTTTGCGATTTCAGCTCCTCACATCTCACGCAAACAGCACCAGCGCGGTTCTTGGATACCTTAATAGACTTTCCCTGCATCTGGCGTGCAGCACTCTGTTGCGGTGGCTCAGGCTTGGTCAGTCCTTCTTCATGGAAGTCCAGAGAATCTTCCTGGAGCTCGAGTCAGAATTAAAAACGATGCACTCGATATGGTGTTCCTCTCCCTGGCAATCGGTTCCTGCAGCAGCAAGGGAAATACAGCCAGCTCAGAGAGGATGTCCAGACAAGTTCACTTTAGGGTTGATTGGTCCCACCAACCCAAGGGGAGAAGTCGTCCGCTGCAGGGCCTCTCTAGTCGAGGGGAATTTGGAGCTTCAGCAACGCAGCAGGGCTTCAACGGGTAAACCAACAGTCCAGGAGTTGCAGCAAGCGTCTCTTCCAAGTTCTTCTTCGGATCCCTTCGTTGAGTGGTCTACTCTGCCTTCCAAGCAAAAAGCCTTGCCTTTTATGCAGGTTTCTCCAATTAATTTGCAGGCTAGCTGCCAATCACACTGCAGGGTGGCTGCCCTCCGAGGACAGCCAGCCTATCACCGTTCGGTGCATTCCTGTAACCAAGGAGACTAAGCACAGGGAGTTTCGGGCACCTGCCTCACTTCCTGCCCCTGCCAGACATGCTGGAGCCAGAGGCGGGCTTCACCAGTGAATCCCACCAAAGACAAAACGAACAAAGGGACAAAGGGACCAAACCTGGTTTGGCGTGCAGAGTAAATCTCATGAAGGACCTTTCCAACAAGAAATGGCGAAAAAAGAAGACTGGGGCCATTTTGACGGAATGGGCACCCATGGGTGTCTTACTGCAGCCAGCGGTAAAAAAACACAAAGGTAGAAAAAAGTAAACCACTGCCACCAGTCATTAATTGGATAAAGGTTAACAAAATAATGTTAAATGAGAAACTAGACAAGGGGCATATTAAGTAACCCCTCCAGCACCCTATTTTAAGATTGTGTGTGCTGGGTCTAGAAAGTTACAAAATGTCAGTAAAGTCGACTTCACTTTACTGCTCTTGGAAACAGTAGTTTCACAAAGAGAAGGTATTTAAACCTTTGGGAAATCTAAGAGACTTCCCTGTGTCACTGCACTGAAGGTGCTGTGTGACACAATGTAAAGATGATGCCTACTGAGTTTGTCAGACTCCAAAGTTAAAAGAAACTCAGGGTCCAAATCACATAAAAATATGAGAGTGGGAAAAAGGTCTCACTCTCTCCAGGTCAGAAATTAAAAAGTCCTAAAGTCCAGCAAAAAGAGATGGGGGTCTCTAAAGTAGCAGGGAATTAGCACATTTCAGAGAATTCTCCCCAACACTCGTCCCTCCCCCCACATACTAAGGGACAGGACGATTTAACCTCATGCCTACTGTAATACCATCCGCAACAGACATTAACTGTGTAGCCCATTGCATATAATATCAATTGTACTGTGTATCCCATTGGCAAGTTATCAATTGTGTAGCCCATTGCCATGTTATCAATTGTGTAGCCCTCTGACGGTTACCAAATGTGCAGCCCACTGATTCAGATTTCAACTGTGTAGCCCTTTGCCCCGGTCTTCACCTTACATTAGCATATTGCAGGATAACCATTGTAGAGCCTAGCTCCTCCCCACATATTGGTTACCCTCAGCACCACGTCTCCTGACTTCAATTGTACACATTAGCATAACCAGCAGCACACATTAAGGCATACCCTAATGTGACCCCCACATCAATGCCTGTAAAGAAATCTCCCTCTGCCGGCCGGCGAACACCTCCCTGCCTTAACCAACTTGCAGTATCTCTTCCACCATCAATACACTCCAAGATCGGTCTTCAGGAATCCAATGCGCACACATTGCATAACTCACTTCAATCGACACTTATCTGTCACGTAGTGCTTGCAACACTACCACCGCCAATACTCACCAAGATGAAGGTGGCTCCACCATCCTCTCCCACCTACATTACCCTCCCTCTACGCACCTTTCCGCCTACAACTGCTACTCTACCGGAACATACTCTTCAGCAGACTCAGCACTGAGACGCTCAAGGCTCAGGTCCCTCACTACACCCCCACTACACCAGAGCCTTCCTAAGAACTTTGCGACAAGGAATCTCAACCTGGGCAGTTGCACTAACTGCACCTATGCTACCAAGTACACCATAGCCAAAACCTCTAACATATCTACTGCTACATCACCCAAGTCGCCTGTGACACATTCTCCCACCACCCTGCCCATGCCAGCACACGTGCACCTCACGCTACAAGGCCAACCAACGCATCCCCAGCTCCTGGGACTGTCATCCCTCAATCCAAGTCCCATCATAAGATGAGCACACACCCACCTGATCTCAAAATTTTCACTCATCAACGTACGCTCCCTCCCTGCCCATGCCCTTGAGATCCATGACCTCCCTACCATCCACGACCTAGATAAACTAGCTATTACAGAGACATAGCTTCATGAAGCATCCGGCCCAGCAATCTCTCTAGCCCTCCCTCCAGGTGATGCCATCCTCCGACAATACAGACAGCTGCAGAAAGCAGTAGCCGCCCTCATAACAAAAGACTCACTCTCCATTAGACAGTGCATCCTCCCATGGGAAGGCAATACCAATGTAATCGCCGCCAAACTGTCCCTATCCCCCAGCTGTACCATAAATTCACACACCATTTATTGGCCGCCTTGCCCAGCCCTTGAGTTTCAAGGACATCTCCATCTATTAGGAGACAACCTAGAACAATCCACAAAAACAACTCTACTCGGAGACCTCAACCTGCTGTGTTGGTTTGGGATGTAGAACACTGTGGTTGTGTCGCCCCTGAACAACCAAACCAATTTTCGTAGTAGATGTGGTAGGAAAGACTAGAGGGCTTAGAACACTGCCCAGAGCTCTAGAACCGTTATGTGGAGATACTTCTCCTTTGATAACCAGAGACCTTGGATGTGTCGGTTGTGATAGTAACTTGATGGCTGGGGACTCTGGAAGGCACTCCCTCTCTGAGGTTGGTGACATCCGACCACCACCTCGGCATGTTGTAAAAGGGCTGCTAGGGGACACTTGGCTATCCCAATGCCTTGAAGTGCTTGCCTGAGGTTTACGATGTGCCATACCAGATGGTGAGCGATATGCCAGACAGTAGTCCCAAAAACAAAACCAGTTTTCCAGATCCGGTAGGAGAAAAAAAAAAAAGGACTGATAAGGCCGTCATTCATGCAGAGTACTAAGGACCGAGCAAAGTCTGAAGAATATCTCCCACCTTTTTCCCCAAAAACACCTTCCTCGAATTTTTTGCTTGAACCTCCGACAGAAAATGTGTGGCCTTTAGTCAACCTTGGAGAAGCAGGACTATGTTGTTGCCCATTTGGCAAAAGCCAGTGCCGCTATATATCTGCCACTGAGATGGCATGATCAGAAGCACATTCGCCTTACCGGAGCAACGCAAAGACACCCTCTTATCATTGAGAAGGAAGTCCAGGTTTGGGTCATATCTTGTACCATAGTTGCCTGGTATATCTGAACACTATGGCAAGTGAGCTGGCAGCCTTGATCGTGGTAGATGCTATTCCGATTGTCTTGCCGAAGTCATCTAGTGGTCGCCCTTCTTTAACCCGGAGTGGGGGCGGGGGGTGTTGGACAGCAGAGAGCGGTGAGCAAATCCTTTCCTGGCTGAAGCAGAGACAAGGGAATCAGGACTGAGCCAAGTATACAGGCATTTGGGGGCATATTCTGGTGAGATATTTCTTGGCAAAGCAATCCTTTTTAAGAAGCGCAACAAAAGGGTTCCTCGTGGAGGGTAGCCTTAGCCCCCAAAATGTTATTGAGGACTAGAATGGACCCCACCGTCCGTGATTTGTACCTCAAGGAACCTCTCCTTCCTTTGCTCAGTGGTGAGGTGGTGAAACGTCTTAGATGCACTTGTCACAATAGGGTGGAATAGCCCAATGAAAAAGGTGCGATTACGGTTCGCTATCTGTGAGCACCAGATCATTGCACTCGAAGAAGCGTAGTGGGTGGATGCCATGTCTGAGGGTACATCCACACGATAATCAGTGCCTGAAGAAAACTGGCAGTGGATGCTCCATTGGTGCAAGAGGGCGATGATGGCGCTGTGGCAGCATAGAAGTAATTTGGCCCAGTGGTGGAGGGATTATGGTGATCATAGTCTGGAGTTTCTACACTAGCTTCTGAAGGGTGGACAGGGAGGACATAGATGATCCGTTGGATGTGATTTTGAGAGGTCTGGCCAGTCCACTGGAGGTCGAGTTTAATACAGTTTTTCTGAAGTCCAACTAAGAGCTTCATAAAACCATATCTGAGGCAGTACAAAACTCCACTCTTAGTATAAGGCTGTACCACCTGAGAACATTTGGTAGCGTAGACAGAGCAGCCAGGCTTAGCCTAGGAGGGAAAGAGGGCTGTAGCCTGGTACAAAGAAATTGCAGCATACATATAGTCCAAAGAAACGCTGAAACACTATGTATTGTAAAAATAAAGGTTTTATTTAAATACAAGTAGGCCAAGATGAATCTTGGGGAGATAAGTACTATAAAATAAAAAACAATTATAAAAACCAACTCAATACTTATGGTATGCAAACCAAATTATAACCTTATTTAGTTTACAATAAGCAGTCAAGGCGAGTCAAACCTATAACATTCAGAATGGCAGGAAGCTATTCTTGGGGATAAAACCATAGTTAGTTACTTTTAGATTACAATAGGTAATTCAAGGATAGTAGACCCTATTGGTCCCCAATGACATATATTACTCACCATAATCGTATTTCTGATGATTGTATCTGCTTAGATTGACATGCTGTGCATATAGTCTGACATCTAGTGGTAATGGCAGAGTATTGCATCCCTTTTTTCAAAGATCTTAAAGGGACATCGACATAGGCGCAACTAACACCATCCCTAATGTGACATGTAGTGTAACAGAAATCCTTCATGCATCAAAGTCCCACCAAATGTTTTTCTTCTGCCGTTATGGAGCCTTACAGAATGTTGAGAGCATACAGAAGAAAGAAGGCGCAAGATGTATATGTTCCTTCTACTCCAAGAGGGGAGGAAGGGGAGCGCATGAGAATCTAAGCAGATACAATCATTAGAAATAAGATTACAGTGAGTAATCTCTGTCTTCTGATGCTTGTGAATCTGCTTAGAATCACATGCTGTGCATACACTAGTGAGCAGTACCAGGTAATGGTGATGGGATGTGTGAAGGAACAGTAGCAAAGAGATGCCTTAGTACTGCTTGTCTCACCTGAGAATCAAACTTACGAGTGTGTGTCCAAGCAGTAGTGTTGGGTGAAAGTATGAACAGAACTCCAGGTTGCTGCTTTGCAAATGGAATATTAATTTATTGTGCATTTGTAAGGCACTTATACAGCAAGAATTTGTGTTTCAAAGAACCCACAGGGCAAAGGGAGGGAAAATGGGACAAAGGTAATAGAATACAAAAATGAGCAGGATATGCCTTGTGAGCATTTCGATCGTGCAAGTGGAGAGAGAGAGAGGGGACAGCGGGGGCTGGGGTTAAGTGCTAGGAGATCCCCCGGAACAGGGGGGGGGGTTGATTTAGGAGGGTAAGCCAGGGTGTAGGTTGCCAGGAACCGGTAAGTGCTTGACAGAGGTCACATAGTGAGAATAGTCATCTGACAATGCAAAGTGCAGTCTTGTGAGGAAACACAAGCCATTAGGTGCCCAAGGGCAAGTGCAGGGAGTGGAAGGGGCAGAAGGCGATTGGGAAGAAGGCTGTGAACCAGGAGGACACATGAGGGCCAAGGCCACTAATCCATGGACTGAGGGGTTTAGCGGTGGAGGAGGTGAAGAAAGTAATGAGGCGCTTCTGGGATTTTCAGGAGATCCGGCTCAAGACGGAGGGGTAGGCTGTTCCAGAGAAGGGAGCAAGCCGAGGAAAGAGATCAGCCTCCAACTCGCTGCTTAGAGAAGCGCTTGACACACAGTTTGAGCCAGAAGAACCTAAAGACCTGAATTTAAAGAAATATTTGCAATGAATTCAATGGTAGCCCCTGTGCCCAGAGTAGAGTGAACTCTAGGCGTAAAGGGTAGATCTCCCTTGGCAACAGTAACAGTGTGATGCAATTTACAATCCATTTGGAAATTGCAGATTTAGAGGCTGGGTGCCCTTCTCTACAAGCTGCCACACAAATCATTGGTTTGTCTTTCTCAGTGGCTTATTCTTTTCAAGGTAGTATATTAATACCCTCCTCAAATCTAGTGTATGGAGTCTTCTTTCTGCTAAATAAGAGGGGTTTTGTAAGAAAGTGGCAATTGTTATTGCTTCGTTCGCATTAAACTTTTAGATGAATTTAGGTGCAAAACGTGGGTGTATGCGCAAAACCACCTTGTCCTTGTGAAGAGTCGCAAATGGGTTCCGACTTGAAAGGGCCTGCAATTCAACTCTACTTATGGAGATGATGGTCACTAAAAATGCAGACTTATAGGTGAAGGTCTTAAGGCTAACCTTGTTCATGGGTTCGAAAGGAGGTCCCATTAATCTTGTGAGAACAACATTCAAGTCACATCAGGGAGTTGGGTTGGAAATAGGGGGGTGAAGTCTCTTTATGCCTTAAATGAAACCCTTAATGAAAGGAATCTCCACCATGAAACCTTGCTCTGGATGTGGTTCGCAGAGAGAGCGGCCAGGTGAACCTTTAGGGAATTGAAAACGTCCTGAATCTAATAGGTGAGTTAGATAAAGGATATCTTTAGGGGAGCAGTCAATGAAGCCGATGTTCTTAGCATTGCACCAGATAAAGCGTTTCCACTTATTGGAGTAACATTGTCTGGTGTTGGGCTTTCGTCCTTCCCGGAGTATGTCCATACATCTCTGAGGGAGCTGGAGGTGTCCAAGCAATGACTTCAGGAGCCAGGCTGCTAAATTCAGTGTTTGGGGGCATGGATGTCGTGTTTCCCCCCCCTGGTCTTGCGACAGCATGTTTTATGGGCATGGCCGTTTCCTCGGAGGGGAAGACTGACATTCCCATGAGATGGGAGAACCATGGCTATCAAGCCCACATCGGTGCCACCAGGAACATCGTTACTGGTTCTTAGTGCATCTTGTGCACTATCCCTTTGGGAAGGGTAATCGGGGGGGGGTGTGAGGGACATAGGCAAATCTACAGGACCATGTTATCCGGAGATCATTCCCTTTGGAGCGTTTCTGTGGGACCTGGAGGCGTAATCTGGGCATTGGGCGTTCTCCAGAGTCGCAAACAAGTCAGTGTCTGGAAAACCCCACTCTGCAAAGACGTTGAGTAAAATGTGCTCTTACAAGTGCCACTCGTGCTCGACGGGTAGATCGAAGTCTCTACTGAGCACGTATGCCAGATGATTGTGTTGCCCTGGAAAATGGTGAGAGGAACATGCCGTGTTGGAGTGCTCACTTCCAGATGTTCTGGGACAGTTTGGATAGCCCTAGAGAGTGAGTATCCCCCTCCTTGTTCAGGTAGTACATGGCCGTGGTACTGTCTGTTACGAGGAAAACAGTCTTCCCCTGTAGATGAGCTTGGAAGGCTTTCTGGGCTTTGAACACTGCAAGCTGTTCCAACAGATTGATGTGATTGGAAAGCTACCAATGGCTACCACATGCCGAGTACTGCCTGTTGAAGGATGTGAGCTCCCAACCCCAACAGAGATGCGTCCGTGGTGAGAGTGGCATCTACTGCAGGGGAGGAAAAATTTTCCCCTGCAGAATATTTTCCTTTGATCACCACTGCAGACACTATACGAGGGCTTTCCTGAACCACTAGATCGTCCCAATGGCCGCTAGCCTAACACCATTGGTTCAAGAGCCACTCCTGCATGGGACACATGCGCAGGCGAGCGTGTGGTACTATGGAGCCGCAGGACACCATCATTCCTGGCAGTCATATGGCCTTGCTTAGATATCCAGTAATTATAATGAATTTTAAAAAAGAGTGCATTAACGAGAACATTTACAACGAAAAAATATATTTTCTTCAAAAATATATATATGGGCCTGGGATAAGGGGTTAAAACAGGAGTGGAGGGGGTTGGGGTGAGTTTAAAAGCATGAGGAAATGGGTGCGTAGGGGGATCCCACCAAAGAAAAAAATACAGATTTTCTTTGTTATTAAAGTTTCATTATTAGTTCATTCTCTGTAAAGTCATGTGTTATAACCACATAACCCCTTGAGTACGATTACCCGGTGTTAGTTAAGAATTGGTGCCGTCACACTTTGTCAGTTTGTTTGGTATTAGGTAACCCACCTTTTGGTATCAGTCTGTACTACACAAGTTAGTAGTGTGACTGAGCAGCCAGTCAAGAGGCGTAAATGTGAGCTGTAGAGCTGTACAATTGAAATTTGTAAAATACAAGTAACCGGCTAACACTTACATTCAACTTTTCAGTTATAAATAGTTATTTAACGTCACTTTAAAAAAAATAAGCATTCATTATAAGGCAATTTGTTGTAACAATTCAAATATACTTAAAAATTACTTTTCACAGTCAAATAAAGCCAGTGGATAATCACTGGAAATACTTCATACACTACTCCTACACCCTGAGGTGACTTCAATCACAAGGATGGTATTTGCATTTATATATCACACTAACATACTTTGGTAGACTAAGTTGCAGAAAGGGCCTCCCTTGGCCCCGCAACCACACCCACTTGCAAGGCAAAAAACCTTGGGGTCATCTTCGACTCCACTCTCTCCTTCTCCTCTCACATCTCTGACATCTCAAAAGTCTAACTATCAGCTACACCTCCTCAGAGGTATTCTACCTTTTCTCACTTTTCCCCAGCGGCTTACTGTCTCTAGAGCCTTGGTTCTCTCTAGGCTAGACTATTGCAACAGTCTCTTCCTCAACCTCCCTTCTTCGCCCCTGCGCACTCTGCAACTCATCCAGAACATAACTGTGAGACTTATTCCTTGGCCTCAAGCCCAGGGACCGCACTCTGGCGCTGAAATCCCTTCACTGGCTCCCTGTGGCTGCAAGGATCACATTCAAGACCCTCTGCAGTGTCCACAAGGCTTTCTGGGGCCTGGGATCTACCTAAATGCAATGCTGCCTACCTAAATACTGTCCCTCAGGTGACCTCCGTTCATCTATCTCCAATCTTCTGCGAGTGAGCCGGTTCTCCAAGCAGAGATTTGGAGGGAGATCATTATCCTCAGCAGGTGCCTCCCTCTGGAATAGCCTCCCTGCAGTCCTCCGACTTGAGCCTGACCTTAAATTCCGGAAACTCAAGACCATCCTCTTCTCTTCCTTCACTCTCCCTCTACCCTGCTAAACCCTAGCTCTCTGCGCTCGCATCTCTCCCTCCTCTTCCTTCCCGCTTGCCAACTGGCCGCTGGGTATACCTCAGTCTCACAGGTCCCAGGCACCCCCGCCAATCCTATCTTGCACTTTCCCCAAGGCCCAAAACCCACCCACTTTCAAGGCACTTAGATATAACCCGAGAGTGGCTCTCTATGCACTTAGCCCAGTCCCCCCCAACTGGGTGCACTTGGACCTCCCCCTTCCGTTACCCTAAATGCACTTGCACAATCCAAATGCACATACCTGAAGATAGTCTGTTCTGCCCAGTCTTCTCCCCTTAATTGAGTTGTAAAACTGCAGAATCGGCGTCAGGCCTATTTGATGTGTCTCAACCGTTCAATGCATTTTACGCAATTACTCTGCCTGTGCAGACTATTATCGTCTCAAAATTTTAAGTGCTCTGAGTAACTGGTTTTCCGATTGTTCCACCCGCCTCGAGCACTTAGAAACACTTTCTTGTTTATAGGTGCTATATAAATAAACAATACAAAGGAAAGGAAAGGGTTAGGGAAGTAAAAATGTTAGAACAATTTCTCAGCAATTTTGAGGGCAACTGAATCCTCCAATGAAGTCTAGATAAGCCTTTCCCAGCT
Organism: Ambystoma mexicanum; assembly: GCF_040938575.1. Lineage (NCBI taxonomy): Eukaryota > Metazoa > Chordata > Amphibia > Caudata > Ambystomatidae > Ambystoma > Ambystoma mexicanum. The sequence goes on along the minus strand of NC_090931.1, from coordinate 593,141,206 downwards.
GCACCAGTGTACAACAAGCTACTACCTATGAGGGACCAACAATATCAAAGTCGATGGATTTAGAAGAGTGCCTTTAGGGAGCCGGGACAGGCAAATTCATTTGAAAACAGTATGGATCTGATGCACTTCTAGGATAAAAGTCTTGCACAAAGTTAAGAGAGTTCAGAAAAGTCAATTGTAGGGTTTTAGGGAGAATTCTCAAAAATGTGTTAATTCCCTCTACCTTAGAGACCCGCAGCAACTTTGCTGGATTTGTGTACCTGGAGAGAGTGTGACCCTTTTTCCTACTCTCTCATGTATTTTGATGTGTGTTTTACTCTTGTGTTCTTTGATTATGGAGTTTTAGACCTCTCCATAGGCATCTTTTCATGTGTGTCACACAGCACCCTCAGTGCAGTGACACTGGGAAGCCTTTCAGGTTTCCCAAGTTTTAAATACCCTCTCTGGGATAAACTAGTTTCCCAGAGAAAGTAAAGTGAAATTGGCTTTACTAGTCTTTTCAAATTCCTAGACCCAGCACACCCGATCTTACTATAGAGTGCTGGAGGGGTTACTCAATATCACCTGTGTCTAGATACTCATGTAGCAGTCAAATGTGAGCCTTTCCTCTCGAAATGGCTGGTGGCAATGGTTTTACAACAAACCACCATGACTTTTCCCGACAGCGCACACCGGTAGCGTTAAATCGCAGGAGCCATGTTTTTTAAAATGGCATCTGAGCCCCCTGTGTTTAAACAGGTTCTGGTCGTCTTTTTTCACCATTTCTTTATGGAAAGGTCCCTCTAGAGTTTTGCTCTGCGTGCCAAACGAGGTTTGGTCCCTTTGTTTCATCGCCTTTGGCAGGCTTCAGGACTGAAGACCACCTCTGGCACCCGAGTGTCTGGGATGGGCAGGAAGTGAGGGAAGTGCCCGAAACTCCCTGTACTCAGTCTCCTAGGAGACTCGAATGCACTCTGGCATGATTGGCTAGCTGACTGTCCGGCAAGGACAGCCACCCTGCTGGGTGAGTGGCATCTAGGCTGGAATGAATGGGAAGAAACTGAATAATAGGCAAGTCTCTTGGCTTGAAAGGTAGAATCGACCACTGGAACAAAAGAACTGAAGACGAGCTGCTACAACTCCTGGAAAGTACAGGCAGATGGAGGGGGGTACACTCTTGCTATATGCCCATCCTCTGCGGCACTGCTAGGTAAGGAGAAGATCTTGGATGTGTACGGGAAGACCTGTATTCGAACTCGTCCTTGCACCTTCGTCAAGCCAACGCAGATGCAATGCTGGCAGCCGTTAACCAGAGGCTCTGGTGTAAAATTGCAGATTTCCTCCCAGAGCTTCCAGCGCAGAACCAGGTCACAATTCAAGGCGGGATTGGCAGATGCCAAGTTGATGGTGCAATACATCATGGAGTCCATCGTGGCCCGCATTGACGCCTCTGGCCGTGCCATCTGCATTGCCACGGACATGAGAAGAAAAGCCTTGCTCCGTGCGACGAAATTCAACCTGGATGTCCAGGATCGCATCTTAGATCGCCCGTTCGAAGGGGGTGACCTCTTCAACTCCACAACAGATGAGGAGCTGGATAAAAAGAAAACAGCTCACAAATTGTTAGGCAGAGTTTGTATGCAGTACCCTTTGGGACCACCACACACAACTATGACTACAGGTGTAAGCAAAACCAACCTTTGGTATAAGTCTGTACTACAGTCTTTGGTAGCTGAGCTGAGCAGCCAGGCTTATGTCAAGAGGGAATGGGAGCTTTAAGGATGTTACACAGAGGTCTACAATCACGAGTATTCAAATAAACTCTTACACTCAAGGTTTCTTGGTTACACACTTATTCATTTATTCAACAGTCAGTTATAAAACATTCACTAGAAGGAGGCAATCTATATCATACAAAAGAATAAGTTACTCCTTACCTGGTAACGTTCTTTCGATGGGATGTTCCTCCAACGTATTCCTTATCTATGATATTTGTATCTCCAGCTTGCTGGCCTCGAAAAATATTTTTCCCAGTAGAGGGCGCTGTGCGTCGACATCCGTCGAGTGTTCCTCGACAGCCACTGTATCGACGCCGACATCATCATGCCTATAAATGGCCACGCACAGCGTCCGTTGATCAGTTCCGTTTTGTAGAGTAAGGTAGTTATTGCATGAATGGTTCGTACCCTTGAAGGAGCGTAAGCTGCAACCAAAATGGAAATTTTACTGCGGGGATGGATGGGAGGGGCGATAAGGAATACGTCGGAGGAACATCCCATCGAAAGAACGTTACCAGGTAAGGAGTAACTTGTTCTTCGAAAGGGATTGTGTCCTCCGACGTATTCCTTATCTAGGATAGACTCCCATAGCAGTGGTATGTGATTGGAGGCGGGAGAAGGAGATGCCATATTACTCTTTAAGAATGAACAGAGTGTAACACAGCTTTGCCAAATCTAGTCTCTTGACTAGGAGGAATCCAGGCTATAAAATTTAGTAAAGGTATGTGCTGACGACCATGTGGCAGCCGCACATATGTCTCTAATTGGTACCCCTCTTTGAAGAGCTGAGGAGGCTGCGATACCCCTGGTCGAATGAGCCCATAGATTTTGAGGGGGCTCTTTCCCTGCCAGTTTGTAGCATTCCAGAATGGCTAAAATAATCCACCTGGAGATGGTTTGGTTATTGGTAATCCCAACTTATGTCCTGCGTAACCTACAAAGAGTTGGTCTGCTTGTCTAATTTTAGCAAGTCTACTGATATAAAAACTCAAGGCTCGCTTAGGGTCCAGCCTGTGTAGCCTCTCTTCCTCTTTCCCCGGATGGAGAGGAGGATAGAATGAAGGTAAAGTAATCTTCTGAGTAATGTGAAATTCAGAAACTACCTTTGGGAGGAAGTTAGGCTTCACCTGTAGAACCACTTTGTCCTTGTGAAAAATTGTATGAGGAGGTTTACAAGATAGGGCTTGTATCTCGCTAACCCTTCTAGCAGATGTTAATGCTACCAATAAAACAGTTTTGAGGGTGAGAAACTTCAATGAACAAGAGTGGAGTGGTTCAAAAGGGGCACCCTTTAGGAAGTTTAAAACTAGATTTAAGTCCCATAAGGGAACTTGGAATGGTCTTGGAGGGTAAACATTAGTTAGACCTTTCAGGTATTGTATTACCAATGGAATTTTGAAATACGATGGCTCCTCTGCAGAGCGCTTAAAGATCGATAGCGCTGCGAGATAGCCCTCAATAGTGCCAACTTGAAGGCCTGAATTTGCCAAATAAAGTAAGAAGGATAACACCGCAGGTGTACCACACGAAAAGGGTTCGATATTCTTTTCTCTGCACCAGCTGCAAAATGTATTCCAACGGCAGCGGTATAGAGGTTTAGTTGCTGGCCTTCTGGCCGAAAGCAACACCTCCATGACGTCATCTGGAAGGTCCCAATCCTTGTACCTCAACCTTTCAGATACCAAGCGTGAAGGTTGAGGGTCTTGATGGCTGGATGGAGAACCTGACCTCCCTTCTGCGAGAGAAGATCCTCTCTGTACGGTAGACGAATTGGAGGATGGATGGACATGTCCAGAAGGTCCGGGTACCACGTTCTCCTGGCCCAATCCGGGGCAATTAGGATCATGGTCTTCCGAAACCTTCTCAACCTCCTGATCATTTGAGGAATGACAGGGACCGGAGGAAACGCGTACAGAAGTGGGAACTCCCAGTCCACTACGAACCTGTCTCCTAAAGCTCCTCTCGGGGGAAATTACCTTGAGCAAAATTTGTCGCACTTCCTGTTGATACTGGTGGCGAACAGATCCACTTGAGGGGTTCCCCAAAGGGCGAAGATCTCTTTAAGGACTTCCTGAGCTATCTCCCACTCGTGGGAGACTGTGTTCTGCCTGCTCAGAGCGTCCGCTCTCAAGTTCTTCTCTCCGGCTAGGTGAATTGCTGATAGAGAGATTCCTTCCTGAATTGCCCAAAACCAGAGCTGCATTGCCTCTCTGCACAGTGGCAGTGACCCTACGCCTCCTCTTTTGTTGAGGTAGTGCATGGCCACTGTATTGTCCGTCATTATCAGGACGTTTCTCCCCCGTACAGACGGCAGAAAAGCCTTCAGTACCAGTCTGATGGCTCTCAGCTCCAACAGGTTGATGTGTAGTCTGGACTCCGATGGAGACCAATGACCGCTGATGGTCAAGTCGTTGGCATGGGCTCCCTACCCCGTGAGTGAGGCGTCTGATTACTGTTATCTCCGGCCATGGTTGCCAAAAGAGTTTTCCTTTCAAGATGTTCTCTGGAGAGGCCCACCATTGAAGGTCGTGGGCTACCTTGTCCGGAATCCGGAGGAGATCTGTCATCCTCCCTGAGAATTGTGACCACTGAGTCCTCAGTGCCCACTGAAGGGATCTCATTCTCAGGCGAGCCTCTGGCACAAGGGATATGCAGGATGCCATGAGGCCTAGCAACCTCAAAAAGTCGTAGGCTGGGAGACGTTGGGCATTTTGAAACCTGGTGACCATCTGCAGAATATCTTGAGCCCTCACCTCTGGTGGCGAGGCTTTTCCCAGGGACGTGTCCAGGACTGCTCCAATGAACTGGAGTCTCTGTGATGGTATCATCTGTGACTTCTTTAAATTGAGGGAGAAGCCCAGCTTGTGAAGGAAGTGGCAGACATAATCTAGTTGGATCCGAGCTTGTTCCGTAGAAACTGCTCTGATCAACCAATCGTCCAGGTAGGGGTAGACATGAATCCCTTCCCTCCTTAGACTTGCAGCCACAACCGACATTAGCTTGGTCAAGACCCTCGGGCGGAGGTCAGCCCAAATGGCAGAACTCAAAATTGATAATGAGAGTTTCCAATTGCGAACCTCAGGTACTTCCTGTGCTTGGGATGGATTGGCACATGGAAATAAGCATCCTGAAGGTCCAGAGATACCAACCAGTCCTGAAGCTGAAGGGCCTGAAGGATCTGAGAGAGAGTTACCATCTTGAACTTGTCCTTCCTGAAGAACTTGTTTAATTTTCTTAAGTCCAGGATGGGTCGCAGTCCTCAGTCTTTCTTTGGTATGAGAAAGTAGGGGGGAGTACCAGCCCTTGTTCCTGTCTGCTACAGGTACCGGTTCTATGGCATCTTCCTCTAGCAGGTTTACAATTTCCTGCAAGAGGAGCGGATCCGGCACTTTCAGAGAGCTGTTCCCCGGTGGATGGCTCTGAGGGATGCATAGAAAAGGCAGGCAGTAACCTTGGGCAACTGTCTCCAATGCCCAAGCATCTGACGTAATAGCCTGCCATTCCGTCAGATGGTGAGTTAACCTGCCCCCTACAGGCGTCTTGTGATGGGAGACCTCAGAGTGGTTTGGGAGCGGCTGATGCAGTTGCCGAAGGTAAAGCGGCTCCTGCTCCTGCTGATGCGGCTTTCTTTCCTTTACCCCGTCCACCACGGGTACATTTTCCTTGGCCTCTTTGAGCCGGCCGTCCTCTGCCTCTTCCATTTGAGGAATAATTGTGAAAGGACCTTCCACTCCAAGAGGATCCTGAGGGACGAAAATTAGTTTGGTGGATTGCAGCTCCTAGTGACTTGGCTGCTGCTTTAGATGTTTGCAGTTTTTCCAAACTATCATCCGCCTTCTTACCAAACAGGGAAGAGCCGTCAAAGGGCATATTCAAAAGTCTGGCCTGTACGTCAGAAGCAAAGCCGGACTTTCTCAACCACGCATGCCTGCGGATTGTGGTACTTGCAGCCATGGCTCTGCTGATACTGTCAGCAGAATCAATGCCAGTTTGAAGGGACTCACACATTGCATCTTTAACATCTCTGCTATTTAAAAATGCGTTCCTTTCTTCTCCTTCCTGGAGGCAGTCAGCCGCTGATGAAGCACACTCCCAAAGAGTGTGGCTGTACTAGCGAGCGTACAAGTCGCATTAACAGATTTTAAAGCCATGCTACAGGCCGAGAAGACTTTCTTAGCCATGGCATCATATTTTTTATCATCCCTATCCTGTGGAGCAGTGGGGTATGCAGATGTACTGCCTGATGAAGTTGCAGCCTGGACCACCAGACTCTCTGGAGTAGGGTGCTTAGATAGGTATTCAGGGTCAGCAGCAGATACCTTATATTTCGCTGACAACTTCTTGTTAACCGCAGGGACAACTTCAGGAGTTTCCCAGTTAGTTAAAATCTTTCTTTGTAAAGCAGAATGAAAGGGAACCACAGGATCCTCCTGTGGACCTTTATCCAGAATATCTGTGAGGTCATCCTGTTGAAAAACAGGTGAAAACGCAGACCAACCCATGAACTCCATAATTCTTGACATTAGGGTTCTATAAGGGGTTTTAGCATGTTCCCCTGGGTCTGGTTTGACAAATTCCACTTCTGGGGAAGTGTCTAGGCCACTTGCTTCCTGTAATGCATCCTGAAGGTCTTTCAACCTTCTTTCCTCAGAGGCAAAAGTCTCTGGTTCAGGTGATGTGGTCCTCTGCAGCCGAAAAGGCCTTTCTTGATCAGAATCTTCCCTTTCTTCATAAATAGAAGTTAAGGGGGGATGTTCTGGCCTGTGAAATGGTATAAAACCCATCTCTAAAGCAGAGGGAGCCATCATCAGTGGCCTTGAAAAGGTCGATGTCGTTGACGCCGATGTAAAAATCCTCGAAGGCGCTGACAAAGGCGTCGAGAAAACTGGAAGAGGCCTTCAAGAACTCGAGAGGATCGGAATCCTGCTCGAGGATGTCGACGACATTCTCGACGTCGTGTCGGAGGCTCTCGGTGTAACCGTTGGCTGTGGAGTAGCCGTGGGTTTTTCTTTTATCGGCGTCTATGTCGGCGTCGACTCGATCGGCGGATGCGTCAAGGAACCCTTCGATAACAGCGTCGATGGCGCCGATCTATGCTTCGAAGGGGCTTTCGACGATGGCCTCGAAAATGCTTTACTTCCCGATGGCTCATGGCACTTTCGGGTCGACTCTTTCGCCGGGTGCTGCGACTCGCGGCGTTTAGATTTTTTGGGCTTTTCACCCAGGTTATCAGCCTCAGCTGACTTCGAGGGGGTCGAGGCCGCTTTCTCGAAGACGCTTAGCATCTTTTTTCTGAATTCCTCCCACTCAGCCTGAGAGCTGTGTTTTGTGGGGCAATTTACTCTTTCAGGGGAACTAGAAGATGACGACAAAGGAGATCTTCTATGTCTCTTTTTCCAGTGTCTAGACCTCGACGAGTGGTGGGAGCCACTTCGAGACCTAGACCGAGAATGCTTTCGACGGTGAGGAGACGAATGTCTCGACTCTACGGCGGAAACTTTTGAGGAAGTTAAAACTGACTTACCTCTCTCGAGCTTCCCCTTACGCTCCTTCAAGGCTTTCGCCGTCATGGATAGGCATTCCTCACACTCCGAACACTGGTGTTCGATTCCCAGACACCACAAACAAATCCTGTGAGGATCCGTCAACGAAATTTTCTTCCCACAGTCTCGGCATTTTTTGAACCGGACCGAGGTGTCGTCGGGTCGGAGGAGGAAGCCATTGAGTACAAGTCGGTTTTCTCGAGGAAATATGAATATATTTCGACTGACAAACTGAGCAAAGGTATTCCGAGGCACACGAAGCGTGGAAAAACGGAACTGAGCAAAGGACGCTGCGCATGGCCATTTATAGGCATGATGACGTCAGCGTTGATACGGTGGCTGTCGAGGAACACCTACTCGACGGACGTCGACGCACAGCGCCCTCTACTCGGGGGAAAAAAAAATTCCGAGGCCAGCAAGCTAGAGATACAAATATCATATATAAGGAATACGTCGGAGGACACAATCCCTTCGAAGTATACTTCAGTCTTTACATGGCACGGGTCTGAGACATTTAAACTACTTTGAAGCAGGAGAAAAATGGCATTCAGAGTACGTTGAAGTAGGGGCAAAAAGGCATAAATTAATAAAACTAATATTACAGTAACTCTTAGACAGTGCAAATAGTTTGAGTTCACCAGAGAAGTCGATTCAATGCAATAGCTTAGGCCAAAGTCAATGGGTGAATGTCTTGTATAGGATAAAGCAGTTCTGGTAGTTAAACGGAAAAATTTTTGCCAAATTTCTCAGAAGTAGTTTGTAAAAGAAAGATTCATATGTTGGGTCACAAGCTGACTAGGCCTGCAAGTTGCCAAAGTTTCAAGCACTTTCGCAGTGAGAGGTAAGTTCTCTCGGTCGGGTTTTCACAGTACCTTACAATGAAGAAAAAGATGCAGCTGAAGACTTCTGTTCCTGGCAGTTCCCGCAGATCTCGCTGTTCCTGAGCCTCAGTCGAGGTGACAAGAGGGAGGACGTCGGGGGACTCCTGCACTGGGACTAGTCAAAGCTGGCACTTGGCATATCTTCAATTCCGGTAGCTGTATTCAAGCACACAAACTGGTGTCCCTCTTCCTAGCTATTCGGTTTCCTGCTGCACTCTGAGGAAAATAAAACCAGCTGCGAGAATGGTATTCAGGTGGCTTACGAGTTGATTGGTCCCACCAACTCAACTAAGAAGTCGTCCTTGAAGGGCTTCTCTATCGAGATGAACTTGGTGATTCAGACCTGCAGCAGAGCTTCACCGGGCAAACCAACGGTCCAGGAGTTGCAGCAGCCATCCTCTTCCAGCTCGTCTTCGGTTCTTTCGTTCCAGTGGTCGACTGCCTTCCAAGCCAAGAGACTCGCCTTTCAAACAGTTTTCTCCCATTCATTCCAGCCTAGCTGCCACTCACCCAGCAGGGTGGCTGTCCTTGCCAGTCAGTCAGCCAGCCAATCACGCCAGAGTGCATTTGGGCCTCCTAGGAGACTAAGCAGAGGGTTTCGGGCACCTCCCTCACTTTCTGCCCACCCCAGACACTCGGGCTCCAAAGGCGGTCTTCAGTCCTGAAGCCCGCCAAAGGCGTAGTAACAAAGGGACCAAACCTACTTTGGCACGCAGAGACAAACTCTAATTATAATGATGTGTTATTTATATAGCGCCTTCATCCAAAGCACTTTACAGAGAACATGGTTACATACAATATCACCCAACCAATATTGGTACTAATCGACCTCGGAAGGATGAGAGGCTGAGTTGGCCTTGCCGGGATTCCAACCTGCGACCTGCAGATCACAGCAGCGAGCGCTCAACCCACTGAGCTATCTACCGGCTTAACTCGAGAAGGACCTTTCCAAAAAGAAATGGCAAAAAAAGAAGACCAGGACCCGTTTAAACAAAGGAGGCTCGGGCGCCATCTTGAAAAACGTGGCTCCCGCGATTTAACGCCATCGGTGTTCACGGTCAAGAAAAATCATGGTAGTTCGTTGTGAAACCACTGCCACCAGCCATTTCGAGAGGAAAGGGTAGCATTTGACTGCTACATGAGTTTCTAGAGATAAGGGATACTAGGTAACCCCTCCAGCACTCTATTGTAAGATAGGGTGTGCAGGGTCTAAGAATTTAAAAAGACTAGTTAAGTCAATTCAACTTTACTTTCTCTGGGTAACAGTTTATACCAGAGAAGGTGTTTAAACCTTGGGACAGCCTGAAAGGCTTCCCTGTGCCACTGCACTGAGGGTGCTGTGTGACATGAAAAGATTATGCCTATGGAGTTGTCTAAAACTCCATAATCAAACATAAGAGTAAAAGGCATTCAAAATACATGAGAGAGTGGGAAAAAAGGGCCACACTTTCCAGGTAAACAAATCAAGTCCTCCAAATCCAGCAAAGTCTCTAAGGTGAAGGGAATTAGAATTCGTCCCAACATGCAGTATGGAGGAAAGGGGGCGGGACATAAGATTAAGACTTATACCAAAGGTTGGGTTCTGTTTGCCAGGTGGTCAGGGTTGTTCTAGTGCACCCAAAGGGTACTGCATACAATCTTGCCTAACATAGGGTCACAAACTCTTACGCCTGTGAGAAGGGAGTTGAAATCAACTCGAAAAAGGCAAGCCATTGCAATTCCCAATTGAGAAAAGCACGGCTAAAGGCAATAAGACCCTATGCCTAGACCGTACCTCTCGTTAGAAGAAGAGTGGCGAAGCTGGATTCAGTCTTGCTACAGCGGTGCAGACCCTGGTTCCTGAGCCTCAGTCTTTGGGACACGAGGGAGGACATCTGGAGGGCTCCTGCGGCAGTACTTGGCAGGTCGTCGGCAGCTACGGGCTCGTTTCGGTTCAGCAGCACCTTGCGGTTTCAGCGCTCATCAAACAGCACTGATGCGGATCTTGGATACTGGTTGGATTTCCTTCACTCCTTCGATCCTGCACTCTGATTAGGGGACTCTGGAGGTCCTACTTCTGGAGGGTCCTTAGGAGGCTCCTGGTGTTTCTACTCTGATTCATTCCACGTCAGGCATTGGGCTCCCGCAGCAACAGAGAGGTAAAGCAAGTTGGGGGGAGGTGGTCCAATGGAGTTCGTCCCAGGGTTAGTTGGTCCCACTAACCCAAGGGGAGATGTCATTCTGGAGAAACTTCTCTGTCGAGGTGATAAAGGAAGTCCGCACAGCAGCAGGGCTTCACCAGGCAATTAAAAAGTCCAGGAGGTTGCAGCAAGCTTTGTTCACGGTTTCTTCGTCGGGTGCTTCTACCAGTGGTCGACAATGCCCGTAGTCCGAAAACCCTTGCCTTTTAAGCAGGTTTCTCCCATTCATGCACAGCCTAGGCTGTCCATCACACAGCAGGGTGGCTGTCCGGAAAGGACAGCCAGCCAATCAGGACAAGTTGCATTCAGGCATTCCTAGAGATAAAGGACAGAGGGGTTTTGGGACACACATCCTGTCCTTCCATACACACTGGAGCCAGGGGCGGGCTTCTAGGCTGAAATCCGCCAAAGGCAAGACAAACAAAGGGCTTAAACCTGTCCCAATGCAGAGAGTAAAAGGCCAAGAAAGACCTCACAAACAGAAAATGGTGAAAAAAGAAGACAGGGCATTTTGACAAAATGGTCACCCATGGGCGATTCTCACAATCCTCACGTGAAGATGGCGATTTGTCGTCCTTTCATGAGGTCTTGTCTTTATTCTTCACCTTGATCTTGTAGAGATGGGGCCTATCCTCTCCTGCCGTCAGCGCGACCTCCTTTGCATACAAATGGCAGTTTGCTGTGGCAGTTGGGTGGGGGGCGTCCTGGAGTCGAGGGAAAAGCACTGTAGTACAAAGGCCATCTCAGACTGGAGATTCTTCTGCTGTAGCATCCTCCGATTTCCAAGGTGTGTCCGTTATGGTTGAAGGTAGATGATCCTTGGTTTACATCCGATAGCATTAAGAAGATTGAAATGCTGAAGAAAAGGTTTGACTGGTAGATAAGCAGAGGCCCTTGCCAGAAGGAATATAGGGGGCTAGTCCAAGATGAGTAACAGCAGTAGAAAAGAGATTTGTATGGCAAGGACTGGCAGGTGACCAAAGATGAGCGGTCACAGGGAAAGCAACACGGGAGGAGCAGAACACGGGGGTAGCGTGGGTAAGATAACGCATGCACAGAGAATGCCGCGTGGACAATGCAGTATCCAGGGAAGGAGCGTGCACTCAGAATGCAGCGCGGAGGTGCCAGTCCAAAGGGTGTGGGAAAGGGGGAGGCGGAAAAGCCGGAAAGACTAGCGTCGGAAAGAAGAGTAGGACCACCCACTGCCGTTAGGCACACAGGAGGAAAGAAAGACGGCTTGGAAGCCGGGGAAAGAAATAGAAACGCTACGAGGTAGCAAAAATGAGGGAGAGAAGGCAGAATGACAGGACAGCGTAGCAGAATGGCGTAGCGTCTTACCCGTGGGCTGAAAAGGCTAAGGGTTGCAACGCACACAAGCCGAGGATCCAGCCGAACTAAATACTCTCCCATTTCCTGGCAGCGGCCACCTTGGAAAGACTAGACTGTTGCAGCAAGAAATGTAATAGCACATTCTTGCGTGGCACGGTTTTACTGAAAGAAATGCACTCAGCGCACGACACCAGCAATGCCATAGGGACCACCTAGTAGTGGTTGTGACAGTGCTGTCCTGCAGCTGAGGGTTCAGCCTGCAGTAAAAAAGCACAATGGTAGGAAAAAGTAAACCACTGCCACCAGCCATTTAAAGTAGTGAGAGTAACAATGTTACATGAGAAAGTAGGATTAGGGGTGTTGGGGAGAATTCTCAGAAATGTGTGAATTCCCTTCTACCTTAGAGACCCCAGCTCTTTTTGCTGGACTTGAGGACTTTTTATCTCATGTAATTTTAATGTGGTTTATTCTCTGTTTTTGACTTTGGAGTCTGACAAACTCCATAGGCATCGTCTTTACATTGTGTCACACAGCACCTTCAGTGCAGTGGCACAAGGAAGTCTTAGTTTTCCCAAAGTTTTAAATATCTTCTCTTGGTGAAACTAATCTTTCCAAGAGCAGTAAAGTGAAATTGATTTTACTTGCATTTGTAACTTTCTAGAACCAGCACACACTATCTTACCATAGGGTGCTGGAGGGGTTACTTAGTATCCCCTTTGTCTAGTTTCTCATTTAACATTTTTATGTTCCCCTTTCAACAATTAATGGCTGGTGGCAGTGGTTTACTTTTTACTACCATTGTGTGTTTTTACTGTGGCTGCATTCGCAGTCCCAGCAAAGCACCCATGGGTGTCCATTTCGTCAAAATGGCCCGATCTTTTTTTGCCTTATCGGGAAGGTCCTTCTTGAGATTTGCTCTGCGCGTCAATCCAGGTTTGATCCCTTTGTTCGTTTGGTCTTTGGAGGGATTCATGAGTGAAGCCCACCTCTGGCTCCAGTATGTCTGGCAGGAAGTGAGGGAGGTGCCCACAACTCCGTCCTTAATCTGCTTGGTTACAGGAATGCCCCCACAGGTGATTGGCCAGCTGGCTGTCCAGCAAGGACAGTCACCCTGCTGTGTGATTGACAGCTAGGCTGGAATGAACGGGAGAAACCTGCATAAAAGGCAAGTCTTTTTGGCTTGGAAGGCAGAGTCGACCACTGGACGAAGGAATCCGAAGAACTTCTTGGAAGAGACATCTGCTGTAACTCCTGGACCGTTGGTTTTCCCGGTGAAGCCTGCTGCTCTGCTGAAGCTCCGAATTCGCCTTGACTAGAGAAGCCCTGCAAGGACGACTTCTCCCTTTGAGTTGGTGGGACCAATGAACTCCAAAGTAAGCCCGTCTGGACATCCTCTCGAAGCTGGTTGTATTACCGCTGCTGCTGGAACCGAAATGCCAGGGAGAGGAGCACCAGAATTTGTGCGTTGCTTTTAAGTCGGACCCGAGCGCTAGGAAGATCCTCCGGACTTCTCTGATGCAGGGCTGACCAAGCCTCAGCCACCTCAACAGAGTGCTGAACCCCAGAAGCAAGGTAAGTCTGAAGTGGTATCCGAGAACGGCAGTGTTGCTATTTGCGGTCAGACGCTAGGAGCTGAAACACAGAAGAGCCACTGAATAGAAGTTTGCCCATTGCTGCCGCACACCTTCCCCTTGCAGAGCAGGAGTCCTCAGACATCCTCCCTCTTGTCCTCACGACTGAGGGGCAGGAACAACAGGATATGCAGAGCTGCACAGGAACAGAAGCCAGCTGGAACCATTTCTTCTAACCACAGGTACTGTAAAGTCCAAGAGACCTTACCTCGTGTTGTGTAGCCTTACTTGCTCTCAGTTGAGACCTGTCTTGGTTACCTTGCAGAGTTTCTAAAGCTTTGCCCCCACAAGCCTCCCAGCTTGTGGTCCTTCAAGTGTTCCACTTTTTACAAACATTTCTAAAAACATTGTGCAAGACTTTTTACCTACCTGCAAAAAATATATTCAGTTCCCTTTGACATTGTGCAATTAACCTTGGCTGTCCTGACTCCCTGAGAGACTCTTCTCATCTTTGACTCTGTGCTTTATCCTTTCCCCCAGAAAAGGGGGAAACGTATTTGCTATTGGAAGGTTTTCAAAAGTACTTACCCGTTTGTGTATTATTTGTTAACCTTTGTTTCATTCCTCTATTCTATCTTTTACACCAAACTCAGTATTGCTCTAAATGTACTAGTTATAAATCAATGTCCACAGTGTCCTAGCTATTTAAGTCACCCGAGGTTTTAGGAAGTGTTTGTGTGTCATCCCCAATGGGTATCATCTAATTTAGAGAAACTAACAGTGTGTTTTGAAGTGTATTTTAATTGTTACATATATTGCTCCCTTCTGAAGAAGGCTTTACAACTGAGATAAATTAATAATTGTTTTATCAAGTTAAGTGTTTATTAGCATGGTACAATGTCCTTTCATCGCGGGACTTTTTTTGCTGGTTTTTTACTGGAAATTATTTATCGGAAAAACCCATTGATGGTTAAAAAAATTATATATGTGATGTGGGCTTTTGGTAATAGATATAAACTGAAAGGTAACTGGGGTTTAGGTGGGCCCCCCAAAAATAAATTCGATGGGTTTTTTCGATAAAAAATTCACAGTCAAAAACATCCCGCTATGAAATGACATGGAACCATTAGCATAACTGCTACTGTGAAACTATTACTGCTCACATTGACCCCTCTTGGGATAAGCCTGGCTGCTCGACCACACTACCAACCTGTGTAGGTCAGACTTATATCAAAGGTTGGGTCCCTACTGCCAAGAGGTCAAGATTATTGTAGTGCACCCAAAGGGTACTGCATACAATCTTGATCTTGTCCAACACCTTCTCATTCTCCACAAAACATTTTTACTTCAGTATGTTTGTTTTCTTCATGTATATCACATAATTTTATGTTCCATTCGTCCTAAGCAGGCCGAGTTCTTGCTGCAACTGGGCTGGATTCAAAGCACCTTAACTCAAACAAGGTTTACGCTCCGACAATAGTATGGTGGTGAGATGGCACAGTATTAAAAACATTTTTTTAAAAAAGAAATCTAAAATTGCATGCCTCACAGACCAAAACAGTTCTTTACTTCAGTGCAAATGATTTTTGCACCAAAAATGAAGAGAGGTGGGGGGGTGGTTGGGGGGCGGGGGGAGAATTCTAATAAGTACGGTTTAATAACGATTGGCTTAAGGTTTACACATCTCAGGTATGGTCTTAGTCAGTGATCCATTTTCACGGTTGCCTGGCATGATATATGGATTACAATGAAAAAAGCAGTGCAACCTTTATTCTTAAACATGTATTAAAAAAGTTGTTGTATTGAAGTCTTTGTTGGGTCACTTATATTTTCAATAGTGCCAAGGGATCAGCTGGGAAGTGGTGCTAAAGCCCTTTCCAGTAATTAATTTCTAGACCCTTACATTTGGCAATTAGAACTAAGCAAGGCACGTTGCATTTTACCCAGGCAAGAAAAGCCTATACAAATATAAATGGAATTCACTACGAAACTAGGCAGTTGAAGTCGCATCCCAGTGAATCACAACTCAAAACAACTTTGCACATGTCAGCTGTGAAACGTACAGGCAGTGATAATAATCATACAGTTATCTGTACACTCATACATACCCGTAAACTGAAGTGGAAAGGCTCTGCCTGAACCTGTTGATGGAGAAATATATAAAGAAAACTAGAAAACTGTAGGTAGTTCGCATTCCATTACCATGGAATACTCCACTACACCAGACAGAGCTTTTTTCTCAAAAGTGTAAAAAGACAAATGCTTACATCACCCTTTTTTAGATATTGGGGGAAATCGGGGTTGGACACTGTTCCAAAATCACAAAGCGGTTAAGGGCAGACTAATGCGGGCTTGTGATGTAGGAGCGAGATGTGCACAACAACTTTAACATTTGAGGAGAAACCAATCTACCAATAATTGTCTCTATAAAAGCAACAAAGGGTCACTGTCCTGAAATTCCAGGTTCATTTTTAAAGTGCAGTTTCCCTGCTTCTTTTACACCTTAATGTAATCAGAAGCCTGCAACTAGGGCAGTGCCCCGTTTCGATCCATCCAGATACATTCACAAATGCATTAAGGTTAATCTAGGATGTCACGTTACACTGAAATGTGGCAGTTGCTATTACAGTAAATAGATGTGGGAAGAGGAACAAAGACATGATGTGCTCTGTAGATACAAGCTGCCAAGATAGAGGCTGGCACTCAATGCACAAGAGGACAATGCAAGCTGGTTCCAAAAAGAGGCTCCCTCCCTGTCTGAACAGCACAGCTTGAAGTCTAAATGTTAAAAACAAAAGACTAAAAATTTCCCATTTTATCAAAATAGCTTGACTTCTAAAAATAAATTTGCTTGGAACTGAGATAGGTGAGCATGATCATCCCAAAAACCCTGGATTTAATTTTGTAATTTCTAACCCCAAACCCTGGCGGCAAAGAGCCCTATAATCTCCACCCCCTTAGTGTTGCAGCAAGGAAAGTTCCAAAAAGGTGGACAGAAAGCCATTTACTTCTCCTTAAAGATCTCCTTTTCGTGGTCCGTCCAGACATTCATGAACTGTCGGTCTTTGTACACTTTCATTGGATCCTCCATGAGCCCATTCATGTTGATGAATTTTACCCGACGCTGCTCAGCATCGAACATCATTGGTGGGATTACAGAGAGTTGCCGCATTTGCTTCTCATTGTTCTGTGGGCCACACAAAGGGAGACAAACAAAACTAGATAAAACCTCTGCTACAGGGTGGAGCATTTAAACATTGTACAAAGCCACTCCTTCATAGATCACACATCTGAAAAGAGACCTAGCATACAGAAGTACCTGCAAAGGCTGAAGTATGGTCCTGCGGGAAAAGTAATCAATGGTTTAAGCATTGAAAACTAAAGTCGTTATAGAACACAACATACCAGGCACCAAAACGCTGATCACATCCATCACAAAAGGAAAGGCACAACACTCTTGTATGCTTCAACTAACGTTTCACATAACAGGTCCCAGTCAAATCGCTTCAATTCAACTGTTATTAATGGCACAGACACAAATTGCATATAAAATTTGACAATATAGAAGTATCTGACCGAAACGCCTCAAGTATCAATTTAGCATGGATGTTACACAGTGGTGCTATATGCCCAGATGCAGCGAATCATCAATGCAATGAATGCAACAAACAGACAACACTCACAGGCAAGTCAAGTCGAATTAATCATTTCGTTTATAAATTGCATGGGCATTTAAGCACACAAAATGTGCTAGATGATGTAATCGATCGAATGGCTGCGTTTCAATTCCTAGGGTGGTGGGGATAACCCACAGATGATGAATTTAACTTTGATAGGCACAACAGAAAAATTACATTTACAGATTTAGGTTTTGTTAAGCAAGACTGTATGCAGTACCCTTTGGGTGCACTACAACAACCCAGAGCTTCTGGCAATAGAAACACAAACTTTGGTATAAGTCTGCACTACACAGGTTGGTAGCGTGTGGCACAGCCAGGCTTATCTCAAGAGGGGTCACTGTGAGCTGTAGGAGAGTTGCAGAGATTCACAGTGACAAGTATTCAAATAAACTCTTACACACAAGGTTTCTTGATTAAACAATTATTCATTTATTTATTTACCAGTCACTTAAAATAAGCCTTCTTCAGAAGGGAGCAATGTAAAGCAACACACAGATGCACTCCAAAAATACACACTCTTAGTTACCTAAATAGGCAAATACCCATTTGGGGATGTCACACAGGCACTACCTTCACCCTCAGGTGACTTCAATAGCTAGGGTGCTGTTGGCATTAATATATCACTGTTGCATTTAGAATATCCTTGGGAGTAGTGTTAAAGAGAAGAGAGTTCAGAATAAAACAGTATTGACACAGTTATTCTTAATTAGGTAAGTACTTTCAAAACAACCCCCCCAATGCAAAGTCAGTTAACCCTTTCCTGGAAGGAAGGCAAACACATACGCAGCAGAGAGTAGTCATTCAGGGAGCCAGGCCAGCCAATGTGAAGTTAGCAAAAAAAGGTGAACTGAAGCACTTATTGCAGGTAAGTAGAAAGTATTTTCCTATGTTTAAAAAATCTTTGTGAAAAGAAGAAAATCAAAGTAGGGCCACAAGCTGATTAGGCTTGTGAAGTAAAGAAGCTAATAGCAACTCTACACATGGAAACAAGCAAGTCGCCAACGAAGACAAGTGGCTACACAACAAGAGGTAAATTCTCTTAGACTTTTCAGTACCTTTAGGTTGAAGAAAAAGTGCAGCAGATGACTTCTGTTCCTGTACAACTCTGTAGATCTCACTGTTCCTGGGCCTCAGTCGTGGCGACAAGATGGGGGACCTCTGGGGACTCCTGCACTGCAATGGGACGGTCACCGCTCGCAACCGGAAATCTTCAAACAAGTGGCACTTCAGTGTTTCAACTCCTCGTATCTACCGCAAACAGCAACACTGCGGTTCCTGGCTGTCAAGATACTGTCCTTGCATCTGGGGTCCCGCGCTCGATTGAGGGGGCTCAGGCTCGATCAGTCCTGCTTCCTGGGAGTCCGGAGGATCTTCCTGGAGCTCTTGGCCAGTTTAGAAGCCACGCATGCAAACTGGTGTTCCTCTCCCTGGCTATCCAGCAGCGACTGCAGTGGATACTCGACCAGCTTTGAGTCGATGTGCAGGTGGCTTACTTTTGAGTTGATTGGTCCCACCAACTCAAAAGGGAGAAGTCGTCCTTGCAGCGGCTTCTCTATCGATACTAATTTGGAGTTTCAACACAGCAGCAGGGCTTCACCAGGCAAACCAACGGTCCAGGAGTCGCAGCAGGCGTCTTCTTCAAGTTCTTTGGATTCCTTCGTCCAGTGGTCGACTCTGAATTCCAAGCCAAAAAGCCTTGCCTTTTATGGAGCTTGCTCCCATTCATTCCAGACTAGCTGTCAGTCACCCAACAGACGTAAGAGTGCATTCTGGTCTCCCAGGAGACTAAGCACAGGGAGTTTCGGCCACCTCCCTCGCTTCCTGCCCCCGCCAGACACCCTGGAGCCAGAGGCGGGCTTCACTAGTGAATCCCGCCAAAGGCCAAATGAACAAAGAGACCAAACCTGGTTTGGCACGCAGAGTAAATCTCAAGAAGGACCTTTCCACAAAGAAATGGCAAAAAAAGACGACCCGGGCCACTGACAAAAATGGCACCCATGGGTTTTTTACTGTGGCCGCAGTAAAATCCCATAATGGTAGTAAAAGGTAAACCACTGCCACCAGCCATTCAGTGAGGAAAGGGTAACAAAAATGTTACATGAGAAACTAGACAAAGGGGATACTAAAGTAACCCCTCCAGCACCCTATTGTAAGATAGTGTGGGCTGGGTCTAGAAAGTTACAAAATGCAAGTTAAGTCTATAACACTTCACTGCTCTTGGAAACAGTACTTTTACCAAGAAAAGGTATTTAAACCTTGGGAAATCTAACAGACTTCTCTGTGCCACTGCACTGAAGGTGCTATGTGTCACAATGTGAAGATGATGCCTATGGAGTTTGTCAGACTCCAAAGTCAAAAGAAACAGCGTGCAAATCACAGAAAAATACATGAGAAAAAGGTCTCACACTTTCTAGGTTAGACATTAAAAGTATAAAAGTCCAGCAAAAAAGAGCTGCGGGTCTCTAAGATAGAAGGGAATTAGCACATTTCTGAGACTCTAACAACATGCATGACTTAACGTTTGTTATAGTTAATCAGTAAATCCATAAAGTAGACGCTGTAGGCCAATTTCTGTGCAGTCAAATAAAATGTCATCTGCATATGAAATCCACAAGAACTTTAGATGATCCACTTAAGGTGAAATAAATGCTTTAGCATCCAGTGTTTCTCCCAGATCAGTTAAATACAAATTAAACAGGGTGGGTGCCAGGCTGCATCCCTGCCCGGGACCCCTATATGATCATATTTCCTTGGTAAAGCATACTTGCCGCTTCAATCTGATTTTCAAGGTGATATCTTTGTGTAAGTAAAACAAAAATATTAAGTAAATGGGGAGGGATGTCCCATAACTTTAGTTTAGACCAAAGGAAATTCCTATTGACTTTGTCAAAAGCCATAGGCAAATGAATACTAGCCATACCTACTGACTGAAATTCTACGCCCAGGCTAATTTTCGTAATCTAACCCCTATGTGCCCATTCATATTAGTGCCCATCTCTGTCCTAAAGCCGGTTTGATATATTTTCAGGATACCATGTGTAAGGGTCCATTGATCTAGTTCTTTTAAAATCAGTGCCTAAAATGTTTTGTTTTATCATCAGCGTCTAATAATGCTATGGGTTTGTAATTAATTGGATGCATATGTTCTTAATAGTGACCACAACCACAAGCAATATTTTCCATGATCTAGAAGCCCCCCACACCCTCTCTGTGTTAAAGTTCCTGCAAAGAATATACTTAGGATATCTGATTTGCCTAGACCATAATTATCCTTTTGAAACTCCTATTACAGAGACCATAAGGTCTGGGCACCTGCAAATTCCAATTTTTTGGATACAGTTAATGCCATCATTCAAGCCAAAGCGTACCGCCCATTTGTCATCGGACATACAAATCCTCAACCTCCCTGGAGGTTGATCACAGAATTTTATATTATACTCCACCCAGGTAGATTCAAGAATTGCATTTTGTTGGATTACACATTGCGGCATTGTGCATCCTTAACCATTTTCCAATAATTTATATCCGTTTCATTGAGTGCGAAAATCTCAAGGGACAGCCATTTTAGGGGACTAGCTACGTTTAGTAGCTAAACCAAGAAAACGCAAAAATGAACACTAAAAAGGCCGCTAGGGGGCACGTACCAGCATGGAAGCGTGAGGACGTTGCTCCAGTCTGAGCCGTTCGGCCTACTGATTTTCATTCTCCCCTGGTGGAGAGGGGGCTGCCTAATACCGACTCAAGGCTCCCTCATCCCTTAAGGTGTTGTGAATAGTGATCCCCTCAGTCCGGGTGAAGACGGAGGCAGGAGTGGCTAAATAGAGACCCACACCCTGACCAGCGAAAGGCTCACGACTCCCACGCCTGCATGAGAGAGCCCAGGCGTTCCATTACATGGAGAAGGGTATCGTAAGCATCGAAACTCAGAATAGAGCCGAAAAACAAAGTCCGGAGAGCGTCTTGGATCCCCGGTAGCCCCCTGAACACTAACAGGCTGGGGAGCAGGGGCGAGGTGCATAGGCACTGGGACCCGCGAGTGACGCAGCAACCCCCAGCGGAGACCGGGCTGAGTGACGCCCCCAAAGGAAGTGAGCAGACAGTCCCACAGCAAAAGCCTTGCGTCGGGAGAAGAGGATGTGGAGCAGACAGTCGACACACAGCCGAGAAGCACCCGGTGACGCCACCCCACCACCCGCAGGGAGATTGCGTTTTTGCCCGCCCAGGCAACCATAAGAGGTATCATCTCCCGAGATCCACAGCGTAACAGTCTCCCGTGAACGCCCAGTGAAAGTGGGGGGCTGGTGAATGAAGGAAGGGAGGGACACGGAGAGTGACATTTATGAAGCGACCCGACCACCACAAAGGGGGGCTACCGTAAAAGTGAACTGCAGGAGCCCGTGCCATTGGGGGTAGAGCCCAGCGGGAGGCCCGGAGACTAATGGGGAAGATCAGTGAGAGCTACCCAGACCAAGAGGGGGAGAAGGGAGCTCCCAGAGAGGGTACCACCTTCCCACCCAAGTATCGGAGGAGCAGTCAGACCACGAAGCAGAGGGGCCAGCATGTGAGAGGATATTGGGACCCCATGCCGACCAGACGGGGCCCGGCAGGAACTCTAGCAGGAGAAAGAAAAAACACTGTTGAGTCCGTGACCCGGGCCCGGAGGGTGAAACTAGGGTCCTCCTGCGGGCCGCTGACTTCACACTAGTCACCAGTTGGCGGATATACCACCCAATACACTCCCCCCACCCCAATATAAACCCCCCCCACCCGAGACCGGCACTAAATTGTACCATGGCCCGTGAACCACATACACTCTGAGGGGCCCCAACACACAGAGCACGGACGGGGTAGACGGCCCCCGCCTGAGAAGGAGATCCAGCGGGAGAGGCAAGGAACTGCGCAGAGACCCCGAGTGAAATACCCATCCAGGTAGAGGAGGAGGTGGGGGCAGAAAAGAGCGCACGCCGCATGGGCAGAACTGACCGGACTAAAGATCAGAGACCCCAGCCTCTTACGGGGGGGTAACACCAAAGAGCATCAGGCGGCAACAGCAGGACAAGCACTCTGGGAATAGGAACACAGAGTCCCCCATGTGGAGGTGGACCCGGGGCCCCACAGGGGACACCCACACCCAAATATCAAGCACTAATCCACGGCAAGCCGACGAGGCTTGAGGCCCAAGGCGGCACGGGGAAAGAGCCAGCACCTGGCAGGGAGTCTGGAGACACTGCAAGCTACTATCCCCCACAACCTGGACCCAAGGGGACAGACACGAGACGCAGGAGCACTCGAGAAACTGGGGTGGACGCGAGACGGTCATGGAAGAGAACTGGGGTACCGCGGCACTCCATCCAGGGGCCGCCAGACGTACCCCTGGTGTAAGACATTAAACAGGCGTTCCACACTAAGGAGGGGGAGAGGCATCTCCAGAGAGGGCCCTCGTTAAACAGTGACAAAGCACAAGCGGGGAGAAGATCCAACACAGGGGAAGGGGGGGGCCCAGGCACCCTCCACATGGTTGAAGGGAAACAGAGACCAAACATCCAATATTAGGAGCAAGATTCAACTGGGTTGCATATAGTGGCTTCGGACCTCAGAGTTGTCTGGAGACAGACGCACAAGGCCGGGGGTAGACACCCCGACACTGTCGGAACGTGGACGGCGGACCAGGCCCTGCACACATAGTTAACCACAGAAGAAATGGGAGCCGGGTCCGGCCGGACGATCAGGGTGTTACCCCGGAGGAGGCCGTACTCACAAGATCCTGGTACAGCTGGGAGACAGACACAAGGCCAGAGGAAGACGCCCTGACACACATTGTTACTGCTTTCGTGGATAGCAGAAAGGGGTCACATCCCAACGGTGAACCTGGGAGCTACCCTCGAGGAGCAACAGAGTCAGGTTCTACCACAAGGAGAGCTCACACAGGAGTTCTCTCCCTGCAGCGTTTTCAGAGGCCCTCAGGAACCACCCAGAGGGCAACCCCCCCAACCCCTGTTCTCACAAAATGGCAAACGGGGCAGACGCTTCAGCCCCCATGTTGACCAGGGAAGACCTGAAGCACATATTTCATGAGATCAAGGCAATTAGAATGGACATACAAGCCTCGATTTGTGACCGCAAGGGCAGGGTGGACAAAATGGAGGGAATGCGGAGCAACCACCTACAGATAGACGCCCTCGACATGAAATACGAAGCGCGCCCAGCTGATCTCGAAATGAGGGAAGAGGAAACATTGCAGAAGCTGGACGATTTAGAGAACAGAGAGAGGCGCAACAACCTACGGATTCTTGGTGTGAGAGAACAGAGAGGGGAATCGGCAACTTAAGTTGGACGGAAGGTACAAGGCCTGATCAATCAACTCTTCACCCTGGAAGGGGGCAAAGAGATGCAGTTGGAAGGGCCCACAGAGACGGAGGTGGAGGCGACAAGGGCCTGAGGTCCATAGTGGTCCGCTTTATTCGATACAGGAAAAAGATGGAAGTCCTCGGAAAAAAAGGCAAAATGCTTGGGGAGCTTCCTCTATGAAGGGGACACGATCAAGGTGTTTCAGGACCTCTCGGCCCAAACGTTGGCCCGTCGCAGAGACTGTCATCTGCTCATGCAATGGCTCCCCCAAAAGGATCTCAGATACAGGCGGTCCTTCCCCTTTGCCTTGACTTTCGAACGCAGTGAAGTAGACTATAGGGTAACCAGCAGAAAAGAAGCCCTCCAGGTCATCAAGAACGAAGAGGTGACGGGGGAAATCAGGAAGGAGTGAAGGCAGCGCCTCTGGAGCCGCAGCGGGGACCCACTAGCCCGCGGGCCATAAAGAAAAAGATGCAGGGTGGCAGGAAATTTAAGAAGTTGAATAACCCCCTCAAAAAGAGAGTGGGGACAACAGATGACCGAGAAGCCACAGCATTTTCAGACAGGGGTATTTCAAGGTGCTTTATCCCCAACCGGGGGGAGGTGTGGTGATAATGGGGACAGAGAAGTAGCGTTTTTCTTCCTTTCGTCTCAAATAGCGTAATGTTCAGGAGGGGGGGGGTTTGGGGTTGTCTTTGGGATCTACACATGGATGGGCAGACCTAGGATACAGGGGGAGATGTGGTACACCCTAGCACCGAGTGGTCAGGACGGGAATTCACAGCTCTCTTTGGCGCACTGAGATTAAAGGCCGGGTGGAGGTCCTCAAGGTGGGCTTGCTGAATATAAAGGGCCTTAACTCACCCATGAAACATTCTTTACTGGGAAAAGAAATTTAAAAAACTCTGACCTAGATGTACATCTGGTCCAAGAAACACGAATGGTACTTGGGAAAGAAAGGCGCATCCCGGGTGCACATATTGGGCAAGTCTTCTTGGCTTCTGGGTACCTTAAAAAGGGCGGACTGGGGATTTTATTGAATAGAAGGCTCAGACTGTCAGAACTGGTGGTGTGGAGCCGAACAGATGGAAGGGCGCTGGTGGTTTCAGGGACCATGGAAAGCACTAGGATTAGCAGAGAGACTCTCTACTGCCCAAATGTCAGCCAAATGCATTTTTTGAGTGAGGCCATGGGAGAGGTCTTAGACAGAACAGAGGGTCTCCTCATCATAGGGGGAGATTTCAACATGTGGGCTGACAGGGAAATGGGCCATAGTGGTGGATATATCCCTACGGGGAGCAGAGGGGGAGCTGCAAATGATGATTTGGTGGATTACATGTGGGACCAGGGGCTCATCAATGTGTGGAGAGACTCCCACCCCATGGTGAGAGGTTACACCTTCTACTCATCGGTCCACGGCTCCAGAACAAGAATAGATTACCTGTTCAAGGAACACCAGCACATTAACGGGGTGGATAACTGAGCATTTCCCGATTAGTTGGTCAGACCACGACCTGGTACAGATGGAGGTAGCCCTATCGGATTTGAAATCTAGGGAATCCCTATGGCACTGTAACAACCTCCTCCTCAGGGACACAGTCTTTGTGGAGGAAATGAGACGCTATTGGGGAATTCTTCGCACTCAACGACACGGGGGAAGTTGAGTGGGGCACGGTAAGGGACGCTGCGAAGGCAACATGGAGGGGCCTCCTCATCAGGGAAGGTGCCGCCAAGCAAAGAATGAAGACTTTGTCCCGGAAATCTCAGAAGAGAGATCCGCCTCCTAGAAAGGGTTGAGGCTAAAGAGGAAAAGGAAAGGGAGGAGGACCTTAAAGTGGCACGAGGTAAACATCAGGAACTGAAAGACATCGAGATGGAAGATTTCTGTCCAGCCTTCAATATTTGAAACAGAAATACTACCAAAAGGGGGACAAGGAAGAAGCCATACTGGCTGTGAAACTTCGTGGCCAGAGGGCTGAGAGTTGGGTGACCAGGATTCGGGAAGAAGGGGACAGGAGGTCCTTTGGAGCGGGTGCAGTGCCAGGGGAATTTGCCACATTTTATGAGAACCTGTATGGGAAAGAAGGGGCCGCTGACGAACACATCAGAGACGTACCCCGAGAAGGTGTCTCTCCTGAGGCTCCACTCTGGGGAATCCCTTGAGCTGGACAAGCCCATTACACAGGAAGAGGTGTTGAAAGCTAGTGCCGGACTGAAACTGGGGAAACGCAGCGGGGCAGGATGGATATACGGCAGGGTTTTACAAGACCTCCGCATGACCCCCGTCAAGACCACTAGCTGGCTTATATTCCAATATTATGGCCACCGGGATGCACCCCCACCACCCGTCCTTCGGGAGGGCGTTGATTACAGTTATGCCCAAGGCGGATAAAGACCCTGCAGACTGCAAGTCATACCGACCCATCTCCTTACTCAATATGAATGCCAACCTTTGTACTAGAATACTGGCCACGAGAATGGAAGGCCTTATGCCGAGACTCATCCACTCAGATCAATGGGTTTCATTCAAGGCAGACACCCTACGTAAGATGTTACACCTCATGAGAGCAGCCATAGGCGAGGAGGGAAACCTGGCCCTGGTGGCCGTAGACGCAGAGAAGGCCTTTGTGCGGGTGGACTGGGGCTTTCTGAATGGGGTACTCCAGAAATGTGGCTTTGGCAAAGGGATTGAGCAGGGCATCCAGGCCTTATACGAGAGTCCTTCGGCCAGGGTTACAGTTAGTCCCGGACTTTCCAGTTACAATGAGGGACGAGGCAGGGGTGTCCCTGGTCACCCCTACTGTTCGCCCCGACGATGGAAATATTGGCAGAATAACTGAGATCACCACAGGTTTAGGTCATCACGGTTGGTGGTAAAGAATTTAAACTCTGGCTGTAGGCAGACAATGTCATGCTACACCCGAGGCATCCCGTCCAGTCCATCCCCGCATCCATTAAGGTGATCGAGGAGTTTGGGAAAGGTTCAGGTTTTAAGTTGAACATTGGAAAATCGGTGGTCATCCCCTTTGCCATTGACTCCGCCAGAAGTGTAGAGGAATTGGAGGCCCTGGGGTTGCAGATACAGTTAGAGGGGGTGAAATACCTCGAGATTAACACCGTCCGACCTGGACAGGACCTGGGTCAGGCCAACTACCCTCCCTTGTTTGACAGATTATTTTCAGAAATGGAGGCATGGGGGGTAGGGGGAGAGGGGCAGTTGTCGTGGATGGGGTGGTTCAATGCGATAAAAATGAATCTCCTCCCAAGGGTTCTATACTTGTTTCAAATGCTCCCGATCCGGACCACGGACAAGCTTTTGAAAGAAGCGAAACGGCGTATCACGAGGTTCCTATGGCAGGGCCAGAAACCCAGGGTGGGGTACCAGACGCTCATTCTCCCAAAGGAAAGGGAGGGGAGGGGTAGGCCTACCGGACCGGAGGACGTACTATAGAGCAGCTCAACTTAGGACAATGGTCCTGTACCTGAGGGACGACCCAGATGAACAATGGGTGTTCCTGGAAAACCAGCACCTGTTCCCGGCAACGGTGGGGGAATGGCTCTGGGTCCCAAAGAACCGTCTCCCGAGACGTATCAGAGAACATCCGATCCTGCGGGTCCTCTGGGAAGTCCTGGCTATGGGGGGAAAGGGAGAGGGAATCACCACCTGGCCCTCGCCCATGAGCCACTTTTGGGCACCACCGGTTAGGGATGAAATACCAGAAGTCGAGCACCATCAGTCCTGGTTCGAGGCGGCCCCCGTCACTCAACCGTTTCTGGCCAGCACCCCATCACAAATGGGATTCAAAGGCAGCATTTCCTCGCTGTACAAAGCGGTGAAAAACACATACTCCATCCAAAAATGATGAGGTGCAAGTGGTAGAAAGACCTGAACATCACCATTGATGATACCAAATGGGCTAAATACTTTAACTACACTAAGGATATATCTCTCTGTGCCAACTTCAGGCTAATACAATTCAAGGTACTAAATCTGATCCATACCACACCTAGTAAGATTAATACATTCGGCCTTGCCATAAAAGCTTGCTGCCCCAAGTGCAATTCCCTGCAAGCAGAGTCGCTGCATATGAACTGGTCATGCCCCCTGAGCCGACAATTTTGTGAGGTGGTGTCCGGAATATTCAGTGATGTACTGGGAATTCCGATCCCGGCCACCCCTCTGAAGTACCTTCTAGGAGATATTGGAAAGGTTCCAATTAAAGTATGAAAGCTTTGTTCAGTGGAGGGCGCTGTCACCAAATGGAACATTCTAAGGCATTGGAAAGCAAAGCAAGCCCCGGCCACTCAAGCATGGTTTTGAGACCTGGTTTCAGTACAAGAATGTGAAAAGGGATGTGTCGGAGGTGTATCGGTGGTGAGCAGACCGAAGGATGTCTGGGCACCGCTTCACAGAAAACTCAGGGACGCACAGGACGCTGCTGAAAGCATTGCCTCTCCATCAAGCCCCACCTGAAGAATAGTAATGGCCTGAGAGAGTTTTGATGTTTGTAATTTGCAATGCTATACAGGAACTGTAATGTACAGTGTTTATGATGTAATGTACCATCAAATGGAAAAATAAAAGTAAAAAAAAAAATAAGAAATACCAGAAGTCGAGCACTATCACTCCTGGTTTGAGGCGGGACTCAACAGGGTGGGCCAGCTAATGCAAGAGGGGGAGTTTGTAAGCATTCAGAAGCTTGAAAAGCACTGGGTACCGGTAAGCTGTCAGTCCTGTTATATTTTAGGTTAAAAGGGATAGTCATGTCTGAGAATTGGTAGACACGCTTTCAAAAAGGGACCTAACCCCAGTTGAGAAGGTTGTGGATGGGTACGCTGACATGAAAGGCCTCATTTCACCCCTTTATAGGGCACTGCTGGAACCCAGGCAGGGGGCTTCAAGAGGACTCAAGCACGATGGCTGAGGGATTTGGGCATGGAAATGGGAGACAAGCTGTGGCATCAATTGTGTAGACGAGATTTCAAGACCTATCTCATGCCAATACAAGTTACATGCAATAAAATTGCTTCACCGATGGCAATATGACCCTGGGAGCCTGTCCAGAATGTTCCCAACAATGGAACCTCACTGCTGGCATGGGTGCTGAGTCAGAGCCGATTACAGGCACATATGGTGGGGGCATGCCCCAGGGTGCAGGTTTTTTGAACGGAGGTGCTGGGGTGGATCAGGGAGGCAGGAGGGGGAGCACACATCTTGGTCCTTTTCTTTGTGCGGTCTGGTATGGAGCAGTGTGAAGTGCATTTTCTTCTATTGGCAGCACAGGCATGCCAGGCCAGACATTGGAAAAGGGTGCTCCTCCCCACTGTTTTGGAATGATCTGGCACAGCCAAAGATATATTGAATGGAAAAAATCTCACCAGCAATCCACGGAGGTAGTTCCTCGGTGGAATCTGAACGGTTACAGTTTCAAAACAGGTTTCAGTGAGGGGAAAAGGGGGCAGGTGGCTTGGAAAGGAGAACCAACTCATCCTCTAACGTTTAAATACAGGAGAAGTGTGCCACAAACCCTACGGGGGCAAGGATGATCTGGTTTGTAACCCACTCTGTCAGTAGTTTGTACACAAGTAAACAGTTGGTACCGTTGTTTGCCTAATATGAGAGATCACTTGTAACATGGAGAGGGGGGGTTTGGGAGGGGAATTTAATGGGGTATTAGGGCAGGTTGTCTATTGCATTGCCAGAGGGCCTTCACCCTCATGTTGTCTAGTTTTATTATTGTATGGCCCTGTCAAAATCTAATAAAAAGAAATGTACACAAAGAAAAACGCAAAAAATGTATCTGCTACCATCAGCTCTCTCCAGGCACATATCAAAGTAACCAATAAATCCGGTGTGTACAAAGCTAGGGTGATACAAAAGTATCCCCATTGCATTGCACTGCAAGGTGCTGTGTGCAATGTTAAAAAGTACCAGAACTGGAATTGGGCGCTATAATTGTTACGCTCACCTGGTATCCATGGGGACACCACTCAGCCCTGGTTGGATGATATGCGCCTCAAACCCTTTCCCCGATCCCTGGGTAGTGCCTGCGATGGAAGTTGAGCCTGAAAAACAGGAGAGCTGGATTCAAGACTTAACTGTCTCTGGTAGGGTGTCCTCCCACCTCCCTTGGCCCTCTCCTCACCTTAATTCCTTAGAAGGCATGCTCTCCGTCCTGCTCTTCGTGGCAGGGGTGCGAAGTCTCGTGTGGGCGTGAGCGACCGAGTTGCTTCACTGGTGCGAGCCCTTTTGAGTGTCTTTAAGGTAGGTCTTGCTGCTTTACAGTCTTTGTATTATATTCTGTTCTTTCCTTCCTTTCTCTTATTGTTATTAATGTTTTAGTTCCTCTCTTTAGGCATGCAAAAAGATTTCAGTGTTTTTCGTGCGGGTTGGAGCTGAGCACGAGCCTTGTATATGCTAACCTGTGCCTTTCCCCTTCTTTCGTAGGCCATGGTGCTCTTTGCCGGTCGCAGTGATGTTCCAGTATGATGCTGAACAAGAGGCGACTGATCCGGTAAGAATCCTGTGATTTTTGTTGTTCGAGTGGAACCGTGAGTATGCGCTCATTAATGCTGTTCTTCTCTCTCCTCTTTTCAGGTTTCTGCGTTCCGGGAAGCATGCAGTGCCCAGATGGAGTTTGCTGGATCGAATGTCTCAAGGTAAGCAGAATCAGGAGCAGACGATGGGCTGAAGACAGGATGCTACTCACATGTAGGATTCCAATAACGATGTTCTTTTTCTCTCTGCAGGCACGCAGTTCCATGAATAGCTGGCATCAAGAATACTGGAGATTGAACTGGACACAGTGAGCGTTACGCTGCAACAGCAGAATAACGCGAAGCGTGTTCTGCTGTTTGGGTGTGGTTTAAATAGTCTTCAGGTAAAGTAGTCCAAGTAAAATAGTCCCAGGCCAGCCACACCCTAAACACTATACCGCATAGCTCAGTTCTTGGGAAATGAGCTATGTGAGTGCCTCCATGTTGACTGAAGCCCCCAAGAAAGTAGTTCCAAGCAAAATAGTCCCAACCTAAAGGTGTTCTCCATAGTGATTATGAGCCTGGTCCCAAAGGCGCCAGGACTGACTCCAAGAGAGCCTTAGTTGAGATTTTAAGGCATTTAAGGCCATAATGGAACCCCGAAACCTGGCCCTAATTGGCAGGCTGTCTTGACAGTGGGGGGTTAGGGGTAGGGATCATGACAGCACTTCACCACTGCCCCCCCTACCCCCCTCCAAGGCCCCTCTCACGGTGGTTCTTCCGCCTGGTCCTGGTTTGGTTGGATAATGCTGATGGAATTTTTTTAAATCAAACATGATGCATGGATGTTTTCGCTAGGTTCCCAGGATCTGTCTTGAGGGCTGTATCCTTTCCAATCGACTAGGTAATATAACTTGGACCTGGTATATTTGGAGTCCAGGATATCCTTCACTTCGAACTCGGGTTCTCCATCGACCAATACTGGTTTTGGTGGTGTTGTAACCAGAGTACCTGGTTGTACTGGTTTCAGGAGTGATACGTGGAACACAGGGAGAATTTGCATGTTGGATGGTAATGCTAATTTGACGGTGCCTGGATTGATTATGGATTTGACGGAGTAAGGACCCAAATATCGAGGACGAAAGGTCTGGGTTCCTTTTATGGGTACATATTTTGATGCTAACCAAACCTCGTCTCCAACTTGATATTCGGGGGCCTTTTTACGGTGTTGGTCAGCGAATTTCTTTGGTCTGTGCTTGGTTTGGAGCAAGCGTTCAGCTGCCTTTTTGAAGGCGTGGGAAATGGTCGTATGTAGGTTTTTAACCGCTGGCATTTCCAAAGTGGTTGGAAGATCCAATTCAGAAGTATGTGGGTGTCTACCATATAGGATGTAGAAAGGGGTTTGTCCAGTACTGGAGTGTAATGAATTATTATAAGCATATTCTGCTATCCATAACAAGTCCTTCTAATTTCCTTCCACTTGGTGCAGCATGCAACGCAAGTATTGCTCGAGTGTTTGATTAGTTCTGTTTGGCCATCCGTTTGAGGATGGTGACTGGTGGATAGTCAGATGTCGATTTGGGCCATCGAACAGCACTTTTTCCAGAAGTTGTACACAAACTGACTACCCCGATCAGAGATCAGAACTGATGGAAAGCCATGTAACCGTACAATATTTTCCAGGAACACTTACTAAACTGGATGCATTTGGAAGACCCTTAAAAGGAATAAAGTGTGCCATTTTTGAGGATAAATCTACGACCACTAAAATAGTGTTGAATCCTTGACTGGGAGGTAAGTCTGTAATGAAATT
The DNA here is from genome assembly GCF_040938575.1 of Ambystoma mexicanum. Lineage (NCBI taxonomy): Eukaryota > Metazoa > Chordata > Amphibia > Caudata > Ambystomatidae > Ambystoma > Ambystoma mexicanum. The sequence continues at coordinate 593,109,627 of NC_090931.1, read as the reverse complement.
GAGGGAAAGTGTGCGCTATGGTGCGGGAGGGATTTCCAATGGTTGAAGACGACCAGCTGGTTTCTGCTTTTGAGATTTATTTTGTGCGCACACGCCGCATGACTAGATAAATTGGATAATGTCTTTACGCCAAGTGGGCCACCAATAGTTTTGTTTTACCTTGGCTAGGGTTTTGACAATTCCAGGGTGACCTTCAATCAGGGAATCATGATAACCTGAAATGACTTGCTGTTGTAATTCTTTTTTTGGCAAATATAAACGGTTCCTAAAATATGGTAGTTGATCTTTAATTGTGTAGTGTTCTCCTTGAGCACACCATTCTAGTGAAGTGTTAGCATCCATTAAATGCTGAATCTTGTCTTGGAATTCAGTCTGTGTCAAAGTTGTTGTAAGGCCTAAGAGTTTGTCCTCTGGAATGATGGCTACTGGATCTGGAGTTGTATATACCTTTTCATCAATGCCCATGCGGGACAAGGCGTACGCCTTTCAATTTCGGACTCCAGGTCGATATGTGATTACATAATCATATTCGGCGAAGAAAAGGGCCCACCGTAGTTGACGTGAATATTGAGCCTTTGTTGTTTTTAGGTATTGCAGGTTCTGATGATCTGTTATTACTGTGACGGTATGTCTGGCTCCAAGGAGATAATGTCGCCATGCCTTAAAAGCCGATTTAATAGCCAAAAGTTCTTTGTCTGTGAAAGCACAGTTGAGCTCTGGAGGGGAACATTTTCGTGACCAGAAGGCCACAGGATGTAGCTGGCCAGTTTCAGGGTCCCTTTGTGAGAGAACAGCTCCCATAGCCATACTAGAGGCATCTGTTTCTACAATGTAAGGGAGGTCTGGGCGAGGGTGTTGTAAAACTGGAGCAGAAGTGATTTTTTTCTTAAGCTCTTGGAAAGCCTTCTCTGCTTCTTCGGTCCTATTGAATTTCCTATAGTTTTTTCGTAATAATGATGTAATTGGATGTACAATTTGAGAGAAGTCTGGGATGAATCGGCGGTAAAAGTTTGCAAAACAGCATACTCTGGGTTCCTTTAAGCAAAGTTGTTGACGGCCAATTTACAATGACATCTACCTTGTGCACGTCCATTCTGATGCCTTTCGGAGTGAGGATGAAACCAAGGAATTCAACTTTGGTTACAGGAAAAGAGCATTTTTCGAGCTTGGCATACAGTTGATGTTGGCGGAGCTTGGTAAGAACCGAGCGGATGTGCTTGACATGATCCTGTTTTGAGGCAGAATATACTAAGATGTCATCAATGTAAACCAAGGAACAAACAGATTCATTCCTGCAAGACATTGTTCATGAAGTACTGGAATCCAGCGGGAGCATTGCAAAGTCCAAAAGGCATTACCCGATATTCATACAAGCCATATTTGGTACGAAAGGCGGTTTTATTTATCTCCTTTCTTTACTTGAACCAGGTGATATGCCCCTCTAAGGTCTAGTTTGGTATAAATTCGGGCATCCTTGACTTTGTCTAATAATTTGGGAAGGAGTGGTAGTGGATAACTATTCTTTACAGTGATCTGGTTTAGTGCGCGATTGTCGATGCAAGTCCTCAAATCTCCTTCCTTCTTTGGTACGAAGAATAAGGAACTGGCTGCCTGTGATTTAGACGGGCGGATAAACCCATTTGCCAGGTACTGGTCTAGATAAGATTTCAAATTGAGTTTTTCTGGTTCTGGGAGTGCATAGATTCTGCCACAAAGAATTTGCGCACCAGGTATGAGGTCAATCTGGCAGTCATAGGGCCTGTGCAGGGGTAGCGTATTAGCTTGTTCTTTCTGGAACACATCCTGAAAATCTGGGTATTCACTTGGTAAAGTACTAGTCGCGCCAAGTACTAATGCCGCCATTCTGGGAGTTGCAGATGTGCATAAATCGGGTTCCTCCTTTTCTTGGTAATAGCAGGAAAGAGCACAATCATCGGAAAAGGCCAGCTTCTTTGCACGCCAATCTATTTGAGGATTGTGAGCTACTAACCGTGGCATCACTAATACTAATCGAAACTGAGGAGCCTTGATGAAATCAAAGACAATAGATTCTCGGTATCCATCCTGGCACAGTAGGGTTAGTGCTGCTGTACACTGGGTTACTGGTCCGGAAGCTATTTCTGTCCCATCCACAGTGGTAACCTTGTCAGTGGTCGACTTTGAACATAAGGGAAGCCCCATCTCTGCTGCCAGTTCTTGATCTATCTAATTCCCAACTGTTCCGCTGTCTATGTATGCTTCGATGGCATGCATCCGAGACGGTTGTTGGTGATTGATTAGGATCACTGGTATTGCAAAGTGTGAGGTCGGTGGCTCATTCTTATTTGACAAACTGACCTCTACGCTTGCCAAGCTTGGTAGTTTTCCGACTCCTTATTATCTACATTCTCTCTGGCCCCTACAATTCTCCTTGGAGGTTTCACTGGACATTCCTTGAGGAAGTGCCCTGATTTTCTGCAGTATAAACATAGTTGCTGTTGCCTTCTCTCGTCTCTTTTGGTTTTTGTTAATGGGGGCCCTGCACCTCCGATTTGCATGGGTTCTACAGTGTTCTCCGATACACGCGATACATTGTCCTTTGACCGAACATACATAGCCAGTGTCTGATCAAGTCCAGTCTGCCTTTCTGTCTTGTAGTCTGATCTAGTTGCACAACCAGATTGATGATTTCAGCACAGTCTTTAGGTGGGTCAACCACCTGAGCTAGGACGTCCTTCAATTCTCCCCGTAGACCTCGATGAAATAGCGTGGTTCTTTAGTTGTCAGGCCACCCAGCTTCAACGACCATTTAAAAGGTTGCCAAATACATTAACAAGTATTGATTTCCTTGACGGAGTGATAAAAGTTTGTTGTCTAATGCTTGTCCTTGGGTATGACGAGCAAAGAGTTTCTCCATTTCCATCTGAAACCCCCCAAAGTCATGTACTAATGGTACCGACCAATCCGCAGCACTACCGCTCAGATATGACAAAACAAAAGCAAACTGCGACTGGTCGTTGGGAAATGCACCAGGTCTGCAAAGAAAATGAAGACGACACTTGTTCATGAACGTAGCATACTTCCTGGGATCCCCCGGCAAAGGGTTTCCCTATTATCAGGTTTTCCTTTGTCCACCACCGAAACGAGAGAACCAAGGCTTGCGAGACCACCACTAGATCGTCCCATTGTCCGCTGGCCTGACACCACTGGCTGTTGAGCCACTCTTGCATTGGGCGAATGCGCGTGTGAGGTACCAAATAAATACACAACGCCATCATTCCTAGCAATCGCATCGCTTTGCGCACCGTCACCTCTCGACCTGCCACATATTGCGGGATCTGAAACAGCATGTTTTGGGCCCTCTCGTTGGAGGGGAAGACGAGGCCGTCCTTTGTTCGAATTAGAGCCCCTAGGAATTGTTTGACTTGGCTGGGGTCTAAGCTGGACTTCCTCTCGTTGATGGAGAAGCCCAGTTGGAACAAAAGGTCTACAGTCTTTTGGGTATTGGAGAAGCATGTCTCGTAAGAATCCCCTGTTATGAGCCAGTCGTCGAGGTAAGGGTATACTGGGATGGATAACCTGCGCAGGTGGGCCGCTGCCACTGCCAGTACTTTCGTGAATACCCTTGGTGCAGATGCTATACCGAAGGGTAGCACTCTGAACTGGTAGTGTTTGCCCTCTATCATGAACCTGAGGTATTTTCTGTGCGCTGGCAACATTAAAATATGAAAGTATGCATCTTTCATGTCTAGTATTGTCATGTAATCTCCCTGTGATAGCAGTGGGATCACTTCCTGTAAGGTCACCATACGAAACTTTTGGGGTTTGACAAACTTGTTCGCTGGGCGCAGATCTAATACAGGGCGCATGGTTAGATCCTTTTTGGGTACAAGGAAGTACACTGAATAAATACCTTCCATTACCTGAGATAGAGGCACGACATCTATGGCTCCTTTTTCCAGTAGTTGGTCCACTTCTTGGAGAAGGATGGCGAGGTGTTCTGGTGTCATGCGGCGTCCCCTCGGGGGTCTGTATGTCTGTATGTTGTGGAACTGTTGAACTCTATACAATAGCCGCGGGCTACGGTGGAAAGTACCCAGCGGTCCGATGTTATTCCCTCCCATGCTGGAAGAAAGGATGTTAACCGGCCCCCGACCGGCGTTGCATGGGAGGGGACGCAAATCCTCGCGTCACTTGGTGGTGTTGTTGGCTTGGGAGCCTCTGGGGGTGGAACCCCGGCCTCTTCCCTTGCCACGACGTTGACCCCTCTGATTGTACTGGCCGCTATTACTTTGGTAGTTGCTGGCAGAGTACTGTTGTTGGTGGTGGTTTTGTTGCTGGCGTTGTGCACGAAAAAAGCACTTATTACCAAATCCCCGCCTGTTAGGGGGTTTTGAAATTTGGTCTAAGGTCTTTATTGTATCAAATTCTTTCCCAAAGAGGTTGGACTCCTCTATGGGTTTCTTAATAAGGGACGCTTGTGTTTCCGCCTTAAATCCGGAATTGCGAAGCCAGACGTGACGCTTCAGTAAAATTCCCTGTACCAAAGTGCGGCCAGCCGTCTCTGCTGCATCGAGGGTATTCTTGACGATGCTTTGATTGACCAGAGAGCCCTCGTTAACTGTAGTCAGTAAACGAGTCCTTAGGGGTTCGGGAGCTTCTTCGATGTCCTGTCTGAGCTTAGCCCATTGAGCATCGGCGTACCTTGCCAATAGGGTATTATTATTGGCGATTCTGGTAGAGAATGCTGCAGGAGGTGGTGATTCTCTTGGCTAGGGCATATAGCTTCTTCCCCTCTTTGTCTGGGGGTGCCTCGCTAGTAGATAGTGGGACTCCTGCCCTTTTCCTGATGTTGGTCACAACCAGGGAGTCCGGGATTGAGTGACCCTTAATATATAATGGGTCTGATTGAGAGGGAGAGAACAGTTTCTCAATCCTTGGATTGACCCCTCTCACCAATGCCGGAGTGGAAAGAGAAGGTGTAATACGTCTCTTAACTGAGGCGAGGATGGGTACAACCTGGCTAGTGGGGGGTTTTTCTTTGATAATCCTCTCCACAAAAATCGGTGTCTGGGGTGACCTCCCCAGTTTCGATCTCGAAATGTGCTGCTGCCTTCTTCAGCAGTGCATTGAAGGTGGGTTGATCATCGACAGGCGAAGGGTTCCTGACTGGTGTAGTTTCAGTAGACCTGATGACTATACTGCTACTGCCTGTGTCAGTCGACCTAGCCGGTGACTGCCAGGGATTTGGGTCGCCCTTGTCTGTCTTCCTGGAATCCTTCCTCACATAGGTTAGTCTCCTCGTGAAAACCTTCCTCTTCTTGTTGGTCCTCAACATAGGTGAACTCATCTTCCTCTTGGAAGAAGGTGTCTTCCTCAGTGGGACTGTAAGAGTCTATGTCCTCCTGTATGGGGTTATAAAACTTCTGGTATTTAGCCCTTGGACTCTCCAGGGGTGCCTCCCTTGGTCTCTTGGGTGCCCTGTCTTCTGGGATGGACATGAACCTATCTAGTTTGTCCATACAGGTCTGGAACCTTTCAAAGGTCCACTGAGGTCGGCCAGGACGGTCTGGGAAAGAAAAGGGGGTTTCTTCCTCCTGTATTAGTCTGGTTCTGTCCCATAACATCGAAGAAAGAGAGCCTTCGCCTTCTGAGTATCCTTCTTGCTGGCTAGGGCCTTCTGTCGGCGTCGGGAACAGGCCGGATCTGTTTTCCGGCACCTTTGGCGTATCTTTAGCCTTGTGCGCGGTTTTCAGCGTTGCACTCGCCGTACGTCTTTGGCCGTCCTTAGATGCTATGCGCGCGAGGCTTTCGGCGATCATACTCTCTTCCGAGGGATCGGTCGCCGTCGCGCTATGAAACGTCGAGTCCTTGCTCGTCGAGTCCTTGCTCGTCGAGTCCTTGCTCGTCGAGTCCTTGCTGGCAACGTGAGCGCTCTTGCGATGCACGTCGCTGGAAATTTTGGTGTCAGCGCCCTTATTTTTAGAGTGCCCAGTCGCCTGTCGCGGGAAAGGTGGCGGGGAGGGCCGACGACCCTTACGGTCGGCGGAAGACGTCGGTGGGCCCGGCGTCCCCGTTGGTGCTATGGCTACCTTTGTCTTCGACGAATGTGTGCCTGGGGGTATGTGCTTTGGTGTTTTTTTGTGTGCGTCCTTGTCGCCGGGGTGTTCATCCCCATAAGCTGGGCGTGAGCCGGGCTTGTCGGGCCAGGGACAGACGACGAGGAGCGTGAACGCTCCTTTGAGAGGTCTACAGCCTCCGTTACGGGGGCCGTGTAGTCACTGTCCTCGTCACACTCGGCGGCGGCGGCGGCAGCGGTCGAGGAGTCAGGCCTAGACATGGCGTAGGCCGCCCACCTTTTGACCCTGCGGTCTTTTAGAGTTTTGGGCTTTAGTAATTTACAGGCCGCACAGCCGTCCTCCTGGTGATCGAGGGGTAAGCAATGGTTGCACCGTTTGTGCTTATCCTTCCAGGTATATTTACCCTTGCAAAGCGGGCAAAACCTAAATGGCGTCCTCTCCATAGCTGAGGGTAATAAGTGTGACTACGACCTCGAAAGAGAGGGAGGGGAAAGAGAAAGGCATTCTTAAAGAAAAGAAAGGCCACAAAACCCCACTTTCCCTACTGTGTATGGCCGGCGAGGCCAGGCCACGTGTTCGGCAGCGCCGAAGGATCTCCTCCGCTCGTCCTTCCGTCGAAGATCTTGCTCGGTGGAGAAACAGCTCTGCGTCGAGGGAGGGATCTACGTTATTGATATTAATAACAAAACGACCAAAGGTCGAAGAAACTATTTGGCAATGTCTCTCGAGGAGCTCCGCATAAAGGCGACCAGTAGCTGGGCGGAAAAAAACAATCTGAGGGACCTCGACGCGTGAGGGGTTGTGGGTACAACGCACGTCACTATAGGCATAGTGTTACAGACACGCCTTGTCGACGTCCCCTTTTCGACTACGAAAAACAAAATGCAATACTCTGCAGTAACCACTGGATGTCGGACCTATGCACAGCATGTGATTCTAAGCAGATTAACAAACATCAGAAACACATTTACTTTATGTATACACAAGGCAAGTAAGACCCCAAGAAATACTGTATCAACTAATAACCTCAAACGCACATTAGGATAATAAGGAGGAATAAAGCAGGTAAGCAAATGATCATGTACTTTTCTATCCACACACGGAGTGACTTCAGTCAGGTCAGTTTTTGTATCAACTCTGCATTATAGTATTATAACCAAGTTAAGAATGGAAAGAAGCAACAAAACAGGTAAGCAACACTGTAGCTATTCTTTGAATGGATGAGGCAGTCTTTACCCTAACTAGAAAGGAACTCTTCGGTTCAGGTTATGGAGGGAAACTAGCATTGCCAAAGACAGTAGGAATGAGGAGCTTTGGAGAAGCCTTCCTTTAGGGGCACAGCCGTTAGGCTGTGACGACTGGAATTGGGTTGACACCCAACCGGCAATAGTACTCTGTAGCAAAGCAGTGACACAAATGGCTCAAGGTAAGTTTACCCCGATGCCCACAGTACCTTGAGAGTGAAGAAGCTGGTGAAAGCTGGACGACTTCTGAATACACAGTTGCAAACCCAGTCTCTTAGTCCTTGGTTGTTGTTGGGGAGAATTTTCAGTTTAGTGCTAAATTCCTCCCACCTTAGAGACTCCCAGCACTTTTGCTGAACTTTGGGAGTTTGTACTTTCAATTCTGTGTTTTCTGTCTGTTTCTTTTGGTTGTGGAGTCTGACAAACGCCATAGGCATCATCTTTTACATTGTGTCGCACAGCACCTTCAGTGCAGTGGCACAGGGAAGGCTTTCAGATTTCCTAAAGGTTTAAATACCTTCTCTTGGTGAACCTTCTGTTTCCAAGAGCATTAAAGACTTACATTTTGTAACTTTCTAGACCCAGCACACACTATCTTACAATAGGGGGCTGGACGGGTTACCAAGTATCCCTTTTGTCTAGCTTCTCATGTAACAATTTTATGTTACCCTTTTCTAACTGAATGGCTGGTGGCAGTGGTTTCGTTTGAACTACCGTGGTGTGCATTTACCGCGGGCTGCGTTCGCAGCTGTAGTAAAGGACACAAGGAAGCCATGTTTGTCAAACTGGCCCCAGTCTACTTCTCACGCCATTTCTTTGTGGAAAGGTCCTTCTTGAGATTTACTCTGCGTGCCAAACCAGGTTTGGTCCCATTGTTCGCTTTGCCTTTGGCGGGATTCACGAGTGAAGCCTACCACTGGCTGCAGGGTGTCTGGGGTGGGCAGGAAGTGAGTGAGGTGCCCGAAACTCCCTGCGTTTAGTCTCCTAGGAGAACGAAATGCACTCTGTAGTGATTGGCCAGCTGACTGTCCGGCAAGGACACCCACCCTGTTGGGTGACTGACAGCTAGGCTGGAATGAATGGGAGAGAACTGAATAAAAGGCAAGTCTTTTGGCTTGGAAGCCAGAGTCGACCACTGGACGATGGAACCGAAGGACGACGCCTGCTGCAACTCCTGCACCGTTGGTTTGCCTGGTGAAGCCCTGCTGCTGTGCTGAAACTCCAAATTCGTATCGACAGAGAAGCCCCTGCAAGGACGACTTCTCCCCTTGAGTTGGTGGGACCAATCAACTCCAAAGTAAGCCACCTGGACATTCTCTCAGAACTGGTTGCTTTTCCACAGAGTTGCTGATGGAAACCGAATAGCCAGGGAGAGGAAAACCAGATTGTGTGCATTGCTTTTAGGTTGGCCAAGAGCTCCAGGAAGATCATCCAGACTCCCAGGAAGCAAGACTGGCCGAGCCTGAGCCCCCTCAACAGAGTGCGGGACCCCAGAAGCAAGAAAAGTCCATCTCGACAGCCAGGAACTGCGGTGTTACTATTTGCGGTAGTCGCGAGGTGCTGAAACACCTAAGTGCCACGTGTTGGAAAGATTGCCAGTTGCGAGCGGTGACCGTCCCATTGCAGTGAAGTCCTCCCTCTTGTCCCCACGACTGAGGCCCAGGAACAGTGAGATCTGCAGAGCTGCACAGGAACAGAAGTCATCTGCTGCACTTTTTTACTTCAATAACAAGGTACTGTAAAGTCTGAGAGAACTCACCTCTCATTGTAGTGTTGCTTGCATCTTCTACTACTCACAAGTTTAATCAGCTTGTGGCCCTACATTTGATTCTTCTTTTCTTCAAAGACTTCTAAAACATTGTGCAAAAACGTTTCTACTTACCTACTCGGAGGTGCTTCATCCTATATAAGACTTTTGCCCATTGACTTTGGCCTAGCCCGTTATACTGAATGGCTCTGCTTAGGGGGATCCAAAATGATTTGCCTGTGTAAGAATATTGTTTGTTCCAATAACCTTTTCCTGTTACCAACCTCTAACAGTATTCTAAATGCAAACAGTAAGATATTAATGTCCCCAGCAGCCTAGCTATTGAAATCACCTGAGGGTGTAGGTTGTGTCTGTGGGTCATTCCAAAAGGGTCTTCACTGATTTTAGAATATTAAGAGTAGGGATGTACGGTATAACGGTATACCATTAAAGATACCGTGAACCACTTAATTGAACAATAATAACCGTCACATTTTTTATACCGATATACATTTAAGTGTACTTTTCAATCTGATTTGTAAAGGATGCAGCAAGCAAGTGCTGCGCAGTCTTGGTCTTGCACTGTTGGGTGTGCCATCTGCCAAGTAGTTTCAGTTGGTGCAGTTTTTAATGCCATTCCATAAACCACATGTGCTGACACAAAATCAATATGTTAGCAATAGGAAGAATAAATACAGTGCCAAGAAGGAAAAGGGTTTACTTTGGGTTGGCGGCTTTGGGGTTTATATATTTATAATGGATAATGTTTGCTAAACATATGACAATGGGGGATTTCCCTGGTTCTATCATTGAATTTACATATAATAAGTCACACTGCGAAATTCTCTCTGTGGGTATATCCTGTTGCCATACCAAAGGTTAACATGTCCGTGATTACTGAACACTCTTTGGCCCGCAAGTAAACTAAAGGCTGTAACGTAAAGAGAGAAGAGAGAGTGTGTGTGCGTGTGTGTGTGCGTGCGCGTGTGCGTGCGCGTGTGCGTGCGCGTGCGCGTGTGCGTGCGCGTGTGTGTGTGCACAAGCATATACTACCATCAGCCTCCATTGATCTGTGGCATGCAGGTTATCAAAATTGCAACATTTTCATCTTCACCAGTAGCCAGTGTGGGACCCAAAAGCCTAAATGACCACTTAAGAAAAGCTATTCAGTTTGCTTTGCCAGTTGCAGCAGGGCTCCCAGAACCCCCCCTCCTCCACCTCTCCACACGTGTGTTTGTGTTTGGTGGAAGCAAGGGGTGGCATTTCAGTGGAAAGTATGTTGAAAAGCCCAATTCTGGCCCTGGGTGCCTGGTTTTGTTTGTGTTGATAAATCTGACAATGTATGACCTTTTAGAAAATATTTAAGATTAGTTAACTCCACCTGCTATACCACGATAACCATGATATACCGTCATTTGGCAAGAAGGTTATCGTACCGTCATAAAACTAATACTGTGACACCCCTAATTAAGAGTGTGTGTTTTGAAGTGTATTTTGAGTGTTACTTAGAATAAGCCTTCTTCGGAAGGAAGCAATATACAACTGACTGATAAATTAATAATTGTTTATTCAAGAAACCTTGTGTGTAAGTGTTTATTTTTGGATACTTGTCACTGTGAATCTTTGTGTAACTCCCCTACAGCTCACACTGACCCCTCTTGAGATAAGCCTGGCTGCTCAACACGCTACCAAACAGTGTATTACAAGCTTATACCAAAGGTTGAGTTTCCTATTACCTGTAGTCAGAGTTGTTGTAGTGCACCCTAAGGGCACTGCATACAAACTTTGCCCAACAGTCTAGCACCTAGGAACAGCGCGTTCTGCGATGGCATTAAGCAGGACTTGAGATAGCTGACGGAGAATCCCAGATCCGTCAATAGTCAGACCGCCGTCTTCATGTGTTCGTCGCCCAGCTCCCACAAGCGGGCGCTAATCAGCCAGTCGTCCAGGTACGGGTATATGTGTATGCCCTGTAGACGTAGATGGGCCGCCACTTGTGCCAGGCACTTCTTGAACACTCTTGGGGCAGACTTCCAGCCGAAAGGCAGAGCCTTCAACTGGCAGAGCTGGACCTGCACCATGAAACGTAGACATTTCTGATTTTTCTTGTGTATGGGGACATGGAAATAAGCATCTTTCACGTCCAACGTCGTCAAGACTTCCCTTTTCCAGTTGGCCGAGCATGTGTTGCAACGTGACCATCCTGAACTTTGGGACTTTAGGTATTTGTTCAGACGTCGTAGGTCCAGGATGGGCTGTCAGCCCCCCCTCTCCCCCCATTCTTCTTTCTAACTAGAAAGTATCTGGAATAGACTCCCGAACAACGGAGCCGTTAGTGAACCAGCTCTATCACACTATCGCCCCTTATCGCAACATGGCTCGTACTATTCCCGACAGGGAACTGGATGGATCTGCGGAAACCTGCGTTGGAACTCCAGGGTGTGTCCTTGGGCAAGAGCGTCCAGCACCTGTCGGTGGTGATCTTTCTCCACTCGCTGATGAACCTCGTCAGCCAGCCTCCTACCATGGTGCACAAGGGAGGGCCCAACGTCCCGGTCGGTTCAGGCTTGCTTCGACACCGGCGACATGCCCTGCAGGCGACGGCAACCTTCTACCATAGCCTTGAAACAGCCGCTGTAGGCTTCTTGCATTGAAGATCTGGACAGCTGTCTGTACGACATGGAGAAACCTTTTGAAGACCTGCTCGACTTTTCCCCTGGAGGAGAGAAAAGACTAGCGGTGCCGCTGGCATATGCTCCGGGAACGGGCCGTATCTGTAGCCATATCCATCTTGATGGCCTGGAGGGAGTCGTTGGAGGGCCTTCCCAAACAGATTGTACCCGAAAGGCATGTCCAACACCTTCGTCTGAACCTCCTGATGGAAATTTGTGGCTTTCATCCAACCCTGACAAAGGCAGACGCCATTCCTCATTTGTGGGAACCCTGTGGCGACTTCCAGTGCCACTGTGAAGCCGTGATCCAACGACACTTCCCCTTCCTGTAAGAGCAAGGGCTTCCATCTTCTTATTGTCGGGGAGGAACTGCAGGATCGGTCCTAGCTTGCACGACAATACCCTGTCGTACCTGGCCAGGATCGCAAGTGTGTTGGCCACCTTGATACTGGACGCTGTGGTGTAAATCACCTTCTTACCCATGGCGTCCATTCTCTTCCCCCTCGCTGTCCAGAGGGACCGATGATGAGGACAGGTTAGCCAACCATTTCCTCGCAGCTGCCAACACCACCGAATCCAGCGATGATTGCGACCTCAGGTACTTGGGTGCAGAGTCCAGCACCTTATACTTCTTTTCCAGCCTACCCTGTCTGGCACAAGCTGTGCAAGGGTTCTTCAGGAGGGCCAGGCCCTCCTCCCAAACATCCAAAAAAGGCACTGCCATGATGGTCTTCCTCTTCACCTCGCACCTATGATATAATAAGCCCTCCTTCTTGGTTTCCTCAGGCTCCAGCTGTAATAGCTCAACTAAGTGGAGCATCAAAATGTGGTGATTCACCGTCCGCTGCGACAATGTCCTTGTCGTCGCCGTAGCTGTGTAGCTGTATCCATTTCCGTACCCGTGTCTTGAGGGGTGCAGAACTTCACAGACAACGGATCCCCGCTGTCAGCAGATGCAGAAAAGTGCACACAGGCCCCTTTGAAACAAAAATTTTACTTTTTCTGTTGAAACCCCCAAAAAACATACAAATAGATCAGAGAGCAAACTCGAGGACTCCCAACACTGAAGCGTGTGGTAAAAATCTGTAGAAGGCTGTCAGAGGAGGAGCGTAGGGAGACAACTGCCACTGGATGGGGGCAGTATTACCAAGAGGACAGTGATTGGTTTAAAGGAGAAATACAGTTTTTAAGTGAAACATATCTTTTACCCAAGATTCCCAGCCTGACGACAGGGAATATTCATGAGCATGTGAATCCATGCCAGACCCCATGCTGGAAAACAAGGTCTTAAAAATGAACATCCACGGAGACATAATATATTTCATAGCTTCTTGACAGTAAGAGGTGTTGGTTTTAAGTAGTTCTGGTTCAGCAGACCTCTAGGAGTGCTTAAGTTTTGAGCTTACTTGTTAAAGTCAATAGTACACCAGAGCCTTGTTCTAGGGAGAATGTTCATGTTAGTGCTCAATTCCTCCCACCTTACAGAGCCCCAGCTCTTTTGCTGGACTTTTTTTTTAAATTGTAACCCTGTAGTGAGCAAGTCCTTTTTCTCCCTCATGTGTTTTGACCTGAATTGGATTATGTGTTTCCTTTGTTTTGGAGTCTGACAAACTCCATAGGCATCTGCTTTTTGATTCGTGACACAGCACCTTCAGTGCAGTGTCAGAGAAATTCTTTAGAATGTTTAAATACCTTTTCTTGTGTGAGCTACCGTTCCCAAGAACAGTAAAGTGAAATTGATTTTACTTACCTTTATAGGTCCAGCACACCCCATCTTATGTGGAGTGCTGGGGGGATACCTAGTAGCCCATTATCCTACCTACCTACTCATGTATCATGGTGCTTTTCTATCGAAGGCTGACTCCTCAGCTGCAGTATAGAGCCCAGGGGTGACCATTTTGTGAAAGTCTTGCCTTTGGCAGACTTCCGTCCTGAAACCAGCCACTGGCTCCAGTGTGTCTAGAAGGGCAGTAACCAGTCCGGACCACTGGGAAGAACACCCGACGAAGAAACAGTGAACGAAGCTTGCTGCATCCTCCTGGATCTTTGAATTGCCAGATGAAGCCCTGCTGCTGTGCTCAAACTCCTTTTTCTAATCGACAAGAGAAGCTCCGGAAGGGAAGACTTCTTCCCTTGTGTTAGTGGGACCAACTAACCCCTAAACAAACTCCACTGGACCATCTTTCACGACTGGCTGTACTTCTTTGCTGCTGCACGAACCGCAATGCAATGCCTGCAATCCGGCCAGAAGCTCCAAGAGTCTCCCAAGGACCCTCTCCAGTAGCAGGACGACCAGAGCTCGAGTCCCCTTACCAGAGTGCAGGACTCAAGGAGTGAAGAAAGCGCAACCTGTATCCAAGATCTGCGGTGGTGCTGTTTACCGCGCACTGAAACCGTTAAGTGCTGCTGATCCGAAAAGAGCCCCTAGCTGCTGCCGACCTTTGAATTGCTGCCGCAGGAGCCCTCCAGACGTCCTCCCTCTTGTCCCCACAACAGAGGCTCAGGAACCCAGGATCTGCATCGCTGCAACTGGACAGAAGCAAGCTGGACCACTTCTTCAAACCAGAGGTACTGTTCAGACTTGGGGTTCTTACCTCAGCGTCTTTAGCTTTGCTCTTCTCCGTTGAGACCTCCAGTAGCTACTTTTGTTAAGAGTTGATGTCAGCTCTACTCTCCACAAGTCTAACAGCAGTTTAGGTAGATTTGACCGTATGCAATTCGTTCGCAGCAATTTTACTGAAAAACAATTGCCAGCGAGAAAGAATTTAAACGCACATTTTTATGGGGGTTTTTTTTGTCCCCCGCCTCCAATTTTAAGGAAGCGGGGGACATCCACGCACCCCCAAAATTGCTAAATACCAACCCAGGATAGCAGAGGATGTTATGGAGAATTCTCAAAAATGTGCCAATTCCCTTCACCTTAGAGACCCCCAGCAACTTTGCTGGATTTTGAAGACTTGATTTTTTTTACCTGGAGAATGTGAGCCTTTTTCTCACTCATGTATTTTTATATGCGTTTTACCTCGGTTTTCTTTGGTTATCGAGTCTAAAACAACTCCATAGGCATCTTTTCATTTGTGTCACACAGCACCCTCAGTGCAGTGGCACAGGGAAGACTTACAGGCTTTTCCAAGGTTTAAATACCTTCTCTGGGATAAACGACTACTTCCCAGAGTAAGTAAAGTGAAACTGACTTTACTAGTCATTTAAATTCCTAGACCCAGTACACCCTATCTTACAATAGAGTGCTGGGGGTGGGGAGGGTTACTTAGTATCCCCTATGTCTAGATACATTTAGCAGTCAAATGCTACCCTTTCCTCCCAGAATGGCTGGTGGCAGTGGTTTTACAATAAACTACCATGATTTTTCCCAACCGCAAACTATTCGTAGCTCCGGTAACGTAAAATCGCGGGGCCCATGTTTTTCAGGATGGTGTCTCAGCCCCCTTTGTTTAAACAGGTCCTGGTCTTTTTTCGCCATTTCTTTTTGGAAAGATCCTTCTAGATTTTGTCTCTGCGCGCCAAACCAGGTTTGGTCCCTTTGTTCATTCGCCTTTGGTGCCCGAGTGTCTGGGGTGGGCAGGAAGTGAGGGAGGTGCCCGAAACTCCCTGTGCTTAGTTTCCAAGGAGACCCTAATGCACTCTGTGGTGATTGGCTGGCTGACTGTCCGGCAAGGAGAGCCACCATGCTGGGTGGGTGACAGCTAGGCAAGAATGAATGGGTGAGAACTGAATAAAAGGCGAGTCTCTTGGCTTGGAAGGTAGAGTCGACCATGAACGAAAGAACCAAAGACTAGCTTGAATAGGATGGCTGCTGCAACTCATGGACCGTTGGTTTGCCCGGTGAAGCCCTGCTGCAGGTCCGAATCGCCAAGTTCACCTCGACAGAGAAGCCCCCGAAAGGACGACTTCGCCCTTTGAGTTGGTGGGACCCATCAACTCAACAGTAAGCAACCTGGACACACTATCCCGGAGCTGGATGCATTTTCCTCTGGGTGCTGCAGGAAACTATACAACCAGGGAGAGGGACACCTGTTTGTGTGCGTTACTTACAGCCATGGGAATTGAAGTTGCCAGTTTCGAGCTTCTGACTGTGCAAGTACAGTGCATGAGTCCCCCGACGTCCTCCCTCTTGCCTCTTTTTCTTCACTGTAAGGTACTGTAAAACCAGACAGTACATACCTCTCGCGGTGAAAGTGCTTGGAACTTTTGAAACTCTCAGGCCTAATCAGCTTGTGACCCAACATATGATTCTTCTTTCTACACACTACTTCTAAGAACTTGTGCATTTCTGTTTAACTACCAGAACTGCTATATGCTATCCAAGACTTTAGCCCATTGACTTGGGCCTAGCCTATTGAATTGACTTCTGGTGAACTCAAAATATCTACACCGGTTTATGTCATAATACCGAATTAATAAATCTCGAAAAAAAAATCTCGAAAAAAAAAGGCAGAAAAAAAAATATTGAATTTTTTTTTACATGTTTTTTTTTCGAAATGGGGGGGGTTTCCCCCCAACCCCCCTTTTTTTCTATTTTTTTTATTTTAACCCTTTTTTTACTTACCTGACCCAAAAAATACATATTAAAAAAAAAAAACGATATTTTTTTTTCTGCCTTTTTTTCGGGATTTTTGTTATTCGAGATTTTTTTTCGCCCTTTTGACCGACCACCATCTACACCATCTAAGAATAATTGTAACCGTTTTATGTTCTAATAACCTTTGCCTTTTACTCCTCTTGAAAAGTATTCTGAATGCCTACAGTAAGATATTAATGTCCCCAGCACCCTTGTTTCTAAAGTTACCTGCGATTGTCGGTTGTGTCTGTAGGCCACCCCAAAAGGGTCTCATCTGATTCAGAAACTCAGAGTGTACAGTATTGAAGTATATTTGTGTTTTATTATATGATTGCCTCCTTCTATTGAGTATTTTATAATTGAACTGATAAATTATTAATTGTTATAGAAGAAACCTTGAGTGTAAGAGTCTATTTGAAAACCTGTGATTGTAGACCTCTGTGTAACATCATTACTGCTCACATTTCCCCTCGTGAGTTAAACCTGGCTGCTCAACACACTACCAAAACTGTGTAGTACAGACTTATAACAAAGATTGGTTTGCTTACACCTGTAGTCATAGCTGCTTGTAGTGTTCCGAGAGGGTACTGTATTCAAACTTTGCCGAACAGGGGACACCCCTGCAACCCCCGCTCTCCAGGGTACTACCATCTAAGGTAGTAAAAAATCTGGGAGTCCTGATGGACAACACCCTAACCTTAGAACCGCAAATAAACGCAACAGTCAAGAAATGCTTCTTCCTCCTCCACACGGCAAGAAAAATACTACCTTTTCCTCTCCTTCACACACAAAACACTCACTATCGTCGGCCTCATCATGTCAAGTATCGACTATGCAAACAGCCTCTACCTCGGTATACCAGAATACCTACTGAAGAAGCTCCAACGGATCCAAAACACAGCAGCCAAACACTACTCCTCAAACTGTCCAGAAGAGACCTCAGCACCCCGGCCCTAAAAACACTACACTGGCTCCCAGTAAAACACTATTACCTTCAAAACAATGTGCATAACGCACAGGGCAATCTGCGGACAAGGAGCAGAATTCCTACAAAAGAAAATCTACAAACCAACGCGACCGCTCAGGTCAACCAATGAAATCCGACTTGAACTAAAACCTTACATCAAGAAAAAACTCGGAGGCACCGTCTTCTACCACTTAGCCGCGAAAACCTGGAACAACATCCCAAAAGTAATAACACCAAAGATCACCTTAAATTAAGAAAATTACTAAAAACCTGGCTCTTCAACACCAGAGACTAAAACCGAAACAGTAAGACAAATGACTCAACAGGAAAGGACATTTACAAGCCCCTAGAACCGACAGAAGTACTCCGAGCACCAGTAGGGCTGACGCTGGACACAGGGGTCCACCTGCGAGACGGAGGCAACAACCCCAACCAATCCTTACCATTCCCCCACCGCCCGTACAGCTACAACTAGGTACCACAGGGTTGTGGAACGGACGAGACACCACCAATCACCACGCAATCTGAAGGATGGACACTAGCAGGTGCGCTGGTCATGTGGATGGGGGTGAGGAGTATGCGAAGTTATTGAGGGAGCGGACGGAGGGGACAGCTAAATGCTCAAGGGGCCTCGAATGCAAAACGGGCAGCTTCTGACACACTGGGTGCGTAAGCACCCCGTCGTGTAGGATTACACGAGCCCAACTGGTCAATCCAGGGTAGAGATACCAACTAACCAATACCACTAACAATTTCTTTCTCTGCATACACCTCTCAAACTCCAAACCAAACACAACCACAAACCTCCAGCACAACAAACCGCACGAACTTCACTACACTGCAACAACAAAACAAAAACACACAGACTCGCACATCAGCACACGACGACTACCGGCCGCATACACCCCAGGCCCAGCCGACGGAACCACCGGGCTGAGGCTGCCAACAGCACATCACTGAAATCTTGCACTTTTCCAGCCTTCACCTACTAACCCACCTCTCACTCCCTCTTTCAGTGCCGCCAGAGCGCCAGGGGACCACTCCGGTGGTGATAGTGGGCGGTACAAATACCCATTAACAATATATGCCATCAAACTGGCCCGAAGGCCAAATAACTCATGTCAAAATCAACCAAATTGGTCGTTAGGTCATTTATTTTCGGTCTAATACCCTAACAGCTTGTGATCCTACAGTGGTTTTCTACAAAACTCCAACTTTGTGCAAGACTTTTATTAACTACGAAGTGACTCAGCTCCATAGATTGTGATCCAATTGACTTTGGCTGTCCTGGCTCCCTGCAACCTCTTCTAGTCCATTGACTGATATTGTCTGTCCCTCAGAGGCGATAACTTGTTTTTGGACTTCATTGGAAGATTTAAGTATACTCACATGCCCTGAGAACCAGTATAACCTTTTTCCTTCCTTTAACCTTTCCTTTCGGCAACCTCAGAATCTGGAAAGTGTACTAGTGATATATAAACGCCATTACGGTCCTTGTGAATGAAGTCACCTCAGGTTGTAGGAAGTGTGTAAAAAGCATCCCTAAAAAGTACCTACTAAACTTATGCGAATTCTGGAAATGTATTTTAAAGTATATTTGATTGTTACATGTATTGGCACTTTTAAGGAATGCTTATTTATTTAACATCAATTTTTAATATTTATAACTGAAACCTTGAGTACAAGTGTTACTTGGCTACTTGTATTAGCAAATTTAAATGCTACAGCTCTACAGATCACATTTACCCCTCGATAAGCATGGCTGCTCAGTCACACTACCAACTTGTGTAGTACAAGCCTATACCAAAAGGTGAGTTACCTAATACCTAGAGGACAAGGTTTGTGTAGTTTCACACAGTGTTGCTACACCAATTCTTGCCTAACAGTAAGCTGTCAGACAGCTTCCAAAGGGGACCGGGCATAAAACAATTCAAGTCTAGTGTAGGGACCTAAAAATCAGAAACAAATTAGCGCGAGTAAGCATAGCAACAGAGCCACAAGTAATGTTGGGGAAATTGGGTGTTTCTCTTGAGAAAATTTTTTAAGTAAACAATTGGAATGGTGCATTATAGAGCATGTCTTTGGAGAAAAAGGAGTTCAAAAGTCATACAATTTACAATTGATTCTCTATGGTAATGCATGAAAAGATCTTCTAGATGCCAGGTCACCATTGGTACACACAGGAGCATTTGACCACATTGTCATGATGCCCAAGTTTACAACATATTCCAACATTTACATAGCAAGTCATTTTTAGACAGCGGTGTCCATGATCTATCCCAGCATTTCCTTTGCAAATCATTTCATGAAGCTGAGTCCATAATAAATGCCATCCTTCCTAGTGTAAAGAACTTTGATTTTGTGCCCACAATGTATACCATTATGGTCACTGTAAATACCTAATGAAGCAGCAGCCACAATCTATTCCAAACTTCTCAAAACAGCAAATTGGACAATAGACGAACACCGTAAACCAGCATGGTCACTATCAATAACTTTCATGATGTAGCCCACTGCCGCCAAACACATGGACGCATTGCACACACTGACATCACCCAGGCCCCACAAACAAACTCACAATAAATCAGAAGCAATGGCATCTCCAGACTTTAAGTTTGCCAGTGCAGGATAGAAAGAAACAGAAAACCGTCCGTCTCAGTCTACGCCTTAGCATTTCGAACCACCTCCCAAGCCCACACCAAACGCATCCCTTCATTTTTACATTTCGGAACGGAGCACAAACCTTCCCCTTCAAGGTGGGCTTCTACCGAAAGCCTACGTGCACACACCACACCCCTAACCTGAGCAATCTGCTATGCCATTTCCACCTCTGGTTACTTGTAGGTATCTTGGGGCCAAATTGCCCAACACAACTCTCCCATTGCTGGCTCCCTTGAAATCTACTTCCCACACCATGTTTTTACACCTTTGACTTGCAAAGCACTGTGTTGCTTTCCAAAGCTAGCTCCACGATCAATAACTAATATAAATTATAATAAAATCCATGAGATAGGCCAATCATGTATTTTGGTACACTCAGCATGATGTAGTACAAAATACACAGTGGGCTTAGTTTTAATTCGTCACAATATTCATAACATTAAAATGTTTGCAAAATATGAATCATAACAATTTATACATGATTTTCTTTTGGGGGTGAAACATCTCATTTAGCTCACTGCATTATTTGGGGAAAGCAGCTGGTTACTGAGGTCTCCTACCACCTCTTACCCAAAGGGTACCTGGGACACCATGCACTGCGGTGGTACCTACACCAGCAGTGAACATATTTGGTTTACAATAATGAGACATGCTGCATGCATAAAGCCCAGGGAATGGATGCCTGCAATAAGTTGACAGATTTAGGACATGCATTTGCTTCATGCCAGATCTAGCGAAGCAACCCCAACTACTATCCCCTGGAAAACAAGCAGAAGTTCTCACCTCCTGTTCTGACAGGCCGTCAATGATTTCCGAAATCTCATGCTCACTCCTTGCAATCGTTGCAGAGAGCCCGCCCCCTCGCTGGCCAACCCTAAAGGAAAAACAATTTTGATTTACATATTTCATGAGCACCCTCTCTAATATCTTCCATCATCAGGCCCCCAAGCAGAATTCCAATTTGGTTCTGAACAGTTCCCATTCAATGCATTCTAGACTCATCACCTCATCTCTTGTACTTTGAACTTTCTCAAGTTGGCCAAGAAAAAAAAAGACTAGATTCAAATTGGAAAAAAATAGTGCTTCCCATAAAGGTCTAACAAATACATTGCAAAGCCCAACCAGGGGTTGTAAGGTAAATTATTTAATTAAACGTGGAGAGCAGTCCGATGATAAACTAGAGAGGCTAGACAGTGCCACTAGACCATTTTAACCAGTCAATTAAAATACTAGAGCAAGGTCAATCAAGCATAGTGTTTTGGCCAATAAGGATTTTATTAAATCAGGAAAAGAAACTAATGCCTCAGGCACCAAAGCCCAGTACAGGTGCAGATCATTCATTAGCCACCCACACCGAAAAGATGTAGGAATGATGGGATTATGGGTACAAGATTCGGCAACAAGGGAGCAGCAGGTAGTATTAGACCGACCACAATCAGGAAAAAAGTAACGAGTGGCAATTGAAAGGCAAAAAACACAAGCTGGTAATGGCACAAGAGGTACCCTAATCCCAGTCAGTACACTAATACTTCACTAACTTTGTGGAGGCAAGAGCACCAATACAAGCCATAAAGAGTACTTCCTAAAGGATGCTTCAAAAGTTGAATTAGATGCAAAGCCTGACCAGGACGACAAACATGCCCATTAATTTCTTAACACACCGTTGAAACCGTTCCTGTTGTTCCCGCTGCTTTCGGATTTCAGGGAACTGTTTTTCATAGTATTCTCGGGTTTTACTCTCCTTTGCTTTCCGCCGGGGATTGTTCTCTATCCGGTCCACTTTCTTCTCCCATGCTTCCATCAGCTGATCATAACGCTGGCAGATTTTCTGTTCCTGATCAGTAAACCAATCGAAAAAATACAATAAGGGAGAGAGAAAGGCACAGTTTGTGCATGATTAGACAGCGTAACCAATAAAATCCAAAGCTAACAGTTTGTTTTGCTTTTAGTTCATTAGGATTACAGTGATTTGTGAAGGTAAAAGAGGGAAGAAAATTGCCAAAAAACCATGCAACTCCACCCACAAATTGATGTGACAGGTGTAAGTGCTAAGAAGATGTGACTATGGAAAGTAACATTATAATGCACGTGATTAATCACCAGCAAGGCATAAGAGAAGCTGAAGAGATTGAAGGGGATGAGGAAAACTAGCAGATCCAGAGATCATACATATTATGTTCTGTTATGTTAAGTTAAAGGTACTTATATAGCGCACCGTCACCAACGGAATAGGTCCCCAGGTGCTCTGGTGAATCTGTAAACAGGAAGGAGGGCGGGTAGGGTTAGTCGGGAGGAGGGGAGAAGGAAAGTGGGAGAGGTGGTGTGCTGTTGGCAGCTTCAGCTCGGTATACACTGGGTGCTGGGCTTTGGTGCAAGTATCGGATCGGGCGAGACCTCATGTGCTGTAAGTGCGGTTTATGTGTTGTTGATGCAGTGTGATGAAGTGCGTGCGGATTGCTGGGAGAGAGATAGTTGCATGAGTTTTCTGTGGGTTGAGTAAGCAGAAAAATGAGGGTTGGGATTAGTGGGGTCTGTATCCAGATTCCGGCACTTCTGGTTCCGTTTGAGCTGTATTCCCGACGGTGGGTTGTTGCTGGTTCCTTGTGGGCCGTCTCGTTGTGGTGGTGCTCTGCGGATCCAGCTGTATCAGTGAATATCGTATGGAGTGATAGGCGTGTCTGAACCTTTTCTTAGGGTGTGGAGCTATACATAATTTGTGACTTGTATTGATATATATGACATGACATTTGTAACGCGCCTATACACAAGTATTTAAAGGCGCAACGCGGCAAGGGAGGGGAAATAGAGGGAAAACAGACAACGATCCTACTAGGCCATGTGACATTGAGATCGTGCAAGTGCAGGGGATGAGGGGGAGGGCAAAAGTGCAGGGGCAAGGAGAGGGGGCAGTGCATAGTATAACAGTAAAATAAATAAGAGTGTGTCCAGCTGGTGGCAAGTGCTGGTAGGGGCTTTAGGGATACAGAAACAGTCCCCGAGAGCCAGGGTTGCCAGGTGGGCAGTGCAGGTGTGACACTGGCGGAGAGGGGACCTGGGCCTGAGATCGGAGGGTAGCCAGCACAATTTCAGATTCAGCCAGGAGTTCAGCAGGGGAGAGGAGGAGAGAAAGCAGTAGCAAAGAGGAAGGTCTTGAGGTGCTTCCGGAACCGGAGATGGTTCTCCTCAAGTTTCAGAGAAGAAGGGAGGCTGTTCCAGAGGGAGGACCCAGCAGAAGAAAGATCTACCACCAACTCGCTGATTGGACTGACCCTGAGGGAGTTGGAGGCGGATGAGCAAAGAGCTTGAGAAGGAAGACATATAGGAAGATAGAGTTGGAGGTATTGAGATCCCAGGCCCCAGAAGGCCTTGTGGACAATGCAGAGTTTTGAACTTAATCCTCGATGCCACTGGGAGCCAGTGCAGCGATTTCAGTCTTGGAGAGATACGATCCCTGGGCTTGAGGCCAAGGACAAGTCTTGGATTCCTGTTTTGGATGAGTTGCAGTGGGCGGAGAGTAGAGGCAAGCAGATTTAGAAAGAGGCTGTTGCAGTAGTCCAGCCTAGAGAGAACCAGAGCTCTGGAGCCAGTGAGCTTCTGAGTGAAGGAGAGGAAAGGAAGAATACCTCTGAGGAGGTGCAGCTAGTAGTGTGACTTCTTAGAGACATCAAATGTGAGGCGAGAAGGAAAGTATGGATTTGAAGATGACCCCGAGGTTTTTAGCCTCACAGGTGGGAACAGGAAGATGGCCAAGAGAGACAGGCCAGAGAGTGACTGGAATGGAGGGAGCAGGTGTGCAGATGAGGAGAATTCCGGTCTTCATGGCAATGAGGCAGAGATCATTGGTGGCACACCACACCTGGATGGCGGACAGAGGTGGTGGAAGGGAGCCTGAAAATGAGTTCAGTGTCATCCGCATAGCACTGAAGGTTGCAGCAGAGAGCCGCAATGCAGTGGGCAGGCAGTGCCAGATATTGGTTGAAAAGCCAGGAAGAGGGGTTAGACCCCTGGGGAACACCACAGTTAGAAATAGAGGAGAAGGACACAAGTTGGACCTGGGAGGGCCAGGGTGGGGCAATACCTGAAGTAGCACGGAATACAGGCGGCACTGCTGCAGGAGATGCACCTGCAGGGGGCAGACGAAGAATTTAGAAACTAAGTGGGGGGCAAGGTGCTTGGGTCCTTGTACTCCACCTATGCAAGGGGAGTGCTGATGCGAGTGGCCCAGGGGATCCCTATACAGGTGTAACAATAGCCCTGGTTGGACAGTGGAGGGATAATACATCTGGCGTGGTGAGCCCTTATGCTTCGAATGTGGACGAGGCCTACTTTACCTCAGTGATGGAAAAGAGGTGGCCAGCGGATGGGGATATATATGGGATTTTAATAGCGCCCTGGACCCGGGTCTAGGCCAAACAGGGAGAGGGCGACCAACAAAACCACAGGCGCAGGAGTTGCTGCAACAGGTAGTGGAGAGGCTGGATCTAGTGGAATAAATGAGGGAGAGACACATATCTGAGAGGAGATACTCTGTTCATTCAGGGGTCCACAGATCGTTCTCTAGATTGGATTACATATTTGTGGGGAGAGAGCTTGCACTGATTCACTGACCCACACTATTTAGACAGGGCCCTACCTGACCACTCCCCACTGGTCACCGGATAGGAAGGTGCACATCGTCAACCTGGTATAAGGCTGTGGAGCATGAGGCAGGAGTTAATGGGGACGTTGCTAATGCACAAGCCTTGAGGGAGGCGATTGCTTCCTTCTTTGAACTAAATGAGGGGTCGGTGGGGGTACAGTGGGAAGCATTTAAGGTGATGCTGAGAGGAGTGTGTATATCCCAGGCGGTAGGGGTCAGACGATCATTAGATGACATTATAAAAAAGCTGGAGGGGGAGATTCGGCAGCTGGAGGTAGATTTGGCGAGAGGGCAACAAGTGGGGCAACTGTTGGCAGAGAAATTAAGTTCCCACTGGGGGGCCCTGGACTCATTTGCGCAATTCGACAAGGGGCAATATACAGAACGAGTACACAGGGAAATCGACAAATTAGGTCGGCTTTTAGCATGGTTGATCAAGCGGGAGAGTCCAGGGGGAGCGATTACTCCGATACGGGACCCGATGGGTAGCTTGGTGACATCACAACAGAAGATACAAGGTATTTCAGAACTACTATTCGGAGCAGGAGGCCTCAGATTTGCTAGACCTAGTACAAATGCCAAGGTTGGATGGGGAAGCCAGGGAAGGATTGGATCTGCCCATAGACGAATGGAAAATATTGGGGACAATAAAGACGATGCAGGTTAACAAGGCGCCAAGGATCGATGGCATCCCGGTGGAGTTTTACAAGACATTCGCAGATATCTTAGTCCCCAGGCTAAAGAGAGTTTATGACCACGCACTCAAGAAAGGCACTCTACCAGAGTCGATGAAGGAGGCGGTAATCACAGTACTGCTAAAGAGGGAGGTGGGTGGGCGACCCGCAGCATTGCACCTCCTACAGGTCCATTTCCTTATTAAACGTGGATGTGAAAACCCTGGGGAAGGTATTGGCAACTAGGGTGGCGGGAGTGGCTCCTAGCATGGCACACCCGGATACATGTGGATTTATAGGACACGACAGGATACTGGCATGAACTTACGCAGGCTGCACCACATAATGGACTTAACCAAGGACTCACTCAGAGAAATGGCTTTGGTGGAACTAGACGTGGTCAAAGCGTTTACATTTGTACACAACACAGGGAGGGCGCTCTCATGCATGGGAGATGCAATATAGTTCTGGAAAAAGCAACCCTTATCACTGATGGGGAGAGTCCCGCTTTGCTAAATGATGGTCCGGCCACGACTTTTATATTATTTCGCAAATATTCCATATGTAGTTAAAGTATTCTACAAAATGTTGGATAAAATACTAGGGGAACTGGTGTGGCATACAGGGCGCAGTAGGGTGGCTATGCAAACCCTGCCCCAAAGGTGAGAGGATGGGGACTCAATATGCCGGACTTTGAATTGTACTTCATGGCGGCACAGCTACAGGTGATAGCACACTGGCGAACAAATCCAGAAGGAGAACTGACAGGGTTGTTGGGCGGGATTCAGCAAGAGACATGGAGCGGAGCTGCTGTGGGGGCCCATCGGGGGGAAGGGGTACACAATTGTTTTCAAGGCAGTGAGAACCGTATGGGGAAAGGTATTAAGAAAGAAACACGGGTCAAAAAGCTATATAGCAGGGAATTGCCAATCGGGTTTGACACTACCATTAGAACAGCGCTGCAAAGTGTTGCTCTCAGGACATTAGAGGAGCGACACTATCTCCCTAAAGAGATCCCCCAGTGTGGTGCAAACTGCTAACGTTTGAGGAGTGGAGACAAATAGATCAGGTGACAAGCGGACATTTCCTCACGTACGCTAGAGTGGTGAGGCGCTTGGCGGCATTGTGGGGCGGTATCCCAGAGAATCCAGAAGGGAATCCACTAAAGCAGACACTTTTAGAACTAGGAGAGGGTGGTGGTAAGGTGTTGCGGGTGTACTGGGCTCTGCAGGCAATGAGAAGATAAGGAGCTGGCAGTTAAGAGCAGAAAGGAAAGGGAGTCGGAGCACCCATTTCAGAAAAGAGGTGGACACAAATGTGGGAACAGGTCAAAAAGAAATCTAGTAATCCACAATGCCAACTCACCCAATTCTATTACTTGCACAGGGTATATTTGACACCGGAGAAGTTACATGTCAAACCACTCCACACCCCATACCCCATACCTGTCTGCGATGCAGGGGAGATCAAGCCGGGTTTTGGCACATGGTTTGGGATTGTCCAGTTGTAGCTAAATACTGGAGACAGGTGGAGGACCGATTGAATGCCCTGGTGGGAAGTAGGTACCCACAAGGTGTCTGTGGGGGCTCCTACCGGGGTCAAAGAGATACAAAAACCAGAACAAAATCGCACGATTTCTGCTGACCTTGACCAAACGGCGGATTGCAATAGAATGGAAGAAGCCAGCAGGCCCGCCGGTGAGACAATGTCTTCATGAGGTGCGCAGGTGGGGTGTGGCCAAGGAAGACAACTGAATAAACATAGGGATTCGGAAGGGGAAAATGCACTAGTGGTAGACTGGGGACAGTTGTTGAATGAGCTGGCATCCACCCAGGATTTAAAGCCTCTGTGTAATGGCTCAGGGCCAAGAGCGCAAGATGAGGAAGGGAGGTGGAGGATAGACCGAACTAAGAGGTAGGGGTTCCTAACCTTTTAAGCAGATAAAGACGAAGGGGGCTATGGTAAGCAACTGGGATGGGATGGGATGGCACTCTGGGTCGTGGGGGGGGATTAGGGAGAGATTGGAGGTTGGGAAAGGTTAGTCAGTCAATCAGACTGCGGTAAGGGAGAGCCTATGACTGGCAATGCCTTAGTAGCTCTGAATGTAACAGAACTATATGTGAGGCGTGAGAGATATGGCGAAGAACCGGGGACGGCCGCTCCACTTTGGAGAATGGTAATAGACCCCCCACCCCCTAGAAATAAAATTGGTGCATAGGTATAATATGCACTGGTTCCGGAAGCACCTCAAGACCTTCCTCTTCTGCCTTCGCACCCCTTCTCCCCTGCTGATCTGTTCTCTCTTGGCACCGTGCACCTGGCCACCCTCTGTCCTCCAGGCCCAGGTACCTGCTCACCCTGCCACCCTCCTACACTGCCTCCGGGCCACCCCTTGCACTGGGGTCTGCATCTGTACCCATGCATTCCCCGCCCCCTTGTTCTTCTTGCACTTATCAGACCTACCCTGTCTGCTGCCTTAAACCTAGCACTTGCAAATTGCTGGCTGCACTACCACTGTTTGTTGTCTTTATTATTTACTTATTTTTTATCTGTTTCTCCTCTGCTTTGCACTTTCCACTTCTCCCTCCTTCCATGCACTTTTCCCCTCCCCCTCTCCCATGCACTTGCCCGTTCTCAATGTCACTCGGCCTAGTAAGATTGCTGTTTTGTTCTCCCCTGTTCCCCTCCCTTACCGTGTCGCGCTCTGACCACTTGTGTACGAGCGCGATAGAAATAAAATATCAATATGCGATTTAGCACCCAAGCTGAGAACAGACTGAGCTCTAGTGGGAGCACTATTTGTTGGTTCAGCCGAACAGGGCTCATGTGTGGGACACACAAATATATGCGATGAACATAAGGTGTCAGCGATGACAATTTCAATATTTGTAACACATGAAGCAATCTACTTGGAAATGTTTGGTTGCTTTGTAATTTGTACAATTTAAAATGATGAAAAGAAATTAGAGGAAACACTTTTTTACAATAGGAAGAAAGCATTTTTGCTCTTTCCATGTGGTTAGATGGTTAACATGCTCCTCTTGACACTGACAGGATTAGAGCAAAATGTTAACCATGATGCATTTTAAAGAAACACTTTATTTCAAGACAACTAATATGATGATTTCACCCTCAATGAACCGGTGCGAGTTGGAGCTTTAACCCCAAAATATGCTGATACCTTATGGAGCAGCCACATGGCACTGAATGGAGCAACAGTGGGTGGCGTCAACGGTAGACTGGGAGCTGCTCCTCCCTCATGTAAGAAAATATTTGGGCCCTGGCACTTATTTTCTTACAAAGTAAGCATTGGGCAGTGCCAAATATGTTGTCTCCAGGTCATCAGGCTTTGGGAAGGCTCAAACATTGACAGAGGGCTCTGGCCACAGTCCCGGATGCCATACAAACGCTGCCACCGAGCATAAGCTCATTGCAGCCTTAATGGGCAAGGCAGGGACAAACTGCTAGTAGCTTGTCCCCATCATTTCTGGCAAGACAGAATGTTGTGTTTCACACCCTAGTAAGATCTCACCTTCAAGTCAGTCAGTACTACAGCATCCTAGGGAAATGAAATGGGCAACTTGCCCCCCTTCCTAAAATTCGAGGTACATGTTGTGCAAAGCAAACAATGCATCTTTTAGGGATTTAGGGATCAAGTTATAGGGGGCATTCAGATGACTGGAGAGAGAATGGGGTATAAGTCACTGTTGGGGAGAATTTTCATTTCATTGCTAAATTCCTTCCACCTTAGAGACCCCCAGCTCCTTTGCTGGACTTCTGTTTCCTTTGTTTTTGGAGTCGGAAAAACTCCATGGGCATATACTTTTTGTATGGCGACAGCACCTTTGCAGTCTTTTTGATTTCTCATAAGGTTTAAATACCTTCTCTTGGGTGAACGGGGAAGAGGAAGAGCCGAGGTCGATGTTCCTTCTACTCCAAGAGGGGAGGAAGGGTGGGCACATGTGAATCCAAGCAGATACATTAATCAGAAATGCTATTGAGTTAAGTAAAGTAATGCATGTCTTCTGGTGCTTATTAATCTTGGTAGAATCACAAGCTGTGCATAGACTAGCGAGCAGTACCCAGAAATGGTGGTGGGATGTGTGAAGGAATAGTAGCAAAGAGATGTCTTAGCACCGCTTGTCCACCTGAGAATCAGACCTAGAGTGAGTATCCAGGCAGTAGTGTTGTGTAAAGGTGTGCACAGAACTCCATGTTGCTCCTTTACAAATGGACTCAAGAGGAACATTTACAATAAATGGTATGGAAGCCCCAGGAACCAGAGTAGTGTGGCTTGAGGGCAGATCTCTCTTGGCAAGAGTGCAGCACAGTGTGATGCAGTTTACGATCCACTATGAAAAAGCTGATTTAGAGACAGGGTTGCCTTCTCTGCCAGCTGCCACTGAAACAAAAAACGGATTTGTCTTCCTTAGTGTTTTTGTCTTTTACAGATAATAGATCATTGCCCTCCTCACATCAAGTATGTGGAGGCTTCTATCTGCCACGTTCGTGGGCTTCTGGCAAAAGGTGGATAGTAGATTGGTTCACATGGATGTTAGGCAATATTGTATGTAGTAAACCTCTGGGAGACTACACCAGCCTTGTCCTCTTGGCAATAGGTAACCCAACCTTTGGTATAGGCCTGTACTACACAAGTTGGTAGAGTGACTGAGCAGCCAGGCTTATCTCAAGAGGGGTCAATGTGAACTGTAGAGGTAACAGAGGTTCATAGTGACAGGTATTCAAATTCACTTCTACTCAAGGTTTTGTATTAAAATATTTATTAATTGAACAGTCCATTTTAAAATAAGCATTCTTTAGAAAGGGCAACAATAAAATACTCAATACACTCCTTCAGTTTCAGTAATTAAGTAGATCATCTTTTGGGATATCTCACACACACTTCCAACACCCTGAGGTGACTTCAATTACTAGGATACTGTGGACTTTGATATATCACTTTTACACTTAATGCAATACTGAGGTTGTGGGGGAAAAGGAATAGGTTAGGGAATAGGTTAGGGAAGGAAACAAAGGTTAACATGTTTATCCAAACAGGTAAGCACTTATCAATCCCCAAATGAAATACAGGTTATCTCTTTCCCAGCTATACAAGTAAAGTTCTTTTTGGAGGGACAGATCAATACAAAGTCAGAGGGTAAGAAGAGTGTTCAGGGAGCCAGGACAGCCAGAGTCAATTGAGCACAGTCTAGGGGAGCGGAGGCACTTATTGAAGATTAGCACAAAGTCTTGGACAATGTTAAAGAGGGGTTTGTTGTAAAAAGAATCACTGTTGGGCCACAAGGTGGGAGGATTGTTAAGTGCAAAGATGCAAGCGACTCTGCAAAGGGCAGCCAATGCAAGTCTCCAGTGAGAATAAGCAAGCTACATTCAACAAGAGGTAAGTACCCCTAGTTACACAGTACCTGGAGTCTGAAGAAAAGGTTCCAGCTGGCTTCTGTTCCTGATTTAGTCCTGTAGATCATGTTGTCCCTGGACCTCACTCGTGGGCACAAGAAGGGAGGACGTCTGGGGACTCCTGCACTACAGTTTGAAGGTCAGCGACAGCAATGGGCACACTCCAGATCAGCAGCACTTCGCGGTTTCAGCTACTCACAAAGAGTACCACTGCGATTCTTGGACACCTTGTGGGCTCTCCTTGCTTCTGTTGAGGTGGCTCAGGCTTGGATAGTCCTGCTCTGAGGGAGTACTTAGGATCTTCCTCTACCCTGGAACTCGATTTCTGCAGCATTAAAGAAGTACAGCCAGCAGAGAGAGGGGTTCCAGGCAAGTTAGTCTTCGGGTTGATTGGTCCCACCAACCCAAGGGGAGAAGTCGTCCTTTCTGTGCTTCTCTAGTCGATTAGAAATTCGGAGCATCAGCACTGCAGCAGGGTTTCACCAGGCAAAACCAACGGTCCAGGAGGGTGCAGCAAGCTTCTCCCAGTTTCTTCTTCAGTTCCTTTGTCCAGTGGTTAACTGCCTTCCTTGCAAAAGAGCTCGCCTTGTATGCAAGTTTCTCCCATTCATTCACAGCCTAGCTGTCATAGCAGGGTGGCTGTCCTCCAAGCACAGCAAGTCAGCCAATCACCTTTGGGTGCATTCCTGTAACCAAGAACACTAAGCACATGGAGTTTCGGGAACCTCCCTCGCTTCCTGCCCTGCCAGACATGCTGGAGCCAGGGGCGGGCTTCAGCAGTGAACCCTGCCAGAGACAAAGCAAAAAAGGGACCAAACCTGGGTTGGAGCGCAGAATAAATTTCAAAATGGACCTTTCCAAAAATTAAATGGTGAAAGAAAGAAGATAGGAGCCATTCTGAGGAAATGGGCACCCATGGGTGCAATACTGCAGCTGAGGATTCAGCCTGCGGTAAAAATCACAATGGTAAGAAATAATAAACCACTGCCACCAGCCATTAATTGTAGAAAGGGCAACCTAAAAATGTTACATGAGAAGGTAGACAAAAAGAGGATACTAAGTATCCCCCCCAGCCATCCACATAAGATGGTGTGTGCTGGGTCAACAACATAACAAATGTAAGTAAAGTCAATTTCACTTATCCAAGAGAACGTATTTAAACATTAAGAGAAATCCAAAGGGCTTCTCTGTGACACTGCACTGAGGGTGCTGTGTGTCACAATACAAAAGGTGATGATGCCTATGGAGTTTGTCAGACTCTACAACCAAAAAGAAACAGTGTCCAATTCAGCAAAAAATACATGAGTGTGAGAAAAAGGACTCACTCTTCAGGATGAAAATTCAAAAGTCAAAGTCCAGCAAAAGAGCTGGGGGTCTCTAAAGTAGAAGGGAATAACACAGAATTGAGAATTCTCCCTAACAAATGGAACGTCAAAATAAATGTAGGTGCAAATCGTGGATGAGTGATCCTTGTGAATCGTGACAAATGGGTCTTGAACTGAAAGGGCCTGCAGTTCACTAACTCTCATTGTTGTGACTGCCATCAGGAATATAAACTATCCCTGACCATGTTATCCAGAGTCTGTTCCCCTTGGAGCGGTTCTGCAGGTACCTAGAGGCGTAATCTGGGCATTGAGCATTCTCCAGAGTTGCAAACAAGTCGATCTCCGGGAAGCACCAGTCTGCAGAGACGTGGAGAACAACGTCTTCGTGCAATCGCCACTCGTACTCTACGGGTAGTGGAAAGTTTCTGCTGAGCACATTCGCCAGAAGATTGAGTTCCCTGGAACGTGTTGGGACAGGAGTAACATCTTATGTTTGAGAGTCCATTTCCATATGTTCTGTGAGAGTTTGGATAGCACTTGAGAGTGCATGCCCCCTTGCTTGTTCAGGTAATACATGCCCATGGTACTGTATGTGAGGACTAGGTATGTCTTTCTCTGGAGATGTGTTTGAAATGCCTTCAAGGCCTTGAACACTGCTAGCAGTTCCAACAGGTTTATGTGGTTGGATGCTACTGCTGGGGACCAAACGCTGTGCGCCGTCTGATGAAGGAAGTGAGGCCCCTCCCCCCCACCCAGTCAGAGATGTGTCCGTGGTGAGAGTGGCTTCTACTGTGGGGGTAGTGATGGTTTTCCCTTGCATGTGATTTTCCCTTGACCACCACTGCAGAGAGAGTACAAGGGCTGCCGAGACAACCACTAGATCGTTCCATTGTCCGATGGCCTGACAGCATTGGCTCGAGAGCCACTCTTGCATGGAGCACATGCGCAAACTTGTGTGTGGGACTAGGTAGATGCAGGAGGCCATCATCCCTAACAGTCGCATGGCTTTGCGTACGGTCACCTCGCGATTGGCTACATGGTGAGGGATCTGGAACAGCACGTTTTGAACCCTCTCGGAGGGAAATACGAGCCTGTCTTTGGTCCGAATTAGCACCCCCAGAAATTGCTAGACTTGGCTTCGGTCCAGGCTAGACTTTTTCTCGTTTATCGAGAATCCCAGACTGAAGAGGAGATCTACTGTCTTCTGGGTATTTGATAGGCATGTTCTCTACAAATCCCCCATTAGCCAATCGTGGAGATAAGGGTAGACTGGAATGGACTGCCTGCACAGGTGAGCCGCAACTACCGTCAGTTCCTTCGTAAACACCCTTGGGGCTGAGGCAATGTCGAAAAGAAGAACCTTTAACTGATAGTGCTTGTTCTCAATAATGAACCTTCGGTCCTTTCTATGCGCTGGCAACATTGAAATATGAAAGTATGCATCTTTCATATCCAATGTTGCCATGTTATCCCCCTGCGTCAACAGTGGGATTACATCCTGCAATAATGTTCTGAAGTTTTGCAGCTTGACAAATTTGTTCACTGGGCGCAAGTCTAACACAGGGCGCATGGTGAGATCCTTTTTGGGTACAAGGAAGTACACTGAATAAATACCCTTGTTTACCTGATGAACTGGAATTACTTCTATGGTGCCCTTTTCCGAATCTGCAGGTGTGCTGCCGATAGTCTGGATGTTGGTGGACGGTATCGAGATGGCTGGTGGAACTCGATATAATAACCGTGGGTGACAGTCTTGAGCACCCACTGGTCTCAGGTGATCCCCTCCCATGCGTGAAAAAAAGATGTTCAAACGTCCACCGACCGAGGAGGAATGGGAGGGGACCCGAACTGGCAAGTCAATTCAAGGCTGAGGCCAGGGAGCCTCTTGGGGTGGAGTTTCTGCCTCTACCCTTGCCTCTTTGTTGTCCCCTTTGCTTGTATTGGCTGTTGCCAGCTTAGTCTTGTCCGGAGGACCATGGGGTACCTCGTGACATACTGGTTGTGTGGAGATCGGGAAAAACACTTGCCCTGAAAGGTACAGCAACAGTTAGTCCCTCCCCGTTGTTAAGTTCTAGCTGTGATATGATTAAGAGACTTGAGAGTCTCATGCTCTTTTTTCGCAATTTCCAAGGCATCATCCACAGCCTTGCCAAACAAATTTGTGTCTTCCACAGGTTTCTTTATTAAAGAGGCCTGAGTATCCGGCTTAAACCCTGAGTTTGTAAGCAAGGCTTGCTTTTTGAGAAGAGTACCCTGGGCCAGGGTACGCCCCGCTGTCTCTGCTGTATCCAACGTATTTTTTAGGATGTTGTGGATAACCGGTTTTCCTGTTTTGCGTTTGCCAAGGGCGTACCATTTCTTGCAGTCTGTCAGGGGGCGCTTCTGCAGTAGACAGTGGCACCCCAGCCCTCTTCCTGGTGGTAGTGACAATCAGCGAGTCTGGTGTGGCATGCCCTCGGAAGAATAAAGGGTCAGAAGGAGAGGGGTGAAACAGTTTCTCAACCCGAAGGTTGACAGCCCTTGTAAGGGAAGGGGACAGCAAAGAAAGTGTAAGCCGCTTTTTGATGGAATTTGGCAGGGGGGATTGCCCGACTTGTGGGTGGTTTTTCTTTCAGAATGTCAACAAAGTCAGTGTCTTGAGCAGCCTCCTGCGTGGCAATTTGGAAGTGGTCTGCAGCCCTTTTTAGTAGTGCATTAAAAAGCTATCTGATTGGCAATAGGCGATGCCAGCCTCTGTGGAGGCGAGGAGGGAGGATCCAGACAAATGGCGTTTGTGTGGGGGAAAGCCAAGGTGTTTCTTCTGCAGGCTGATCTTGACCCCAATCTGTGCACTGGTCAGGTGTGTCCTCCGCAAACGGATTATCTTCATGACCATTGGGATCCTCGTATACCTCTTCTGGTTCCGAGAACTCAAAACGCTTCTTCTTAGTGTTTGGCTTGAAAGGTTCTGCATCTTTGGTAAAATAAGGTAGGAATCCTCCTCCCTACGTCTCTTAGGGGTGATAAACTTTTCTGAAAAGGCTACAAACTGTGATAGTCTATGTAGTTCTCAAACCTCCCTCTGGGCCACAGGGATGAACCACAGGGGTCAGGAGAGGGAAAAGGCTCTCCAGGGGGAAGGGACTTATCAGACCAAGCCTTAAAGAGTGGCTGGGACACTTCAGAGTACTCCTCCCGGAGAGGAAGTGCTTCTTGGTCTGTTCGCTGCCGACACAATAGCTGCGAACTCTCGCGTAGCTCTTGTGTATGAGAGGGATTTCGGCGTAGGCGTCGTCTTTGGCTACGTCGAAGCCTTTGGGGCTGACACGCTCTTAGATGGCATGTCAGCGCTCGTGTTTTTTTTAGAAGAAAAGCCCTTATGGGTGGAATACCCGGACGCATGCCAAGAAGGCGGATGCGGGGAGGGCGGCCGATCAAGAGGATTGGTAGGCGCCATCAAAATGTTTGGCGGGCCTGTTGGTGTCGGATGCCTTCTCGATGTAGCCATCGAGGGAGCTTGTTAATGTTAAAGGTCATTTGTACCGCGCACTATCACCACCGGAGTGGTCCCCTGGCGCTCTGGCGGCTCTGAAAGAGGGAGAGAGGGGTGGGTTAGTGGGTGGAGGCTGGAAAAGTGCGAGATTGCAGTGATGTGCTGTTGGCAGCTTCAGCCCGGTGGTTCCGTCGGCTGGGCCTGGGGTGTATGCGGCTGGTAGTCGTTGTGTGCTGATGTGCGAGTCTATGTGTGTTTTGTTTTGTTGTTGCAGTGTAGTGAAGTTCTTGCGGTTTGCTGCGCTAGAGGTTTGTGGTTGTGTTTGATTTGGAGTTTGAGTGGTGTATGCAGAGAAGGAAATTGTTAGAGGTATTGGTTAGTTGGTATCTCTATCCTGGATTGAGCCAGTTGGACTTGTGTAATCTTACACGACGGAATGCTTGTACGCCCTGTGCCTCAGAAGGTATGTGCCCGTTTTTGCATTCAAGGCCGTTAGAGGATTTAGCTTTCCCCTCCGCCCGCTCCCTTAATAACTTTACATGCTCCTCACCTCCCCCACATGATTAGCGCAGCTGCTAGTGTCCATACTTCCGATTGTGCAGTGATTGGTGGTATCTCGTCCGTTCCACAGCCCTGTGGTACCTAGTTGTGGCTGTACCGGCGGTGGGGGATGGTAAGGGTTGGCTGGAGTTGTTGCCTCCGTCTCCCTGAGTCTCGCGGGTGGACCCCTGTGTCCAGCGTCAGCCCTACTGGTGCTTGGAGTACTTCTGTCGTTCTATGGGTTTGTCAGTGTCCTTTTTTGGAGTCGTTTGTCTTATTGTTGTTTCGGTTTTAGTCTCTGGTGTTGAAGAGGTAGGTTTTTAGTAGTTTTCTGAATTTAAGGTGATCTTTGGTGTTCCTTATTACTTTTGGGGTGTTGTTCCAGGTTTTCGCGGCTAAGTGGTAGAAAGCGGTCCCTCCGAGTTTCTTCTTGATGTAAGGTTTTTGTTCCAGTCGGATTTCGTTGGTTGATCTGAGCGGTCTCGTTGGCTTGTATATTGTTATTTTTTTTGTAGGAATTCTGCTCCTTGTCCGCCGATTGCCCTGTGCGTTATGCACATTGTTTTCAAGATGATACGCTGTTTTACTGGGAGCCAGTGTAGTGTTTTTAGGGCCGGGGTAATGTGGTCTCTTCTGGATAGTTTGAGGAGTAGTCTGGCTGCTGTGTTTTGGATCCGTTGTAATTTCTTCAGTAGGTATTCCGGTATACCGAGGTAGAGGCTGTTTGCATAGTCGATACTTGACATGATGAGGCCGACGATGGTGAGTGTTTTGTGTGTGAAGGAGAGGAAAGGTAGTATTTTTCTTGTCGTGTGGAGGAGGAAGAAGCATTTCTTGACTGTTGCGTTTATTTGCGGTTCTAAGGTTAGGGTGTTGTCCATCAGGACTCCCAGATTTTTTACTACCTTAGATGGTGATGGTGCAGATCCCATTTCCGTTGGCCACGGGATGGCGGTTTCCTTCTCTTGGTCTTTGGATATGATCATGATTTCGGTTTTTCCTGGGTTGATTTTCAGGTTGTTGGCATTTATCCAGTTGAAGACTTCTTTTAGACAGTCGGTTAACTTTGAATGATCGGCTTGGGTGTCTTCGATCTTGTAGATGATTTGAGTGTCGTCTGCGTAGTTGTAGCATTTGATGTTGTGTTTCTTGAAGATTCTGATTACTGGGGTTTGGTAGATGTTGAAGTACAGTGGTGATAGTGAGGATCCTTGTGGTACTCCACAGTCGTTGACTCGTGGGGTGGATTTGAAGGGTTTGATCCAGACGGTTTCAGTTCTGTCTGCTAGGAATGATTTAGTCCAGCGTAGCGCTGTGTCTGTTATGCCTATGTCTTCTAGTCTTTTGGTTAGGGTGTCATGGCTAACTGTGTCGAAGGCTGCGGAGAGGTCGAGCAGGATAAGGGCAGATGATGTGTTGGAGTCTGCGTTTGTTTTTCGGTCATCCCAGATGGATAGTAGAGCTGTTTCTGTACCTCTTGTGGGTCTGAAGCCGACTTGAGCTTGGTCTAGCAGGTGGTGTTCTTCAACGTATTCTTGGGTTAGTTTGTATACGTAGGTTTCGAGGAGTTTGGCTGGGTAGGGGATGTTGGAGATTGGTCTGTAGTTGGAGAGGTCATCTACGTCCCCGCTTGTGTTTTTCAGAAGTGGTTTGATGTAAGCCGATTTGAAGATCCTTGGTACTGTTCCTGTTGCCAGTGATAGATTTAGAAGGTTTCTGAAGTATTCTGCTGGTGTTCCTTGTCCGAGGATTGATTTGTAGATGTCCCGGGGGCAGGGATCCATCGGTGAGCCCGCTTTCTTGCTGTGTTTTATCAGCATTGCGAATGCCTCTGCTGATATTTCTGTGTAGTTATTGAGTTTGTGCAGCGGTTCTGATTTAGGTTTGTTTGGTTGTAAGTCGCTGCTGGTTGGTCTCTGTTGGATGGTTTGTCGGATGTCATTGATTTTCTTTTTGAAGTGGTCTGCAAGGTTGTTGGGGTGTTGTCACAGCCTGGTGGGTTTCTCATTTCTTTAATGATACGGAACATTTCGTTTTGTGTGTTGGTGGCATTTGTGATTCTGTCATCATAATGCCTTCTCTTTGCCTTTTGAATTTCCTTTTTGTAAGCGCGAATTAGCTTCTGGAACATTGTTTTTATGTTTGGGTTGTAATCTTTCCTCCATTCCATTTCCATCTTTTTGTTTTCTTTTTTCATGGTGCTTAGTAGTGGGATAAACAATTTTGCCATTGCTCTCTTTTTTGATGGTGTGAATGGTTTTTCTGGGGCCACCTTGTCAATTGTATCTGCAACCCATTTGAATAGTATCTCAGCTTTCCCGTCTAGGTCAGCTCGGTCTAGCTCTGTTGTTGAGGGCTTGTTTCACTCCAGTTGTTCGAATAGGTTGCCTTTTTTGACATCTTTCCAGTTTCTTTTTGTGGTGGCTTTGAGTTTGGGAGGTTGGATGTAGGCTTGAGTAGGCAGAGGGATTACGAATGGGATGATGAGATGGTCGCTCCACAGTATTTTTATCGGCGGTGCCGTGGTGATGAGTTTGTCCTCTGCGAATATTGCATCCAGGGTGTGTCCTGCCGAATGAGTTGCCCCTTTTACTAGTTGTCGTAGTTTCATGGTGGCGAGTTGTTCAATCAGTGAGTTTTGTGAGTTGGCATGACTGTCTTCGAACCAGATGTTGAAGTCCCCCAGTATGATTAGGTGTTCGTGGTTGATGGCTATGTTGGTTATGGCTTCTATGAAGTTGTCGACGAAGGATGCATCATAAATTGGGGGTCTGTACACCAGGATGAATGTGACTTTGGTTTTTGGGTTAGCTGTTAGGTGTATGATCATGGACTCGCAGTTGGGGATGTTGAGGGGTTCGTCTGTTATTTTCAGCTCTTCTTTAAATGCTATTGCGATGCCTCCTCCTTTTTTGTTTTTCCTGTTTATTTGAAGGCATTTAAAGTTTGCTGGAAGGCAGCTTTGGAGTGTGATTTTGTAGTTGTCGTCCAGCCAAGTTTCTGTGATGAAGAAGGGGGGTTGTATGTTTAGCCTTCGATGGTGCGGGTGTGCCCCTGTCGCCGTGATGTGATCTCCCTATAGCAGTGCCTGTCGGGGCTGGGGACGGGCAACTGGGAACCAGACGGTTCCGCTGAAAGGCATATGGCCTCCACATCAGAGCCGTGGCTGCCGCTAGAGTCCTTGTCACTCTCGGCGACAGCACCTATGGGGGAACCCCTCTCAGCCTGCATCGCGTTGGCCACCCACAGGTTTTTTCTGCCTATCCTTTAACGTCTTATGAAGAAAAGGTTTGCAAGACTTACAGCATCGCTCGTCGTGGTCACAAGGTAAGCACCTATTGCACTTGCGATGGATGTCCTTCCAGGGGTATTTTCCTTTACAAGACGGACAAAACTTAAATGGAGTCCTCTCCATAGCAGAGGTAAAGTGCAGCAGCCAGACCAGAAAGGAAAGATTTTATTTATTTTTTGTTTTTTTAAACATTTTTATTTTAGTTTACAGTATTTTTCAATTAAAACACCAAAAACACAGTAATATATTAACACCAACTTCACAAATGCGTTCCTTATACTTATTTACAATTTCCCCGCCAGCCACCCACCCCAGGATTCACATCATCATAGATCATTAATCAGTACAATGGGAAGAATTTTTACCACATTTTTTCAAATAAAACAAGTTTTTTGTCTTTCCGAAAAATCACTCTTTCCATCTCTGCCAAATTATGCATTTCATCAATCCATCTCTCAATAAGAACTGGGTTTGCCGTCTTCCAACCTCTCAATATAATTTTCCCACCATTCCACATCTATAGATCCATTTCTTTTGACGTGTACACATATCCTCCCACAGTACATCACTGCCAAGTATTAAGGTTTTAAAATCAGCCTGATGTTCGAACACATACGTGGCCAATGATCCACATCAATGTCACTCCCAATCCTCCTACTCCATTCCCCTCAACAAATCATTGCTTTTATATTCCCCTACTAACAAGCCATAAACGCAACTTACCAGACCACACTCCCCCACTTTTGGTTTTTGCCACAGCATGTTAACCTCAAGCCTCCTTTGCAAGTCAACCTCACCAATTGCTTTCCTAATTCTTCGATAATCAGCCATGCAGAAATTTGGAATATTACATTTTTAGTGTAATTCTCTGGCACTCATCCATCTTCCATTCTCAAAAAGATCCTTTACCCATTATACACCGGCTACAAACCACTCAGACCAAAACAAAGCCTTTCCCTCCAACTTAGTACTCGGATTCAGCCAGACAGAGGCGTTAGTGTCCCTCAATGCGTCAAATCCCAAATAGTTATTCAGACTTTTCCAGGAATTTTGTAGACTTCTAGTCAACGGGTCATTTACAGCACAATTTCTCGATATAGTCATTAATAAAGCTCTAAGTAGTAGAGGACCATTATGACTACTTTCTGAATAGACCAATTCATTAGGATTTGGTTTCATAAACTCTATTAAGGTTTGTGACATAAAAGCCAAATGATAAGCTCTGTAATTAGGTACCCCCAAGCCTCCTTTTCCAGGGGCAACTGTAATTTACTTATCCTTAGACTTGGTGGTTTTTGATCCCATAAAAAGCTTTGAGTAAGTCTATCCAATTCAAGCCAATATTTATTTCCAATGTCTTAACAGAATCATACTTGGCACGTAATTAATTCTCGGTGTGGAAACCATTTTCAATGAGTTTACCTTCCCTCCATAAGGACAAGTGTAGCATGTTCCATCTCTCTAAATCCATTTTGTATGTAGTGCAAATCATATATTTGCTTTAATGTAGTCACTGATGCTCCGCAAAATCCACACTCCTAAGTAAAGCAATTTTTCAGCACACCAATTAAAACCCCACTGCGTTACAAAATTCTTATCACAGAACGACACCAAGGGCAGGACCTCTGATTTGGCCCAATTTATCTTATAACCAGAGTATTGATTAAAGGCTGACAAAATATCCATAAGTATGGGCAACGAATGCCTAAGATTCTTGAGAACTAATAACAATCGTCTGTGTATAACCATACTTTTTGTTGCATGCCCAAACAATTTACACCTTGTAGGCCTCCTTCTGTTCTCAGTGCTACAGATAGTGATTCTATTCTAATAACGAATAGCAAAGGGGACAAGGGACATCCTTGTCTTGTACCCTATTCAAACATTTCAAATCTTAGCCCATTGGTATTCACATCAGCCGTTGGTTTGGAGAAGAGCAATTTAATCCAAGGTATGTACTTAAAGCCAATTCACATTTTCTCTATAGGACCATAAACGTAAATTGCCAATTTACTCTGTCAAAGGCCCTCTTGGCGTCTAAAGACAGTACTACAGAATCCTCCAATGACTCAGTTGGCACAGATATGGTACGTAGTAGTTTCCTAATATTACTGGAGGTACTTTTTCCTTTACAAACCCTGATCTGGGTGTACTAATTTTGGCAGTAGAATCTCCAGTCTTCACGCATGTAGTGTTGCCAATATTTTGTTATCAACATTGATTAGACTAATTGGTCTATAACTTGAAGCTAATATCTCATCCTTGACTTTTTTTTTTTTTTTTTTTTTTTTTTTAGAACACCGAGATCATAGCATGTCTTGTGGTTGGGGGAGTAAACCCCTAGAATGGGATGATGTAAACATGTTCAGTAAGAGATTCAGTGCTGAATTGGGTGACCATTTGCAGAATTCTACTGGTAATCCATCTGGTCCAGGTGATCTTCCAGTATTTAGTTTTCCAATTGCCTTCTTTACCTCATCTAGCGTTCCATTTCCATCCAGATTTTATGATTCTTCCTCAGTAATCTCCGGAAGCGGCAATCCTCCTAGGAATCCTCCATCAGTTGCAGAAATATGAGATTCATTTTTGTATAGATCTGTGTAGAATGTCTTGAAAACTTCATGAATTCCTTTTGGTTTGAAAGTGATTTGTCCATCCACCCCTTTGATAGAAGTTATTGTGCGTTCTGACTCGTTCTCAGCCTAAATGCCAGTCATCGATCGCATTTTTCTCCTCTCTCAAAATAAGTGCATTTCTGCGGAAAGGACATCTTATCTGCTGTATCTGAAATTAGGTTTTTCAATTCCATCTTCAATTTTCTTATTTGTTGCACCATAACTGAATTAGCTGGATTAACCAATAAGTTCCCTGAGATATCTTTAAGACTTGACTCCAATCCTAGATATCTGTCAAATGTTTTCTTCAGACCACTTGCTAAACTGATGAGCGTACCGTGTACTGTAAACTTGAACGCTTCCCATACAATATCTGGCCTGACCTCTCCTGTGCAGTTTTCTTTCATAAAGTA
This sequence comes from Ambystoma mexicanum, assembly GCF_040938575.1. Lineage (NCBI taxonomy): Eukaryota > Metazoa > Chordata > Amphibia > Caudata > Ambystomatidae > Ambystoma > Ambystoma mexicanum. Next base: position 593,067,310 of record NC_090931.1, on the reverse strand, counting down.
GTCTATTTCTGTGGAAATTTTGTCCATCTCCTCTTCATTGTCCAACACCCTGGTATTTAGCCTCCAAGTATAATGTTTGTTTAAAGCAAAGTCTAGCTTAAATGCATTCTCAGAGAATCAAACCCTGGGGCCCTACTCTCCCTAGAGTATAGGCCTGACCGGAGGGCCGAGGCCACGGGGTCGACAGCGTCGACTGATGCACCCGTCGCTGAAAAATAGTGGACGTCTCTGGCGTAGGAGTCCACAAAGTAGTCAAAGAGAAATGTCGAGACTAGGCGACCAACGGTCGTGGGATAAATAAGTGACTCCTTTTGCAATTGATCTCTTTCGAGCTCCGCATAAGGCAACCAACGAAAAACAATATGATGGACCTTGTTGCGTGAAGCATTTGGGGTACACTACACGTCAAGGATAGTGTTACAGGCACACCCATGTCGGCGTCCCCTTTTGATCCTCGAAAGAAAGATGCAATACTCCGCGTTTACCACTAGATGTGATTCTAAGCATATTAACAAGCATCAGAAGAACAAGTTACTTTCTTACCTGGTAACGTTCTTTCGATGGGATGGTCCGACGACGTATTCCATATCTATGACATGTAATCACCACAGCTGTGCTGCTTCGGAAACTTTTTCGGCGTCTGCGTCCTGCGTCGATGACGTCGATGCGCCGTCGTCGAGGACCTCCTCCAACGTCCGACGTCATCCGATGTGATAAGTAGGACGCACGCCGCCCGTAGCCTCAGTTGTAGTTTTTTCCCCCAGAACGTGTGACATTAGTCAACTGCCAGTCAGACACAAAGCCTTGCGGAACGTAAGCTGCAATCGCAAAAGAAATTCTGCAGCGGGGAAGGCAGGGCGGGAGCGATATGGAATACGTCGTCGGACCATCCCATCGAAAGAACGTTACCAGGTAAGAAAGTAACTTGTTCTTCGAGGGGATTGGGTCCTCCGACGAATTCCATATCTATGACAGACTCCCAAAGCAGTACCAGAGCAAGGAGGAGGGAAAGAATTTAGAATCAAAATTTAGAATAGCCAATCAAATAGCAGAGCAAGGGACCGCCTTGCCAAAGGCCAGATCCTGTCCTCGGATGGAATCGAGGGAATAGTGACGTACAAATGTATGTGCTGAAGCCCAGGTGGCTGCATCACAGATGTTCCGGATAGGAACACCCCTCTGCAGGGCAGTAAATGCAGCCATACCCGTGGTAGAATGGGCCCGCAAGCCGGCGGGTCCTTACCCGCCAAGCGGTAACACTCCGAGATGGCCAAAATAATCCAGCGAGACAAAGTCTGTTTCGTCACAGCTTGCCCCAAACGCTTTCCATCGTAACCAATAAAGAGTTGATCGTCCACTCTGACCCGGGACATGCGTGAAACATAAAAGCTTAAAGCTCTCCTAGGATCAAGCCTATGGAGCCTCTCCTCTTCCTTCCCAGGATGCGGAGGAGGATAGAATGCCGGAAGAACAACCTTCTGGGCCAAATGAAATTCCGTCACTACCTTCGGAAGAAAAGAAGGACGAACTCTAAGGACAACCCTGTCCTTGTGAAATACAGTGAAGGGTGGCTTAACTGAAAGTGCCTGTAACTCACTCACTCTGCGAGCGGAAGTAACCGCAACTAAAAACACAGTTTTCAGAGTTTACAGCCTCAAAGGGCAAGAATGTAAAGGCTGAAACGGAGCACCCATAAGAAAGTTAAGAACAAGGTTTAAATCCCAACCGGGCACCAGGAAAGGTGACGGAGGGTACACATTAGTGAGCCCTTTCAGAAACTGTGAAATTAAAGGGATTTTAAAGTAAGAACACTCTTCAGATGAGCGCTTAAAGATGGACAGCGCCGCCAGGTAACCTTTAATAGTACCCACTTGCAACCCCCTGTGGGCCAAAGAAAGTAAAAAGGACAGAACCATGGGGATGTCACATGCAAAAGGATCCACATTCTGAACTCTGCACCAGTCGCAGAACTTACGCCAACGGCAACAGTACAGAGACTTTGTTGCTGGCCTTTGGGCCGAAAGCAACACCTCCATCACGTCTTCAGGGAGGTCCCAATCCTTATACCTCAACCTTTCAGAAGCCAAGCGTGAAGGTTGAGGGATCTGACCTCTGGATGGAGAACCTGACCCCCCCCCCCTCCCGTGAGAGCAGATCGTCTCGGTAGGGAAGACGACGTGGAGGGCAGATCGACAAGTCGAGAAGGTCCGGGTACCACGTTCTCCGAGCCCACGCAGGAGCAATGAGGATCATCCGGTAACCGAACTTCCATAACCTCCGCAGCACTTGCGGGATGACGGGGACTGGATGAAACGCGTACAGCAGCGGGAATGACCACTCCATCACGAACGCGTCTCCTAAGGCTCCTTTTGGAGGAAATTCCTGCGAGCAAAACCTTTCGCACTTCCGGTTGACACTGGAGGCGAAGAAATCCACTTGAGGGGTCCCTCAAAGGGCAAAGATCTCCAGGAGAATCTCCTGAGCCAACTCCCACTCGTGAGAGATCGCACACTGCCTGCTCAGAGCTTCCGCCGTCACGTTTTCGTCTCCGGCCAGATGAACTGCCGAGATCGAAACTTCCTGCTGGATGGCCCAGAACTCGAGCTGCATCGCCTCCCTGCACAGAGGAAGTGACCCTGCCCCCCCCTTTTTGTTGAGGTAGTGCATGGCCACTGTGTTGTCCGTCAGGATCAGGACACTCTTTCCTCGCACAGTCGGCAGAAAAGCCTTCAGGGCTAGCCTGACGGCCCTCAGCTCCAACAGATTGATATGGAGTCTGGACTCCGGAGACCAACGACCGCTGACTGTCAGCCTGTTGGCATGAGCTCCCCATCCCGTGAGGGATGCATCCGTAACGATCGTCACCTCCGGCCAGGGAAGCCAAAATGGAGCCCCCTTCATCAAGTTGCCTTCGACGGCCCACCACAGAAGGTCCCGGGCGACCGAGGGCGGCACCTGAACCGGGTCCGACATCCTGCCGGAGGACTGCGACCATTGCGTCTTGAGTGCCCACTGCAAAGATCTCATCCGCAGGCGAGCCTCTGGCACCAGAAGAATGCAGGATGCCATGAGGCTGAGCAACCTCAAGAACTCGAACGCTGGGAGCGTCTGGGCATGCTGAAACTTGTGCACCATCTGCTGAATGTGAAGAGCCCTCACCTGGGGAGGAAAACACTGCCCCAGGGAAGTGTCAAGCACTGCTCCGATGTACTGGAGCCGCTGTGTTGGCGTCAAATGGGACTCTAAATTGAGGGAGAAGCCCAGCCTGTGAAGGGAGTGGCAGGTGACGGACAGATGATCCAGGACTTGCTCGGGAGAGCTCCCCCTGATCAACCAATCGTCCAGGTAGGGGTAGACGTGAATCCCCCCTTACCTGAGATGCGCTGCCACCACCACCATGAGCTTGGTGAAAACTCTCGGGGCGGAGGTCAATCCGAACGGCAGGACCCTAAACTGAAAGTGCGAGTCGCCATCCGCGAACCTCAGGTACTTCTTGTGCTTGGGATGGATCGGCACATGGAAGTAAGCATCCTTGAGGTCGAGTGACACCAACCAGTCCTGAAGCTGAAGGGCCTGGAGGACTTGAGAGAGTGTAGCCATCTTAAACTTGTCCTTCCTGAGGAGTTTGTTCAAACCGTGCAAGTCCATGATGGGTCTCAATCCCCCATCTTTCTTCGAAATCAAAAAATAAGGGGAATACCATCCCTTGTTCCTCTCTGCTACAGGCACCAGTTCTATGGCGCCTTTCTCCAGCAGGGCTTGAATTTCCTGCGCAAGGAGCGGATCCGGACTCTGCAAAGAGGTTCCCCGGTGGATTGTCGCGAGGCCTGTGCCGAAAGGGAAGACAGTAGCTGTGGGTTATGATCGCCAGAACCCACACATCTGAAGTAATGGCTTGCCACTCTACAAGATGCTGCGCCAGCCTTCCCCCAACCGGCGAACCATGGGACATGGCCTCATGACTGAGTGGGAGCGGCTGCGGCGTTACCTGAGGGCAAAGAGGCAACTGCCCGAGCGGCCTTGGCACCACGGGTACCCTGTCGTCCACCTCTGGTACCCCTGCGCTGGCCTCTTTGACTGCCAACTCCTCTCGCTTTACTGAAGCACGAGTAATAGCGAAAGGAACCACCCCTCCACTGCTGTCCCCTAGGAGGAAAAGGCAGAGGTTGGCGAACTGCAGCGCCCAACGACTTTGCTGCAGCTTTTGAGGTCTGCAACCTCTCAAGGCTCTCGTCAGCCTTGCTGCCAAAAAGGTGTTCACCGTCAAAGGGCATGTTGAGGAGCCGGGACTGCACATCAGGAGCAAACCCCGACTTCCGCAACCACGCAAACCTGCGTATCACGGTGCTCGCCGCCATGGACCTACTGACGCATTCAGCTAAGTCCAAACCCGACTGAACGGACTCACACATGGCATCCTTACCGCTAACGCAACACAGTTCCACAGAGTGTGTGTGAAACGAGACAAGGCACAAATGGAGTTGGCCGCCTGAAGCGCCATACCACCAGAAGAAAACACTTTCTTCGCCCAGCCATCAAAACGTTTGTCGTCCCCATCAGGAGGGATGGTAGGGTACGACGCCGGCTTTGCCAGGGCCTTGGCTGCCTGCACCACCAAACTCTCCGGAGTGGGGTGCCTGGTCAAGTAGCAGGGGTCGCTACTGGCTGGATGGTATTTTTGCGACAAGGATCTGCCCACCGCCGGTAGACTCTCCGGAGCAGTCCAAGCCGCCACCACCCTTCTCTGTAAAGCCATATGGAACGGCAGTACCGGGTCAGTTGGGGGACCAACATCAAGGATGTCCATTAGATCATCCTGCACAAACTCACCTGGGGGAGCAGACCATCCCAAGTACTCAGAAACCCTAGCCATAAGGCACCGGTACGAGGAATCGGCATGAGAGCCAGGCTCAGGCCTACAAAACTCCACCTCCGGAGAGGTGTCCAGTCCACTGGCATCATGCAGTGACTGCCTGAAATCGTCAAACTGACTATGGCCCGAGATAATTTCATCTGGAACCTGACTAGGAACCAGGCCATCAGAATCCTCATCCGCCTCTGAAATATATTCCAGGTGGCGAAAAGAAGGCACCCGAGAGTGCTTGCTCTTAACCAGAGCCTTCCTAGGGGGTTCCCCCGTGCCACGGGGTACCTCCGACACGAAAGGCGTCGAGCGAATCGGCGCCGGCGTCGAGAGGACAGGCATCGGCACCGAGAGGATCGACGTCGAGTAAATCGGCGTCGACGTCAGATGCAGCGCCGCCAGCATCGGCGGCGTCGACACAGCCCTCGAAACCGGAGCCCCGAGCGTGTCCTTCGACGACCTGAGCGTCGACGACTTCCTCGGAGCCGGAGCCTCGAGAAAGCCTGTCGATGCCCTCGACGCCTCAGACATCGATGTCTTCCTCGAAGACCTCACAGGTGCACACGGTCTCGAACGCGTCGAGGACCGGGACCTGGAACGGGTACGTCGAGAACGAGTCTCCTTGTCCGAACGGGACCTCTCCCGTGACTCGTGCCTACCACTCTTGCGAGCGGTGTCTCTCGACCTCTCACGACCGACCCCACTCGGGGGCGCGGACGGCTTAGTACCATGCTACTCGAGAATCGCCAGCATTTTCTTCCCGAAGGAAGCCCATTCCTCCGGTGTCGCACGGCTGGTGGGGTAAGCGACGTGCCGGGCAGAGTCCTCCGAAGAGGACCTGGAAGACGACCGTGTCGGCGCTTCGGAGAATGCCTCAAAGAGGCTGAGGAGTGGCAAGACCCACGAGACTTCCGACGATGACGCGGAGAGTCACCCCTCAAATCATCCGTCGAAAGCCCCGCAGACTTCGACTTCCGGGGCTTGGACACCCGACCTACCGACAACTTCTTACGTTCGCGTAAGGCTTTGGACGTGAGCGACTGGCAGTCGATACAGTCATCCATGTCGTGGGCCTCCCCGAGGCACCAGAGGCAGGCGTCGTGCGAGTCCGTCACCGACATCTTGGACCCACACTCCCCGCACTTCTTGAAGCCCGGACGCGGGGTCGAAGACGAAGTAGAAGACATCTTCACACGAAGGATTTTTACAAAAACGAACAGGTTCGAAGAACCGAGAAGAACAGAACTCCAAAGAGTCGAGGCGTTAACCGAGATTCACGAAGCAACATGTTCGCGGAAAAAACGGAACCGAGGCTACGGGCGTCGTGCGTCCTACTTATCACGTCGGAGGAGGTCCTCGACGACGGCGCATCGACGCAGGACGCAGAAAAAAGTTTCCGAAGCAGCACAGCTGTGGTGATTACATGTCATAGATATGGAATACGTCGGAGGACCCAATCCCCTCGAAATGTAATTATGTTAAGACACTGGGAACAGTAGGATAGCATATCACAGTGCGAAATTAAGGGGTGCTGGGAGCTATTTAGCTCCTGCTTGTAGCCTATAAGAGCCTGGTTAACTTGACACCAAAGGTTACCAGGAGCCATCTTTCTCTCCCCAGTACAACATATGACAAACATACCTGTGTGAATTTAAATCTGTGCATTTGGAACAATCTATAAATAAACATTAGGAAACATGTATTTGACATTTAAAGCATAAGCTGGATTTGGGAAACGTTATGTACTAGCGCCTCGTCCTGCCATTGTAGCCCCTGGTCTCTGGTTAATGCTGGATACCCAGGAGTTCGTTTAAGCTCCTGGTTATCCAATCTTAATTTCAATCCCTGAACATTATCAATTTTTGAGGGAAAAGGGCACTAGCAGCAAATAGACCATTAAGAATGGAAGGGGCATTCAAAAACTAGCAGGATGAGTGCCCCCATGTTACATGCCACAAAATTAATTTTAAGTTACAAGACTATCAAAGGTCTCAAATACAGTAACTGTTTAAATCTTACCCTCTGTTTCCGAGCATGATTTCGCCTCTTAAAGAATAGTATCAGTTTCTTTCTCATTATCTGGTTTCTAAAAAAGAAAACAAATTATATGACTGCCCGGGACAATTTACACAAACTGTTTAATAAAGGGAACACAATGAGAGAAACTTTTTAATGAAAGATCATGTTACGTTTATGGATACAGAAGATTAAAAGATACACAGGTGTTCGTTACTAAAGATTTTGCTGAGCTTTTCCCTCAGAGGTCTCACTTTGTCTAATGTCGGGTTTGAGCAGCTCATTCAGTCCTATACTGGAATTCTAGAACTTGCCGTTATCCCTTCTCCATTTTAATTCTAGACTAAGCACCAGAACGTTAAGAAAAGAAGAAAAAAAAACAGTACTTTATGAAGTATTCCTGCCTGAAATGCGACAACTTAAGAGATCTTTTTTTATCAACTATTGCATATACTGAACACATGTGCTACTATAATTAATGAAAAGGCTGAATGTTTACAATCACGGGGGATGAAGAAAAAAAAAGCCAAGCACGTATTGAAAGCGCTGTATTCCATGGAATTGCTAACATCTTACACTGTCATCTACATCAAAGTGTAGCACATGGTCACTTGCTCTCATATTATAATTATGTCTGGATTGTTCAACTGAAGGATATTAAGCATTATCACATTTACAGAGAGTACAACAGCACTGCCATTACAGGGGTTAGCTACAGTTGCACTAAGAATCTGCACTAGATGAACATGCTGCAACTATGGAAGGAAACATGAGACCTAGGGGCAAGACAATCTAGCACTGTTTAAAATTAAGCAGTGATGCAGGTTAACAAGCATTAGCAATGCCAATAGTTTGGGCTTTCGAGAAGGCATGGGAAATGCATTCGCCAGGCACAACCTTGCTGTTGCTGGTCCTTACCTAGCCATCAATGGTACCAGCTGCAAAATGGTGCGAGTACCTGGGCACATAATAGTGCCTGGCAAATGCCCTATTCTCGTTTTTAACTGGACTTCAATAAGCTACAAAAGCAATAAGCGAGAACTCGGAATACGCAAATAAAAATGCTTGGATAAGAGCAAGAGGCCACATTACGAGGGCCCAGCTATTAGCATTACTAATAATTCTGTACAGAATTACAATTAAAACGGTGGATGCTTGAGATTCCCTGCATGAGTTTGCTCATCCTTGACTTGAGGACCCGCTGCTGCTGGGGTAAGTGGAGCTTTGCTCCCCTTGTAACCTGCGTCAATTTGGCAATTTATGGAGTAATTTAGCGCACTAGATCGCTGTGTCTACAACCCTGTGCAGTTTCCGGGTGCGTTGATGTGTGCCCTCCCTCGCTCCCACACACAGCCGGCAATTGGTCAGCTCGGGGCGTGTTAGAAAAATCAAGGGCGTAGAGCCCTCGCATTAATTTTTCCCTGCTGGTGTTGGGGTAAGTGGTGCTTTGCGCCCCTTGTTATCCGCATTAATTTGGCCAGTAATTTAGTGCACGAGAGTGCTGTGTTTTTATCCCAGTGCCATTTCCCGTTTTATTGCCTTGTGGCCTCCCTCACTCCCGCCTGTTAAAATGGATTTCTGAACTCTGACCTGGTGGGCAGAGGTTCAGGAGGCCAGCCTAGTTTCTAGGAACAGGACAACCTTCTGTACAAGCCAGAACAATCAAGGTAGCTTGGCGGCTGTCAAGACTAGGTCTCGGGAGGGGGGGAGGGTGACTGAAAGGCCTCAATGAGCACACGGAGTAAAGGACACTTACAAATCCCTCCCAGTCAGGTGTATATATATTAAAAATACAAATATTTATTTCAAGGCCTTTGAGTTTCAACACAAATCCAATCGCAGTAATACTTGCAAGCCAATACAATCCTATCTAAATATATACAAGTCCAATGTGGTCTAAAGGGTTAATACACGAAATGGGTCCCAAACCTAAAAGGGGAAGGAAACAGGCAGTGCAAATAGTCTTTAGTCCCTTCTGCATCCTACGCAAGCCTAACAGGCAGTCCAATCCCTAAGAAGTGTGGCGCCTATCGCTCAAATGTACGTGCACTGCTGGTGCATGCCGTAGCTCAAATGGGCAACACGGGGGCTCTTCAGGGGTCTATAGCAGCTCAGCAAGGTGGGTGAGGCAATGAAAAATAGGTTCCCACTATTCGAGGAGGGCCTCCACTTGAAGGCAGAGTTGATTACAAGAGTTGGGAATAGTTTGCTAGTTCGCACTAGCAGTGGAAAGGAGAGGGGCCCTCAGAGGCCACTTTTGCGTAAAAATGGATGGAGGCGTTAGGGGCCACCGGTTAGGGTTGCGATTACTAACCGACCCCCGGTGCACTCCGGACCAAACTTCCGCAGTCGAGTCCACTTCTATTGCAGGTTCAAGTGCGGCAATTTGGCGGCTCTGCGGTTTTCAGCGACGAAGATACAGTGATGATTCCCAAACAAAACAGTGGCGATTTCTCCGCTCCTGGTGGATGGAACAGGCCAGTTTCACTGCAGCAGGTTTCACAGGCAAGAGGGGCACAAATGCAGCGCACCTGCAAAGTTCGTTACCACGCCTGGGCGACACCGTAAACCGCATATATTCCGGTTCGGGTGCCCTCACTTTACTCCAGACCTGGGAACGCCAAGTGTACAAAATTCGGTGTGAGTGCCATGAACTCAGAGCTAGCGACGTACCAAGTTTAGAAGGCCTCCTCGAAACAGCGGCGGTATCATGGCAAAGAGTCTGCGTAAGATGGTCAGCCCACTGGTTGGCCCAGGGACACTTCCGAGAGAGCTTACTTTCAGGGTTTGATGAAATTGCCAAGAATAGTTGGTCCCACTATTCCAATGGATCGAAGTGTCTTCGCAGACCTTCTATGACAACCAGATGCAGAGGGGACCCACGGGACGACAGCGGGCTCAGGGTGCCAAACCTTCCAGCGGGTCACCAGTGATTCCTCGACTCAGCTTCTTCTTAGTGTCAGGATACTTGTATACTATCCTTTGTTCAGCGAGAACTCCAGAGATTGACATGGTATGGGTGCTTGGTGCCTTCTCTTAGCCAGAAGCTCCTTCGCCCCAAAACGAAGAGGATCCAATGGGAGATGTGCTCACATACAGGCATACAGGCATACCATACGTGGACCAATCACGGCCCACAATAGTCCCAGGCATTCACAACAATCCAGACTCTCTGGCACCCATGATGTGTATTGGGATCTTCCAAAATCTAAGTCGAAAAGAGAAAACCACCCTAAAGGGACTACTATTCAATGATTCCATAATAATACGAAAAGCTGACAAGGGAGGAGCCGTCGTTATCCTGAATAGAAAAGATTACATCGATGAATGTATGAGACAACTGGAAGATGGCCAGAGTTATCAGAGATTAGATGAGAAATCCACACAAAAATTGGAAACAATGATCCATCTGAAAGTGACAAAAGCAGAGGAAAGGAGATGGATCACTAAGAAAGAAGCAGAATTTTTACCAGCAGACAAACCAAGGACACCACAATTTTATATTCTCCCGAAAATTCATAAAAGTCTAACTAGGCCTCCAGGGAGACCAATTGTGTCAGGCTGTGACTCGGTATTAGAACCTCTATCAAGATTTGCGGACCATTTCATGCAACCAATGGTCAGAGAGATGTCTTCCTTTATAAAAGATACCACACAAATTATAAAGGAAGTAGAAGGGAGACCATTTAACCAAGTTGAAGAAATTCTGATATGCCTTGATGTAGTATCTTTGTATACGAATATCCCACAAAGGGCCTCACTTGAGGTCTTGGAAGAAAGACTCCTGATGGAAAATAATAACACTGAAACCTCAGCTTCTTTCATACTTTGGTGTGCTGAAGTAGCACTAACGGAAAACTATTTCCATTTTAATGGATGCTACTATAAACAAATACAGGGGACGGCTATGGGGGCTACATTAGCCCCGAGCATCGCAAACCTCTACATGGGAGGCTTTCAAAAAAAGAGTGATCTATGGTGACAACAACCCTTTCAGAAATAATATCCAGGTCTGGAAGAGGTACATAGATGATGTGCTTTTAATTTGGAAGGGCGATGAGAGTGAAGCAATTTCTTTCTTCAAATGGTTGAATGAACAAAATCAACACTTAAAGTTCACTGAGAACTACAGCAGAGAGGAAGTGAATTTCCTAGACGTAACAATAAAGGTTGATACCAACAAAGGAGAACTCTTTGTTAAACCGTATAGAAAGCCAACTGATCAGAATGCATTATTACATTATACTAGTTTTCACCCGAACCACACACGGGATAACCTGCCCTTCGGGCAGTTTTTGCGGTTGAAAAAGAACAGCACGAACAGAGAAGACTATAGAGAAGGGGCCAATAAATTGAGAATGAATTTATATGAAAGAGGCTACCCCAAAAAACTGGTAAACCGGGCGATGAAGAGGGCTGACAATCACCGGGAAGCCTTACTTGAGCAACAACCGGTATTGAAAAGAAAAGATAATGACAAATTGGTGTTTGTGAACACGTATAGTAATCTGTCAAATCGGATCAGGAAAATCATATACCGAAACTGGACAATTATGGAGAAAGGAAAAAGCCCACTGGAAAAACCGCTAATAGCTTTCCGAAGAAGTAAGACTTTGAAGGACCAAATAATGCGCAATGACATAACAAAACAACATAAATTTCAACCAACACTGACAGAGAGTTGGGGAATGAGAATACTAGAGGGACATGTACCGTGCGGCAGTTGTACGTGCTGCTCTCAAACTAAGAAATCAACTCAAATAGATCTTGGACTGAGAAATGAGTGGAGACAGAAAACACTAACTGCAATTCCAAATTTGTGGTATATGTGATATGGTGTCCCTGCAAAAAAATCTATATAGGGAAGACTGAAAGAAAAAGAAAAACCAGGATAACGGAACATAAGAGCTGCATAAGGAACAGAATTCATTCTGCACCTATGGTAGGACATTTCGTTGAAATTATCCATAAGGCAGAAGAATTAAAGTGGTCGGTGGTTTACAAGGTGAAAGAGAGTAATGATATGAACATCGACAGAAAGAAATTATTAACAAAAGAAAAATAACTAATTTTTTTAACAAAATGCTGTGAGACGGGTCTCAATGAAAAAATCGTGTCATACAAAATGAAGTTATGCTACCACTTGAACTGGATATAAATTTGCATCAAAATCGTATAGTGTTGTCCAAAAAGTGTTTGATGAGGAAATACGATTGAAATTAACGTGTTCAGCTCTGTAGCTGAATAAAACATTTACAGTTTGAAAAAAGCATAGAGAAACATATGTGAAGAACAACTTTGATGGGTCAGGAAATTAGATCCTTATCTATGGTGCAGGAAAGGCAGTACCGAAGAAGAAAGAAATAAATACGGAGTAACGAAGCAAGAAAAAAGGACCTGTAATGCCAGAACGGTGACGTGAAGGAATATCATTGGATAGATGGAACCGCCCCCATCTACAACAATGTAGAAAAGAACATGGAAATGGACACAAGCCGGAAGGAGGAACCGACTTTGACGCGGGCAAAAACATCCAGGTATGCGAACAGAGACGACGGAAGTCAGAAGAAGCAAGAGAACGCCGACAGCAACCCGCGAGGCAGATGGATCAAGCCCTTTAGCTAGAAGGTAAGCGAAACATACGAGACAGCGAATGTAAGACTGTAGGAGGGAGATATAATAGAGCGGAATGTCCCTATTTCTAAAGACATGTCCCGTGAGTTAGCTATAAGAGATATTGGCGCTTAGTACACCAAGAAGCCGTTTAAAGATCACGCGGGCGGAATGTTTCAATTTTTAAAGATACACTTTTTCTTTTTTGCTTCTATAGATATCGGCACTTAGAACACTAAGAAGCCGTGTATAGATCACGTGGGAAGCCGGGACGACCGAGGTCGTAACCATTGAAGCAAAAAGATCACTGAAGGGTCGGGATAAGCTGAAAACAACAAACATGGCGGACTCTAACATGGGAAGTCCTAATTAAGGTACATACCCTAGAACTAAGTGTAATACCAGATTATGCTTATTATACATAGGATATGTAGTACCAGTTTAACCAGGAGTAACTGTAAGTGACATTTCTGTATTGATAGATGTTGCAAAAGGCGAACCCAAAAAGGCAGTACACAAGTGTTGAGAATTAAGAAGCACCTAGAGATAGATACCTGGATGGATGAAAATAAACAACCTGCAGGTAAAATCCAGAAGGCAAATAGTGTACCATAACAGTAGGGTGAGAGCGTTGGGAAACTAAATAAATTATCAAATGCCCCTTTTTTAAGAACAGGGGAATTACAGTAAAAAATAGAGAGGGTAGGTCACTAGATCAACGGTAAACCACCTTATGAAAAGACGTTGTGTCGTGATAATGTCCTTTAAAAAGTAGTGCATGTCTCGTACTGAAGAATTGGAAGAATATATTCTCTCATGGTAAATTGTATACCCCGAATGTAGGAATAAGACTGCATAGAAGTTGGGTTAATAATTAAATCCATTCTTCATACACTTGCTTCTCACAGATACCTTCTTGTGGAATTCTGGCCCAGAAATGAAACAGATGTGAACCGAACACATGAGCCTTGACCAAGAAGTATAAAGAATACAAGAAGACCGAATGGTCACTACATAACAGACTGTTGCTATACAAAAATTAACCCCTGAAGAATTTCCTGAAATTATGAGAACTGATAAAGGAAAGAAACATGTTGGGTAGTGTGGATTGTAGAATGAAAGGATGTATGAATGACGTAAGTGTGAATGAGTAGAGCACGATTTTTATGGGGAAGTCAGAGTACCCAGTGAAGAAAGGAGAAGATATAAAAAGTAAATGAAAAACTGAAAAATGTGTCTTCTACTGATGAACTATCTAATAACAGAGATATGTATTAAAAAATAGAATGTTATGTAGAAGTTGTCTGTGGTCAATGATACCAAAAATAGTGGCAAATGTGCAATAATTGAACTTAGACAAAAGTGCAAGATGCTGTCTTTGTTGAGATAATTGTGAATGTATTTTTTAGTGGTGTTTTTACTGAGAGTAAATAAATTGATATTTTTGATAAAAAAAAATGTTTGGAATAAGTATGTTGTAATTTAATGAGTTAAACAACATGCAGGACTGAGTTAGAAGAAGGTACTGGAGAAGCAAGGGACCCTTTAAGCATTAGTGTGGTATGTTTAGTGGTTTTGACGTTTTGAGGGTTGTCTTAAAGAGGTCCAGATAAATATTCCCTCTAGTCTCTTAAAGTTTTTTCAAGTGTATTGGGAACAGACGCCCCAGCCCACATCCTGGAGGCACACACACAAGGCATGCAGAAGCCTGCGAAAGCTTGGCGCTTCGTAGCAAAATGCATGCCCAAATAAGGACTGACCTGGGTCGACTCGACCTGGGGAAGGTCAAGGGGCAAGAAGGCCAAAGGACAGGACAAAGAACTTTGTGGCATGGCCATTTTGGAGCCAGGCCACCTGTTCGTGCCAAACACGGTAATCACGATTTACCTAGCAGGAAAGTGTTAAAAAATATACGAAATGATACGCTGCCACCAGTCAGGTCCAAGGCACTTCTGCACTTCTCCTAAAAAATCCTTTGAGAGTATCTAAGGCCTTTGGAAATGACTAATAGACCGAAGTGCACTGTACTGGAAGGTACATTGTACACTTGTTACATGTTGCAGGCAAGTTGCAACATTGGAAAGGACTAAGAGAAACAGTCTCCCAGTACTGACTATCTTAAGGGCATTCAGTTGCCCCATACAAAGTGAGCGAAAAGCACAGGAGTGCAGCAGAAGGCAGGGCTCCTCTGGTAAAGTCAGACTATGGTGTTTAACATCAGCAAAAAGTTGGGGGTACACAAGTGGAGGAAAAATTAGACATAAAATGGAAATCTTTCCTAACACCGCCCGCGCCACTGATTGATCAGCTGAGGTGCTCATTAGACACTCCCCCATGGCAGCCTCTACCCGGGCAGCCATTGGCTAAGGGTCCAAGGCACAGACCATCTCCCGAAGAAGCTCCACTCCTTGTTTGCCTGTGTTCGCCTGGGAAGCCTGCAGCCGTCAACCAGCAGCTACTGATATTACCCTATAAAACATAGCACACCCATGTATGTCAGCTAGAAACTATTTTTGCAATCACCCCTGTACCACAAGTGTTGCGGTTCACCTCTTACTGCCGTCTCCCGGGTTTGGGTGTTTTTTCCCCACTTGCCAGGTCTTTAAAATCGGTGTGTTTTAAGACACTCAAATAAGTATTTTTTTTATACCTGCTGTTAAATCTGGAAGTACTTCCATAGCTGCTCTATTGCACTTCTGGGGGTCTCTCCAATTTCTGTTTTTTCCTCCTCTTCTAGGTGTTGCCCCTCCACAACTGTTTCAGCTCTGAGTGCCTCTCCACTACAACTGTATTCGAGTCCTGGGTGTTTCCTTCCATTTCTGATTCCTACAATTCTAGGTGATCCTTCCCCTAGCATGGTGTCCCAGTTTTTCGGAGTCCCCATACTGCTCTAGTGCTTCAAGTCTATGTCTTCAACCCTAGACTGCTTTATCCCACTTCTGGGTGTTTCTCAGACTGCTGTTTCTCCAATTTGGGTACGTCCACTACAGCAGACATTCAGGAACCACCTCCCACCCCTGTCCGGTTAGTACCTTTCCCCAACCCACTTTGCAACCCAAAAGACCCCGAACGAGCCGCACTCCCACACCACCACCTGACAATAGCTACAGACAACAGAAACCACCAAGGAAACGGCAACAAAAAAGGATCCCAAAACTAAACAAAAAAAAACCCACCCCCCAACACGAACTCAGAAAAAGTGTCAGAGGTGGGCAAGGGCCCCTACGACCCAAAAAACAACAAACTGCAAACAACTAGAAATGTTAAGAGAAAAGAAAGTCATGCCACAGAACAGGACGACACGAGAGAAAAAATGAAGAAAGCAGAAACAAAATGGAACCACACTAGGCCACCACACCATCAAATACCAACACAGAGATGGCGCACACACCGATAAGCAAAACAGAAAAATAAACTCAAAAACAAGACAAAAATCATACATGACAACTTCAAATGCATACAGGTAAACAGAAAAGGAGGAGGACTTGCAGCAGCCTACAAACATCTAAAAATAAAAATAGACCCGCTGAACATCCCGAATTGCGAATACCTCGTCGTTCACCTGACAGACCCACAAACCTCACATTCATACTCATCTATAGACCACCGACCTACAACGCAAACTTCATAGAGGCTGTCAAGAACCTGGCCATCAAACACGATCACCTAATCATCTTCGGGGACTTCAACATATGTTTCGAAGAAGAAAACGCAAACTTGCAGAAATCACTAAGCAGCTTGAGAAAATAAGACTGCGACAGATGGTGAACGGCAGAACACAATCTTTGCCAAAAAAAAAACTGATCTCAACTGCGCCACCAACACAAATACTATTACGATTGTTGTAGGCTTCTGTGCATATTGCTCAGTAAGAAAAGAGGAGGTTCTCATTAGTGGCACAGCTGAAGAAGCAGATGAAACCTGTAGTGTCGCGTTCAGGTCCTAAGAACATGTGTGCCAATCTGCTTTCTATGGGTTTGGCGGCCACCAGTGAATATATCTGATGGGGACAGCCCAAGATCAGTCTGAGTCAGGCTAGCCACTGATGTGCGACAGTGTGATAAAGAGGAAAGCTGAGTTACAGCTCAAGTAATGTAAATGTGCTAACAACTAGGCCCATGGTGTGCCACTCTGTGTGAGATGTGTGTACAGCGCAATGAAACAAACCTAGGAAGTTAACTGTAATAATTGTGCTGATCCCATAATTAGAAATCCCAGACTTTTATCCCCAAAATTCCAATGAGATAAGCATATAGCATACACAGTAAACAACTACTCATTAGATTCCTGTCAGACTTGTAGGCCTGTACAATTATTGGTTTTGTGCCCATAAAGTTTCTAACCAACACGTGTTTTGACCTAGGTCTTTCAAGGCTATTCATCAAGTTGAGGCACTCATTCTAGAAGCATATCCATTAGCAGTCATGGATTCCCAAAATGACACTGTATAATCCAATACAGAAATATGTTCACATATATCAAACCCATTCCTTGGTCCTGCCATATCATGCTAAATTCAGTTCTATGGATTGGTTTAATTGCCCATTATGCATCGAGAACATCCTTGATAATCATGAAATGTATTCCCATTCCAGTTTTAATTAGCTGCTGATCTCTCAGTGGCTGCCCTTACTTCGGTGCAGCCGCATTCGGTGTGCCGCGTGTACAATATAGATCAGCAGCTAATTAAAACTGTAATGGAAATACAATGTGAAGCCACCCCCTTTGGTACTATGGCTATGATCCCGCTATGCTTACAACACTGTTTGTGACAGGGTAAGGAGGACACCCCAAGAGGTAGCTCACCCTTAGGGGGCACAGAAACCCCAGAAAGACTTTAGTTACCGTTCCTTTTTCCTAGAAACCAACACCTTTATGGGGTATGCAAGAACTAAGACACCCTGGACATAATTGCCCCTTTCAAGAGGATCTGCATGAATCCTGCCCCCAAGCGCAATACCTCGTATGACTCCGACCTAGCCTCTCTGAAACAGAAGGGCAGAGTTGCTGAGCGGAAGTGGCGGGCATAAGGCACATCCTCTGACAGACTGGCCTGCCGCTTGTTCCAAAGGCTATACCGACTCCATCTGCTCGAAGAAAAGGGCCCATATTTAATCCCGCATCTCTGGAGCCACTAACACAGGCAAACTATTTAAAATCTTCAAGGAACTCGTCAATCCTACTGCAGTCTCCACTTCTCTTCCTGCCAATCAGGAAGGAGTAATTACGCTGCAGTGCACATTGCGTGTGACACCACATCTGGTGTTTCGTCTCTCAGAGCATCTCTCTTCTCAGAGGTTCACATTCGGAGAGTGCAACGTGGCCCAGTAGGTGAGAAACCGGAGCCATGGCAATACAAGAAAGAATGGAGTACCACAGTGGACCGTGGCAGAGTCGGGGGGGAGGAACAGTTCACAAACAGACCAAGACATTGGGACCCAGGAATAGACACCAACTGCTGAGGAGTCAAGTTGAAGAGTTGCTTAAGCGGCTCCGAAGAAAGAAACATTCAGCCTGCACAGCCCTCCAAGGGAGCACCGCTCATCAGATACACATACGCAGTGGCTTCTGATGTATTGGAGGTGAGCAGCAAGGACATAAGAAGCAGCCTCGGTATGGGGAAGAAACTGAGAAGCCCCAGAGTGAAGACAAAGAGAAGCCCAGTGTGGGTGAAAGAACCGGGGAGCCCATAGTGGGAAATGAGCAAGAGTGCCCCAGAGTGGGAAAAGAAGAGACTGTACGAACCCCAGACTGCAGCTGTTATTCTGAAACTTTTCCGCCACCAGGGATGCAACATGGCTCCATGTTGGCTCGGTCCGATGCCTCTAAAGAGCATTACCAAGAGTTGTGTGTTAGGAATGATTTTCTATACTCTGGACTGGGGACAAATGTATAGAAGGCCAACCTATATTGTGACAGGGACAACTCTGAGCTCTAACCAAACCAGTTCAAGGTAGCAGTGACGAAAGGTCTAGTCTAAATCTTAAGAGGTGGTGAGCTTGTAAGAGTGTACACAGTGTAACAGTCAAAGATTACACTTGGACAATTGGGTATTACAAAAAAAAACATCTTTACTTGTGGCTAAAACACACAGTGAAAAAGGACTATTAACAGGTAATACTTTCACACAATAGTAAAAATGAGATACATATTTACAATAACTGGTGTAGGAGCTAGCCAACTCTGCTGCAGTCTCTACCCCTCCTGTTGCCTCCCAGTCTCTTTGCAATGCCCTTGCTTCTCACTTTATCTCAAAAACCTAGGACAACCTGTCCACCCTCTGTCTGTGCTTGCGGACCCTCCTTCAGCCCCGTCCCCCACCCTCCTTCTCGTCCTTTCCTCTTTTCACCCCTGATGAGGTCGCTAGACAAGTCCGATCTATGAAAGCCTTGTCAACACAGGTTCATACCTGTTCTCCTAAAACCACCAAGGACCACATTGACACCCTCACTCCGGCCCTTGCGGATTTTTGCACCCACTCCTTTGCCTAAAGATCCTTCCCCTCCCCTCTGAAGCACTCCCTTGTGCATCCTCTCCTCAAGAAACCCACAGCTGATCCTTCTTGTCCGGCTATCGCCCAATTTTCATTACTCCCTTTCAGGGAAAACTCCTGGAAAAGTTGGCCATCTCTCATCTTAACCTTCATTCCAATTCTATTGGCCGTCTCCATGACCACTAGTCTGGCTTCAGAGCTGCCATAAGCAAGGAAACTCCTCTCCTGAACACCCATGAAGATCTGCTCTCCAACCTTGATTCTAACATTCCCTCTGTCCTCATTCTCCTCGATCTCTCTTCTGCCTTAGACACGGTCAACCATACCCTCCTGCTCAACTGTTTCTGTGATAACCTGGGTATCACTGATCTGGTTCTGGCCGGGCTGACCTCTTTCCTCTCTGATCGACCCTCCCAGGTCCAACTTGGGTCCTTATCATTTATCTTCCTCTCTACCTGTGGAGTTCCCCAGGGGTCTAACCACTCGGCTGGCTATTCAACCGATACCTGGCAACTCTCTGCCACTGCATTGCCATTTTCTGCTCAGATTTCCAGTGCTACGCTGACGACAACTCATTTTCAAGTTGCCTTCAGCCACCTCCTCTCCCTCTCTCATCTCCAATTGCCTAACTGCCATTCAAGATTGGTGTGCCGCCAATGATCTTTGTCTGAATGCCAGCAAGACAGAGATCCTCCTCATCGGCACACCTTCACCATCCTTTCCCCTCACACTCTGGCCGGTCTCCCTTGGCCCTCCCCTTACCCCCACCTGCGAGGCTAAGAACCTCGGCGCCATCTTTCACTTCACACTTTCCTTTTCTGCCCACATCTCTGATGTCTCTGAAAAGTCAAACTTCCTACTGCACCTCTTCGGAGGTACTCTGCCTTTCCTCTCCTTCCCCCAGAAGCTCATGGTCTCCCAAGCTCAGGTTCTCTCTAGGTTGGATTATTATAACAGCCTCTTTCTAAATCTACCTGCCTCTACTCTCCGCCCTCTGCAACTAATTCAGAACAAGACTGCGAGCCTTGTCCTTGGCCTCAAGCCCTGGGATTGTATCTCTCCAGCTCTGAAATCTCTCCATTGGGTCAGTCGTTTTTCAAAGAAATAAGCTGGGGGTAGATCTGTCTTCAGATGGGGCCTCCCTCTGGAACAGCCTCCCTGCCATTCTAAAACTTGAGGAGAACCATCTCCAGTTCCGGAAGCACCTCAAGACCTTCCTCTTTGCTTCTGCTTCTCTCCCCTACTGATCTGTTCTCTCTTGGCGCTGTGCAACTTGCCACCCTCTGTCCTCCGGGCCCAGGTACCTGCCACCCTCCCGCACTGCCTCCGGGCCACCCCTTGCACTAGGGTCTGTGTCTGTACCCATACGCCCCCCCCCCCCTTTTTTTCTTCCTACACTTATCAGACCTACCCTGTCTGCTGCCTTAAACCTAGCACTTGCCAACTGCTGGCTGCACTACCACCAATTGTTGCCTTTATTATTTATTTATTATTATTCATCTGTTTCTCCTTTGCTCTGCACTTTCTACTTCTCCCCCCCGCACGTGCGCATTCTCAAAGTCACTAGGCCTAGTAAGATCGCTGTTTTGCTCTCCCCTGTTCCTCTCCCTTGCCTTGTCGCGCTCTGAAACACTTGTGTACGAGCGCGATAGAAATAAAATATCAATAGGGCAAATCACAAATCAACCCCGTGAAAGGAGAGATCCAGATAAGTAATTGCACTAAAAGTCCACAGAGAATAATCCCCAACTTCAGAGGTCCAACCCTAAATTGTCTGGGGGCTTTTGCCCAAAAGTTCAGCAAACTTTCATTCAATTCTTTAAAGCTGGAAACAATGAAGTTAGGGTATCTTCGGTCCAGTAAACAGTTCCCAGTGTGAGGCGTCAGGTTAATGTAACTAATAAATGTGTTCTCAACTTTTGGAGTCCTCGTGTGAACAAGCTACGGCAAAGCCAACGTGTTGCAAAGGTTTTGTAAAAGTTATAAAACTTTTAAAGGGGAGTTTAGGTGTAGATAAGTATCGCTATAACTCACCCCCTGTACTTTGATCCTTCATGAGACTTGGCAGGTCGGTTGAAGAATAGCCGAGGTCGCTATTCTCGCCGTCAGCCCTTGATCCCCAGGGGTTGCAGGTTTGAGCAGCTCTCCGGTCGGTGTCTGATGCAGGTGCAAGGACTCTCAGTGGAAGAATGCAGCCAAGCCCAATGCAGGGCCCCTCAGGACAGGAATGGACGCAGGTAAGCAGTTTCGGAAGACGGCCACCGATGCACGGTGACCCAAAAGGATTCAACTTGCCGTGGTCAGACTTTCCCTCCTATCTCGTTGTCCTCTCAATGCTAGGACCGCTAAAGTCTGCACAGGTAAGTCTTGTAGGGCAAGCTGAGGGTGCCCCAAGTTTAGGCTCAACTCAGAACTGTGATGTCAGCAGCACGGTACACTACAGGGCTGTCCTGGGGCACTGCCGAAGGCTCTTCTTTGCAAGACTCAGAGCTAACGTCGAGAATGGAGGTTCCTTCCGCTCCAAGGGTCGAAGCTCCTTCGCAGTACTGCTGGAGATCACCTTCAAGACAGGGCACTCACAGGACAGAAGTTGGTTGCCAAACCATCTTCCAACGGGTCTCCGGTTACATTGCTGGTCTTGCAGCTGGACAGGTGTCTTGGCTCCTTCATTTTCTTCCAGGATCTCACTAAAGTGGGTGTAGGGGTCCTCTTATCCTAAAAGCCAGTTAAGAGCGGCAGCCTCCACTAGCCAATAATAGATCTGCCCCACACACACAGAAACCAGCAATGGTCCAATCAGGACCACTGGCAGCAAAACACATTCATTCCACCCAGACACTGGCTCCAGTAGCCTGCCAGAGGCATCTGCTTTCCCGGTCACTGGAAGTCCATATAAGGATTTTCCTGGCCTTACAGGCCAGGAAGAAGGCTGAAAGACGAGATGGCCAAAGGACAAGCGAATAATCGTGTGGCATGGGCATGTTTGAACAGTAACTACAGTTAGTAGCCAAACGTGGTAAACACGGTAAGGCAAAGTCAAAAAGTACCATAATGGTAAAAAGTCACTGCTGCAATGAGTTTGTCCATTTAGAACATCTAGTGTAACCAAAAATCCTCTGAGTGTAAATCAAAAAGGTTGCCCCATTGTACTGCATTCTAACATGCATTGTACAATGATAAAGGTGACCACAAATGATGTTACTAAAATTAGTAACCAGCTAACAAGACTAGGAGAAACAATGTTTCCAACTACCGACAGCCTGAAGGAAATGTCGGTTTCCCCATAACAGATGAGCGAAAGACAGAAGTGAAGCTTAAGGCTTCGCACTGCATTGTAAAAAGTGCATGTCAGATACAAACATTTAAAGCAACAAGTTTGGGGGTCCATAGAAATGGAAGGGAAGGTTCAGTAACGAGAAATCTTTCCTAAACAGTACGTAATTTGCTGATCTAATAAATTCCTTCCTCCCACAAATTCCTCATCTAGGGTTGACGCCCATAGCGGTACGTGGATCTGCAGGAGGGAGGACAGCAAAAGGACACCACCAAGACCTGAAATCTGTTTAGACCGCCCTCGGATACAGTCGTCCTGTCCCGAAAGGATATTGTAGCAGTAATGCCATTGCAAAACGTGTGCAGAGAAGCCCATGTTGCAGCTCTGCAGATAACCAAGACAGGGACTCTGCATCTGTAAAGAAGAGGTGGAAGCCACCCATTAGGTAGAATAAGCTGTGTGACCTTCAGGCACAACCTTTCCAGCCAGATTGTAGCATTCCGAGTTGCTGAGGATAATCCACCTTGGTTGGGTTTTCTCAGTCAGAACCCGGCCAGCAGGGGCACCAGTATAGCGTGGTAATTCAAATATATGAGAAGTACATGAAGACATGATTCCAACGGACCTTTATTAGTAAACTTAAAGAATAACCTTGTTTAGCCCCTATCACAAAGAGGAATCCCCCAAGCTAAAAAGCAATACAAAGGGTGCTTGCCAGGGCCTTGGTCAAAAACCTAAACTGACCAGTCACTAACCTACTCTGGAAAGAAATATAGAAACAAATTCTAAGCTGATGCTTTTCCCAGGGTTACTCTACCCAGGGGACCTCAGTGGAGGCTGGTTTCAGACCCCACCATCCACTGGTGCCTGAATTCTCTGAAGACCCCAAAGAAGTGACTCTGCATGACAAACTTAAAGTCCAAAGGAAAGGTTATTTTCAAATAAGCAAAATGTCACTAACAAGTTCAATAAGTCCTTTTCTAGGTGTTAGGCAAGGTTTGTATGCAGTACCCTCTGGGAACACTACAAACAACTCTGACTACAGGTATAGGAAACCCAACCTTTGGTATAAGCTTGTACTACACAGTTTCGGTAGCGTGTTGAGCAGCCAGGATTATCTCAAGAGGGGTCAATGTGAGTTGTAGTGGAGTTACACAGAGATTTACAGTTACAAGTATCAAATAAACTCTTACACTTAAGGTTTCATGAATAAACAATTATTAATGTATTTATCAGTCAGTTAGAATAAGCCTTCTTCAGAAGGGAGCAATATAATAGTAACACTCAAATACACTTCATGAAATACACACACTCTTAATATCTCTAAATCAGTAGATACCCTTTTGGGATGGCCCACAGACACTACCTGAGGTGACCTCGATTGCTAGTTGCTAGGGACATTAATATATCACTGTTAAATTTAGGATCAGATAGTAATAAGTCAAAGGAGAAGATTATTTAGAACAAACAAGAGACCACAAATATTCTTAAGCAGACAAATACTTTCAGATCCTCCAATAAATCTTTCAGTGGAAGAGGCTAAGCCAAAGTCAATTGGCCAAAGTCTATGTAAGCTGAAGCACTTCTTTGTAGGTAAGTAGGAAGTCTTTGCACAACGTTTTAGAAGACTCTGAAGAAAAGACGAATCGAATGCATGGCCACAAGCCGATGAGACTTGTGACTAGGAGAAGATGCAAGCAACTCTACAACAAGAGCCAAGTTCCCAAAGACTTTGTACAGTACCTTTAAAATGAAGAAAAGATGCAGCAGATGACACCTGTTCCTGTGCATCTCTGCAGATCTCACTGTTCCTGGCCTCAGTCGTTGGTACAAGAGGGAGGATGTAGGGGGACTCCTGAACTGGGACGGGCAAAACTCGCAACCCGCAAACTTCACTTTCAGTGGCTGTTCAGTGTTTCAGCTCCTCGTGTCTACCACAAATAGCAACAACCCGGTTCCTGTCAGTCGAGATGGACTTTCCTTGCTTCTGGGGGTCCCACACTCTTGAGGGGGCTCAGGCTGTGTCAGTCCTGCTTCCTGGGAGACCAGAATATCTTCCTGGCGCTCTAGGCCAGCTTAAAAGAAATGCACACAATCTGGTATTCCTCTCCCTGGCTATATGGTCCCGGGCTATATGCCAGCAACTCTGGAAATTCAACCAGCTCCGAGATGGATGTCCAGGTGGCTTACTTTGGAGTTTATTGGTCCTACCAACTCAAGGAGAAGACGTCCTTGCAGGGGCTTCTCTGTCGATGCGAACTTGGTGTTTCGGCACTGCAGCAGGGCTTCCACGGGCAAACCAAAGGTCCAGTGGTCGACTGCCTTCCAAGCCAAAAGCCTTGCCTTTTATTCAGTTCTCTCCCATTAATTCCAGCCTAGCTGTCAATCACCCAGCAGGATGGCTGTCCTTGCCGGACAGTTAGCCGGCCAATCACCACAGAATGCATTTGGGTCTCCTAGGAGACCCAACACAGGGGGTTTCGGGCAACTCCATCACTTCCTGCCTACCCCAGACCCCACACTTGTGAATCCTGCCAAAGGCAAAGCGAACAATGGGAACAAACCTATTTTGGCGCGCAGAGTAAATCTCAAGAAGGACCTTTCCACAAGGAAATGGCAAAAAAGAAGACAGGGGCCATTTTGACAAAAAATTGCACCCTTGGGTGCTTTACTGAAGCTGCGAACGCAGCCCACGGTAAATGCACACCACGGTAGTTAAAACGAGACCACTGACACCAGCCATTCAGTGAGGAAAGGCTAACATAAAAAATGTTACATGAGAAGCTAGACAAAGGGGATACTAGGTAATCCCTCCAGCACCCTATCGTAAGATAGTGGGTGCTGGGTCTAGAAAGTTACAAAATGTAAGCAAAGTCAATTTCACTTTACTGCTCTTGGAAACAGTAGTTTAGCCAAGAGAAGGGATTCAAATCTTTGGGAAATCTGAAAGACTTCCCTCTGCCACTGCGCTGAAGGTGCTGTGTGACACAATGTAAAAGATGATGCCTATGGAGTTTGTCAGACTCCACAACCAAAAGGAACAGTGTTCAAAAATCACAATAAAATACATTAGACAGTGGGGAAAGGGTCTCACTCTCTCCAGGTTGAAAAAAATCAAGTCCTCAAAATCCAGCAAAGTTGCTGGGAGTATCTAAGGTGGAGGGAATTACCACATTTCTGAGAATTCTCCCCAACAACCTGTCAGAGATAAACGTTCTGCTCTTATGCATTCGCTATTTTAGGAAGATCTTCAAAGTATCAATGTATAAATAGGAAGTTCTTATCAGTCAGTTACTGCTATGAAGGAACAACCTTAAGGATTCTTAAGGATAGGAGTTTATCTACTATTATGAACTCTTAATGAGACAGGAAAACCATGTTCTCCCCCGTTCGTGTCACTCATTCCTATTGTATAACTCCATCCAGAACTACAGAGCTAATAACGAACCATAGCCTTCAAGGATATCTTTTTTGATTTCAGTCAAGAAGTCTTACTCACTATAATGTCAGGCTTGCAGCATCGCCAGGAACATTAACAGAGCAGCATACCCTTACCCTCCCATATGTTCTCCAACCACATTCAGACTTCCACATGGTTCATTCTTGAACGGGTCACTTCTGGCCCAGACCTGGCACTTCCGTTGGAATTACACTCCAAATCTAATGGTCTTATATCAACATACCTGGTCAAAAGCCTCTACCAGTCCAAATAGGTGGTTTGAGCCCATCAAGCAGCCAAACGCAGTAAGATTAAATAATTTCCATTTAAACAGCGTGGCAGATAATTTAGTTTGAACTGAACCTATTCATATATATTATATCTTCAGCATAACTGACGCATGATCCAACCAAAAGGCTCAACATGTACAAATACATTCACTCTTATCCCAGCATTCTCCACCTATTGTCCGTCATTCTTCACCTTCTTTACCATCCTCTTATTTTGCCCGGTATTTCCTTTTCCTTCCACACACCATGGGTTGTAAACCCTGGGTGAGTGCACAATAGATCACTTTCTTCCTAACAAGCCAGACTCTAGGTGACTGTTATGGTGGTCATGTTGCCACATCCCAAAAGCCCCTCAACATACACCTGTTCACATGAAAAACCCAAAACACAAACTGTGGCAAGATATCACACTAAAAATGTCATTAAAAAGCCCCCTCAATGAAACCAAAAACGATAGACTTACGTTTTGATGTTTTCATGATAGACCTTGGTATCCGAAGGCTGGTTGTAAAGTGGCTGAAAATGAATGGGTCAAAAATGGCTTACCAACATTGTATAAGGATTTATAATACAAAGGTGCAAAACAATTTAAACAGCAGTCCAGCAAATACACAAGAAAACTGTGCAACCATGTGCTCGCCCACAGTTGTAGATCCTGCACAGACACTGCACTTTAAAAAACACATTGGATCAGAGTAGAAAGGTCTCCTTGATATTTGTGTGAATTGAAAGCAATAGGTTATTAAATCTCTGCTTTAGAGATGTGGCTTTATTCGCAATAGGTTATCATTACTTAAAGTTTGCTTGTGAGATGCCTCGGACAGTGGTACAGCAATCTTTAAGTCCTACTTTAGACATTCATCTTTCCAAGCAATATTATAGGTACACACTGTCCGTTCATAAACAGCTTGTTTGCACATTTAATTCTTTTCATCGAGTGGTAAAAGCTAATTAGAAAAACAATATCAAAACTCCATAAATCTGTCTAACTCGTCAAACACCTTCCCTCACCCCAGTATATCTCCCTCACCACTAGAACATTGATACTCAAAACAGCCAAAACATTACAGCACTCCATAACCTACGAAACCTGCCCCACCAATAGTACTCATACCAGAAGTAGTAGTGCTAATATTAGTAATAGTATTTATATCACATAGTGCATGCTCTGAATATAGGTGTATTCACAACAGTCTATACTTTGAATCTAGGTATATTCCCAACACAGTATAGGCTTTCAAGATCGGTGTAGCTTCACCACAGTATCATTTGAATCTAGGTGTATTTTCTACACAACGCAGTTTCAGAATCTAGGTATATTCCTAATGGTGTCAGCTTTGAAAAACAGGTGTACTTTCAACACATTGTATACCTTGAACCTTGGTGTATTCCCAACACAATCTACACTCTGAATTCTTGTAATTAACATTGTAAGCTGTTGGTTTTGAGGTGGTGGTGGTTGCGTCATTGTAATTGTAATAATGCTACAACTATTTGAGGCAATGCAGTTCATCTGGTCTCGTACTGATAGCTGCTTTGTTTGACTTATGTGAATATATTAATGCTGCTTTCGAGTGCTTGAGTAGGAAATGTTTTACTTGAAATTCAGCCATTTGTACATTTTAATTGGTTGTGTGTCTTTGTGGTTAATATTTAAATTCAAAGTCTAATGTACGGTTGTAGTTTATTCTAAAAAGTATTTTGTGTAACATTACAGTGGAAAAGGCTGAATAAAGTCTCACTACTACTACATCGAGGTGCATTTCAGCACAGCATATATTGCCACACAATCTATGCTTTGAATCTAAGTGTTCACAACTCGGTGCATGCAGTAAATCTAGGGTATTCCCGACATAGTCTTAGCAATATACGCCTCCAATATAGGTGTATTACAGCACAACAGTGTACACTTTTAATCTAGGTGTTTGCAACACCGTGCATGCTCTGAATCTAGATGTAATTTCCCACAACAGTGAATACCCGAGTCTATTTCTTTTTGTTTTTAACTCTTTATTTGTATTTTCCAATAAAAACAGTCAGTTTACAAACAAGGATATATACATTAATAAATTGCACAAACTACCTCAACAACAATTTTGAAAAAAGCTACTGTTCATAAGAAAAAACTTCTTACAAATGATTTTATCTTGAAACACCTATATACAACCTTCCCCATGTAGAATGAGTAAAGACCAGTGAAGACACAGAAGATAACAAGACACTACACAACTCTCCACACCGACATTAGTAACCAAACTCAACACTACCCCTCCCCTCCCCTCCACAAATCATTCAAGAGCCTGCCCTCAACCATACATCTCCTTAAATGGTATCCACAAGTCCAAATAATATCTTCTCGATTCTGTTGCTGCATCATGTACTTGTCGTAGCTGGATAAGGTCTGTAAATCTGACAGCCAACCCTCTAACATCGGTTTCTTCCTTGTTTACAAGTCACCATTAGAGCGCTATCAATCCAACTTCCAGAACTACTAGAACTAACCTGTCCCACACTTCTTTCCAAAAATCCACAACCCTGAGGCAGCCCCACAACATGAGTAATAAGAGTGTCTCTACCCCAACAAGTCTCTCCACCTTGCATACCTAACCCATGCATATGTACCGGAGTCCAATATAGACGACCTAATATTCTTTGATCGGTATAGCAGAGGCTCAATTCCATCTTTGACCTTGTGCCTGCCTTCAATAGTCCAACACCCATTCCTTGCCAGAGATGTCCCCTCCTAACTCCTCAATCCATGCCCCCCCTTCAATCTTACCCCTGAAACTGCATGTGAATCCTGCATAGGCATAATTCCAAGGAAGGAGGAGACCATACGTGGCAGAGATTTAAATAAATCACAAACCGCTGGTTCAGTCCTCATTGGACCATCCAACATCCCTGGTCGTTCTGACAATAGAGCTTCCAAAGCAGTAGATCTCCTAAATTCTCTTTTGCCTAGGTCGAAGCTGCGACTTAGAGAAGCAAAGGATATCAACCTACCATCATGCCAAACGTCACTGACTAAAGACCCCTCTCAATCCAACTGCGCCAACACAAAGTCTAATTTCCAAATTGCAAACCTAGATTATGCCAAATAGTAGCCCCCATAGTTTATCCGTAAATTTGACAATTATACACAATCCATGATGCAAGTGCATTCCTAGTAGCCTCAATAGAAGGTAACTTTGTAACCAAATCAGGCATTTTTCCTGCAGAATATAGACCATTCATAGAATACAGTGAAAATAAAAAGGCGTATTTCTTCAATAGGATCCCCCCACCCCCATCATAATTCTCTAGGACAGGGTAACCAAAGTTGCCAGCCCGTAAACTGTGTACCATAATGTAACGTGGTATTCTTGGTCTTTTCCCTCTCGCCCCCCCCCTCCACTGACCCCCCCAAAGAAACCTCTGAAAAACCTGGTTAGTTTTTTAGCACAGTGTATGCTTTGATTCCAGCAGCTTACACCGGACAATGCAAGTATGGAATCTAGGAAATCCTCTCCTCTCTACTTAATCACGGATTGTCTCAAGCAACGTAGCAACACAGCCAATGTCAAAGCCAGGTGAACTCTCTCTGCTTAACACATGCGATATTTCCATGACCTGTAATACCCACTGGGTGGCAGACGTCTCTGTGCTGAAGTTGTCATTGTGCAAGGGCTGAACCCAAGTTAAAATGAATGCTATAGCTTTATAGTCCTGTAGCGAGGGCACATAACACGAGAGCCTTAACGAGGAAGGAGGGACCATAACACCCGGTACGGCTCGAGCTTCAGGTTTATAAAGCTCTTCGAACACCCTCAGTATTTTATTAAATAAGAAAAAAACAACTTATTAATGCTGCAGAAATACATCTTTATTGGGAAAAGGGTTGCAGGGTGGAAAGGGTAGCATTGTCAGGAATAAACATCTATACAGAAAGTAGGAGTTGCTATCCTTCTACAGGTGTTTTTCTGGTTGTGGGAGTTAATTATCAGTGGGGGGTGGAGTATTTAATTGGTGAAAGCAACTGCATATGTGAGCAGTTATTTCTTTATTTTGATCAGGCAGGGAATGTAGGGGCAGAGTTAGTAGTTAAGCATGTAAATATAATATTGATTCATTTAAACCACAAAAACAAGTGTATTAACATTCCGCAGGTGGGCACTCCATAATGTTCACTTACTTTTGTTTCTTTGTGTTGCAGTGTTTGTTTTTCATTGTTATGGATCAACAACAAAAAAAGCTTCCATTTTGTTAGCTTCCGTGATGGGGCTGGGCCACGTTGGGTATGTTCGCACAGCAATAAGTCAGATAAGCTATTGCTAGTATTGTATTTGTTTTTTATATAGCACTCTTTCAACACTTGTGTGGCCTCAATGCGCTTTTTTCCTTGGTTGAATGCATGTGTGCATGTTGCCGTTCTAGGACTTAGTGGCCTAAGCAGCACTAGAGAGGTCAGACACATAGGTGGGTGTTGTTGAGGGTTAGAGATAGATTGCTATTTTTGAGAGAGTTTATGTGGGTCAGCTATACCAAATTCCTTTCCGGTGGTGGTTGCTGCGTGCTAGTGGTAGAGGTGTTGCGGTACATCAGGTGTTTCATTCTGGACGGCTACATGTGCACTAGGCCGGATGTGCTTAGCCGTAGGCATACTCTATCATGCATGGATGCTTGGCCGTGCCTGCGGCCTGTGTCCAAACTAGTGGTGCAAGCTATACGTACTGTAGATTCGCGAGTCCTGTATATTGGGAGAAAGGCCTACATCGAACAGTGAAATTTAAGAACAACGCCTAAGCATAGCTGGATTCGAGAGTCCTGTATAGTGGGAAAGAGGCCTAAACCAGACGATGCAATTGAGTACAGGGCTAAGAAGAGAATCCTTGAATGGCAAGTCCCGGGTGTCCCCCTACAGTATGTGTCATATAGTAAGCCAAGCGAGGCTGTGCCTAAATTGAGAAACCTCTATGGTCGGCAGGCGGCCTCTGTTTTGCAGTGCTGGGGGTCTCCATATAAAACGAGCAGACGGAGGGTGCTGCCCCTCGATTCATATAGGTGGAGGGGGGCCTAGGCATGAAAAGCCGTGGGTTACAGCCGGTTATATAGGAAGTATCCATGAGTCATTGAGGGCTTATTGGACCTAGCTTAGGGAATAGGGTTGTGGAGGGTGTTGCTAGTGGTGGGAGCTTCCCAGGGTGAGTGTTGCGGGTTAACAGAGGCAGTGAACAGTTGATGTGCGACTGCTAGCCAGAAGCCTTATCTCGAAGTTGTATCTCATGTGGACTGCTGGGCAGGGTTTCGCAGTGATTGTGAGGAGAGTGTAGCCACAGCCAAGGCTGCTGGTTTAGCTCGGGTGCTATAGGGTTGGAATGTTATTGTGGGTGGGATGATGGTGGATCAGTAGAGCCACAAGGAAAGCAGCTGGCTTACCTGGAGTTCTAGACGGCGTGCAGTGTTGTTGAGCGAAGAGTGGTGGTCTGTCAGGTGAAACTACTGCTGGCCCCTGAGTTAAGATCGGAGGAGGTTATTAATTGAGTATTCACAGGGTGCAGTGGTTTAGAAGCGTATTGGAAAGAGACAGGTTTTAAGGGCCTTTCTGAATTTCAGGTGGTTTTCCATGTTGCAAATGTGTAGGGGGATGGAATTCCAGATGATCAGCGCTTGGACGGAGAAGGAGGAGCCGCCAAGTGTAATGGAGCTATGCGTTGGGATCACTAGGCGAAATGCATTGCAAGATCTGAGATTCCTGGAAGGTTGAATAAGGGACATTTTTGTCTCGCACGAATTTAGGGCCAGTGTTGTGGATTGCATGATGGGTGATACGCATGATAATTAACTCCCACAACCAGGAAGATACATGGCTTTGAAGATGGTGAGTCGAGCAATAGGGAGCCAGTGGAGGGCTCTCAGTGTAGGTCTAATGTGTTCTCTGGCGGGGAGGTTAATGAGCAGGCGTGCTGCCGCATTTTGGATTCTTTGGAGTTTCTGTAGTTGGGATGCAGGGGCTCCTAGGTGAAGGCAGTTTGCATAGTCCAGACGGGAGAGGATGGTTAAGTTGATAGCTGAGAAGCGGTGGGGTTAGGTGAGGTAGGGGAATCCGCAGGTGAAAGAAACCGGTTTTGGATACGCTGGTTGTGTGTTGGGTGAGGGATAGATTTTAGTCGGAATTTGCATCCAAGGTTTTTTACCATGTTTGAGGGTGCTGGTGCTTGTCCTAGGGATTCGGACCAAGGGATTGGTTGGGGGATGAGAGAGGTTTTCCCGCAGAGTAGGATAACGGTTTTCCCAGGGTTGAGGATGAGATGGTTGGTCATCATCAGATGATCAATATCAGAGAGGCACGATGACAGGTCAGGGCTTCCGGATCCTTCGATATTTGGGATTTTGAGGATGATCTGGATATCGTCCGCGTAGTTGAAGCAGGTAAGGTTGTACGGATGATTGCAGGAATGGGTTGTATGTGGAGGTTGAACATTAGCTGTGATGTGGATGCTCCTTGTGTAAGACCTTTGCAAATTGGACGGGATATGGATGTGAGTTGGTCAAGGTGTATGATTTGCAACCGGTTAAAGATGAAGGAAGAGATCCACGACAGGGCTGTGTTTTTGATTCCTAGTGTTTGTAGTCGGTCGAATAGAATCATGTGATCGATGGTATTGATAGCTGCGGAAAGGTCTAGAAGGATGAGAACCGCGCAGCCGTCTGCGTCAGCTGTTCTTTTTAGGTCATCCCACATGGAGACCAGCGAGGCTTCTGTTACCCATAGTGGTCTGAAACCAGATTGTGCTGGGTCTAGGAGGTTATTGGATTCAGCAAGTTGGCCAAGCTGTTTGTAAGCTGTGCAATTAGTTTGCCGATGTAAAGCGTATTGGAAATAGGTCGGTAGTTTTGGGGAAGAAGTGGGTCAAGCATCACTTTTGAATGGGTTTGGTGTAGGATGTTTTTAGGACTTTCGGGAAGGATCCTGAGGTGAGTGAGCGGTTAAGGATTGCGCGAGCGACATTACCTGCACAGGTGGCGGTTAGTATTTTCTTGAGCATACACGGGTCTTCTGGAAAGCCCAACGGGCAGCTGGTTGCTAGTGTTGAATGTGGTGTGGGCGCATGAGGAAAGCATTGACAGAAAAGAAAGCAGTTGTTTGGATAGATTCCGTGAGGGGTTAGGACCACGTCAGGCACTTGTTGCACAGCAAGGCAGAAGATTAACAATTGCAGGTGCGGAATGGGATTCTGGTGGATGATTTAGGCGGCTGCAACTTCTTTTCCGGGCAGTAATGTGCAGCATAGGTATGTGGCTGCGAAGTTTACAGGCTGCATTGTATCTGCGGGCTATCCCAGTTTGCATAGCCTGCAGATTAACCAATCGAGTTAGTAAATATACTAATACGCAGAGAAGATTATACTCTGGGGAACAATGACAACCCTACTGAATTCTCTTAAAACAGCTCAGTTCCCAACTTGAAAAGAAACATAAGTACACACAAAGCACCCATGCACAATTATACCTCAATACCACATGACGTTTACCAACCAAAACCTCACCAATGCTCAGTGACAGTTTTCTCTGAACTGAAGCTGCCAACAGGGCATCAAAGCGCTTGTCCCTCTCGTGTCCACTAACCCCCCTGTCCCCCAACTCTCCTTCTGTTGCAGATCCAGCAGAGTGCCAAGACACCACACTAGGGGCAGCAGTGTGTGGTACAAGACCAGATAACATCAGTAGTAGCACTATTAGTATAAATAAGATTGTTACTACCAATAGCAATACTTTTAGAACTAGTACTACTACCAGTAACACTATCAGAAGTAGAAGTAGTACTACTAATACTAACACTATTAGTAGCTACATTGACACCAATACATACTACCAGTAGCTTAGGAAGGTAATACGAGTACTACTTCAAGTAGTGCTATCGGTAGCAGCACTGCTAGAAGCAGTCTTAAGGACTTCAGTACTAGTGCTACAACTAAAAGAAGCTGTGTTTTTAATACAAACCGCATTAGCAATATAATGTGTACTATTAATAGTCTCAAAGAAATAGGAATAACCAGTTTAGCGCTGCTCTGGATTAAATCATTCCTAACTGATAGAATGGAAACAGTCTGGATAAAACCTTTCAAAGACACTCCACAGGACACCAACTGTGGAGTACCGCAAGGATTGCTCCTATCCCCAGTGCTCTTCAATATCTGACTCCAATAATCAAACTCATCAAAAGACACAGCCTAATGTGCTACAACTACGGAGGCACACAAATAAACTACAAAATCGAAGATGCACAAGAAGAGAATACAACACTGGAAGACTGTCTAAAAGAACTCTATGAATGAATGAACACAAACCGCCTCAAACTCAACCCAAGGTAAGATAGAAATCATGGTTATACCCAAAATCTAGGAAAATAACGATTACATTTCATGGTCCACGGAACTAGAAACAGCACCACACCGTTGTAAACAGTCAAGAACCTTTGAGTCCTAATGGACAATGAACTAACACTAGAACCACAAGTAAACCCACTAATCAAGAAATGCTTCTTCCTCCTACACATGCTAACAAGGATCCTACCATTCCTCTCCTTCACTCATAAAACACTGACCATCATCGCCCTCATCATGTCCAGAATAGAATATGCCTATAGCCTAACTCGGAACACTGGACCTTCTACCAAATAAACTGCAACGTATCCAAAATGCAGCGCCAAGACTTCTCCTCTGACTACCACGAAGAGACCACATCACTGCAGTGCTAAAAATGCTACATTGTCTGTCTATGAAACAACGCATCACGTTCAAAACAATGTACATAACGCACAGACCAATCCAAGGCCAAGGAGCAGAATTCCTGAATAACCATTTACCCAGTGGAGTAACTTTTCTGAAAATGTTGGGGGAGGAGGGACTTGACATCTGAAGAAAATGTGCCCCAGCCAAATGAATGAGGACAAAATGGTGTGCCATGAAAGTTGGGGGGGACAAACACCCCTGTCCCCCCCTAAAATTACACTCATGCATTTACCTACCGACAAGAACACTCAGATAATGCAACGACATCCGCTCGATACCAAAACCATGAACAAGAAAAAAACATGGGAGATCGTCCTTCTCCCACCTGACAGCAAACACTTGGAACACCCTCCCAAAAGAAATACGCAATACGAAGGGAAATACTTAAAACTTGGCTCTTCACCTCAGAACCAGACGGGAACGACCAGTAAAAACAAACACTACCGGAAATAGAACATGACTCAACAAGCGTACATGGAAGGAAGAAGCAAGGGAGGGAGAGCAGGAAAGACCCATTCCCAACAAAGCCCTCAGGTTGGGGGATCACCTAAGGGACAGGCACCAAAGCTGCAGACAAAGCAGCAGACACACCAGAAGGCCTTAGAGTGCCTGGTTCTCGAAAGGTGGGGACCCCGCCCTAGAAACCTACGGAGGCAATAGCAGGCACACCCATTGACAACCTTAGAGCAAACCCTTCGAATCATACCCACTCCACCCACGAGTGGGGGTTGGGTGGGGGGAGACCTTCACCTCCTTCTTGCCCACAGACCGCTAGACAGTTTCAGAGACAAACCTCCGAGGCACCAGAGGTCCAAGGAAGAAAATCGGTTTCTAAACCATCAATTAGCGCCACACCTCTAGTACACCAGAAAGGATCCGAACAGATTGGAAATACAAGTCAATTATAAACCTTGTCCAATTTTGCTAATGTGGACGGAACGGTAGGCTCATCTCTGAAAGGTCGTGGATCGTTGGCTAGTTGCAACAACGCGAAAATACAATTATTGGATGTATGTTATTTCACCTAATCCATTTCTCCTAATGTGAAATCTTCGAATTTCTTTCTTCAAATTGTTATTATGCGGGGGGAGATGTTCCCCCCCCTACCTCCCCCTACCGTACCCTATACCCTTACCCCACCCCATCTAGGTTTTAAAATGTAACCACTTACCCAAACAAATTTGAAGAGAAAAAAAAAAACGTTGAAAACTTCTCATTCAGGGAAATGGTATTAAGTGAAATGTAGGTATTCGACAATTACCCAATTATAAAAAGGGACTGTCCAGTCAAGGTTGTATACTTTATTATTATCACAACTGACAGTTCTAGCACACTACAAAATATAAAACCCACCCTGTAAAGGAATACAGAGGACAGACAGTTTCAAGAAGTAAAGGGGATGCACTCTAAATACTGACAGGAGGGTACTCAGTAAACTAATTAATCACAATGTTCAAGATTACTTGGTCTCAGTACAAAGGGAGCATTGGGTCGTAAAATGTCACTAGGGGCCTTTGGAGAAGGACCAGGGGAACAGAACCACAATGTGCCTTGTGCTTGTAGAAGTTCTTAGTGCTCAACAGGGTCGAGTCCGTTTCAGGGAACTTTGCAGCTTCAGCGACAGTTCAGGACGGGAGACCGCTACGGGTATCAGGCGACAGGCAGTTCGGTGAATAAGGGTAGATGGACAGCTGCTGGCTGGCCTACACGGCAGCTCTGGGTCAGGAATCGTTGTCTCGCCGCTGGTTGGCGGGTCTGAAGCACTTGTCGACGCTGGGTACTGGTTCTGGAACTGCTACAGGGTCCTCTGGGTTCAGTATCTCCCTCTGTTCCCTGGGAGAGGTTCAGGTTGGGGGATCTTGCTTCCCCTCTTTGAAATCCTGGCCTTCCTTCACTGATGCAAGCTGTAAGGTAGACTGTACCTTAAGCCAGGGTCCAAATGAGTCCCTGTTGTCCTTGCAAAGTCTTCAGATCTACCAAAAGAGGGACTCCGCTCCCGTAAAGCCAAATGGGCCCCAGTGCGGGTTGCCTACAGTAAACCGTTGTCCCAGACATGACAGTTCACTGGTCTTGATACTAAGGGGCGGGAGCCGATTTCATGTTGACACAGATGCATATGAAAAAGGTGTTGGATTTCCTGTCCCCTTTGTCAGCTCTTCGACCAGGCCTCTCGCATGCCTGTATCAATTAAGGCATCAGTATGCACTGCCGCCAGCAGAACGGACAATGGGCTGAGTGAATCCATGAAGCCTTTGAGATTTAATTAGGCTGGCCATTGCAGGAGGAAGGTTTTGCCCTCCGCATTTGAGATGCCCTCATGTGCTCCTGGGTGTCACATTTCAACTAAATGTGACAGGGAGGACTGTGCCTGTATGCTGTATCCCCCAGAGTACACAGGTCTATGGGTTTATCGTGCAGTGAGCATAGGAAAATGTGTGCGGCTTAGCCCCACACATTTTCCGAGGTTGATCTCCCATCATTCAATTTCTTTAAAAAAATTCCAAAAAAAGCCCAGGCGAGAGCACACCCACCCTGCGGATGGTCGAATTCCTCACTCAAGCCACCACTATACGCAAAACCTAGAGCATGACCGACCACAAAATGCCCCATTGCATAGCACAGGCAGAGAAACCTAACACAGATGTCCGAAGCAGCGAGGTAAAAAAAAAAAAAAAAAAAACGCACTAACCCAACCGCCAAAACCTCAACTTCTGCATACACCTATCACACGCCAAAAAAAACGCACCCACATCCTGGCACAGCAATCCGCATGCACTTCACTACACCAACAAAAACCTCCCATAGTCCCGCACAACAGCACATGGGAGTCTACCGATCTGTAAATCGCACCCATGCTGAGCGAGCAGTGCAAACCAAACTGAAGCTGTCTACAGGACATCACAACTGTCGCTCTACCTCTTCCCGCTATGCCCTACTAATCCATCCCACCCTCTTACCTTTCAGACCTGCTAGAGCACCAGGGGACCACTCACTCAGGTGGCGTTAGTGCACGTATAAATGACATTTAATATTAACATTAGTGTAGTATTAATATTACTACTACTTGTGGTGGTAGCAGTACTATCACCAATGGTGGTGGTACTACTATACGCAGTAATAGCAATGCTACCACGAATGACGATAGGAGCAATATTAAAACAACTTATATGCCATTATTTGCAGTAGTAGAAGCACTACAAATATCACTAAACATAGCTTTATCCCTACTAGTAACATTACTTGTATAACTGCTATTACTAGGACTGCTACTGGCAGCTCCACTGGTGTCATGACCTTTGCCCCTTGCTCTCACTCACAAGTCAGCCTTCCAGTTAGGGCCAAGTCAAAGGCCTTAAAACCTCATCCAAGATTCTCTTGGAGTCAGTCCTGGAGCCTTTGGCGCCAGGCTCATAACCATCATGAAGACCAGTATTAGAATGGGACTATTTAACTTGGGGCATTCAGCCAACATGGAGGCGCTCACATAGCTCAGTTACAAGGAAGTGAGCTACGCGGTCTAGTTTTTTGGGTGTGGCAAGCCTGGGACTACTTTACCTGGACTACTTTTTGTGTGGAAGGCCTGGACTATTTTACCTGGACTACTTTACCTGAGACTATTTAAACCACACCCAAACAGCAGAACATGCTTTGAGTTATTCTGCTGTGGGCAGCGTAACGCTCACCGTGTCCAGTTCTTTGATGCCAGTTTACCTGAAATCAAGGACCTGCAGAGAGAAAGAACACTATGAAACTTACCTGGAACAGTATCCTGTCTTCAATCCACTGCTGACTTCAGTTCCACTCACCTGAAGGTACGAACTCCATCATCCGGCACCGCATGCATCCTGGAATACCATAACCTGGAAAAAGGAGAAAGAAAGACAGCATTAGTAAGCGTTTACTCATGTTTCCTCCCAAATGAAGAAAGCCACACAATTCTTACCTGGGTAGTCATCTCCTGGTCAATATCATTGCTGGAACATTATGGCACTCGGCGAGGAACATCGCAACCTGCAAGGAGTCAAAAGACACATGTTAGCAATATAAAAGGCGAAACAGCGCCACGCATTGCGCATTACTCACCGGACAGCATCGCACACACCGCGCTTTCGCCTACCGGCCATTGCTCATCTTCAAACTGCAGGACAACACCAAAATACCTTTCCATACCTAAAAGGAAAGAAGCAAGACATTATTCGAACTAAGAGGAACATAAGAACTGCATATAAAGACTGTAAAGCAGCAAACCTACGGAGTCACAGCAGGCCTGGATTCCCACAGGAGGCTTGCACCAGTGAAGTAATTTGGTCGCTGCTTGCCCCCCACATCTACGCGCCCCTGCCACGAGGAGCAGGACAGAGAATCCACCTCTTAAAATATTAAGGTGAGAAGGCCCAAGGGGGAGGAAGGAGTTGAGGCCAAGGGAGGTGGGAAAACAAAGACAATCTGGTATTGAATCCAGCTCTCCAATATTGCAGACCCATCTTTAACCAGAGGCCTTACCAAGGGACCGGGAGAGGGTTCGAGAGTACAAATCATCCAACCAGGGCTGGGTGGTGTCCCTGTGGATACCAGGTGAGCGTAACAACTGGTAGGACAATTTACAATTGTATTACTAAGGCTACTAAAAAGTACTACTTCAGATAGTGGTACTAATTGCACTATTAATACCACTACTAGTTATTGTACTAAAACACATATTGCATTAGTGGGGCAGATTAGTAGGTAAGTAAACTTGTTACTGCTAAATGAAAATACAGCCACTGTGCCCCTTTTCTGCAATTATGGATATGAGGAGTGTACTTCCTCTCCCCCGCCTTAGTCAAGAACATTCTTACACAATGTTGATAGACCAGAATATCGTGTAAACTGGAAAACGGGCAAGAGATGTTTTAACAAGTCAGAAAATAATTTTTTGTACCGACTATAGCCCTTTTAATTACATTTTACAAGTCAAGACTTCAACATACCAAACGGCCCTCCTCCCCCCACCATGTTATCTTTTTCAAGGAAGTCTGCTTGCCTGGAACGCCAGCGTTTCGATTAATCCAGGGGCACTTAACTCTATAACCGCCCTGTTGATCCGTACGTTTAACTTTGAAGTACATGCAATAATCTTTACCCAACACTAGATGGGAGACTATGCACAGCATGTGAATTTGATCAGAATCAGACCCGAAGTTCCTGTGGTCCCAATAACTGGTCGGGGAAACCAAATAAGTTTCTCGTTTGCTTCCCTGCCAGCCATTCTAGTCTAAGGATTAGCTCGACAATATTCCGAGCTGCACACCATTGTGATTGGGACAAACACCTGCACACACTGCATCTTCTCTAAACCCCGCCCCCACACCACCACCACTTTGATTTCAGTCCTCATGCCATCCAGTGTAGATACCCCTTTTGTGATGGACGGTGAAAACCAAGGCTACACTTGTGTTAGGGAGAATTCTCAGAAATGTGCCAATTCCCTCTACCTTAGAGACCCCCCCCCAACTTTGCTGGATTTTGAGGACTTTTTTTTTTTTTAAACATGGAGGGAGTGAGACCCTTTTCCCCTACTCGCTCAGGTATTTTAATGCGATTTTTATACTCTGTTTCTTTTGGTAATGGAGCCTGACAAACTCCATAGGCATCATCTTTTACATTGTGTCACACATCACCTTTAGTGCAGTGACACAGAGAAGTCTTAGATCTCCCAAGGTTTAACTACCTTCTCTGGGATAAACTACTGTTTCCCAGAGCAGTAACAAAATTGACTTTACTGACATTTGTAACTTTCTAGATCCTGCACACACCCTCTTACAATAGGGTGCTGGAGGGGTTACCTTTTGTCTAACTTCTCAAGTAAGCTTTTGGAAGATCCTCCAGACTTCCACCAAGCAGGACTGACCAAGCCTGACCCGCCCGGCCCAGTCGAGTGTGGGTCCTCCGATGTGAGGAAAGTCCACCTTGACGGCCAGGAACCACGCTTATTGCTATTTGCTGTACCACAAGAAGCTGAAAGGCGAAAAAGCCACTGAAAGTAAAGTTTGCCGGTTGCCAACTTTGACTGTGCCAGTACAGTGCAGGAGTCCCCCAATGTGCTTCCTCTTGTCCCCACGACTGAGGTCCAGGAACAGTGAGACCTGCACAGGAACAGAAGTCTTCAGCTGTATATTTTATTCTTTACCAAGGTACTGTAAATCCAGCCTAAGAGAACTTAGCTCTTACAGTGGAAGTGCTTGTACTTCTGCAACTCACAAGTCTAATCAGCTTGTGACCCTACATTTGGTGGTTATTTTTATCAAAGACTCCTAAGAACTTGTGCAAAGACTTTTCCTTGTACTTACCTGAAGGGCTGCATCCTATACAAAGACTTTGGCCTATTGACTTTGGCTTAGCCTATTGAAATGAATGACTAAGTGAATGACTAAGTGCTATTTGAAAGTATTTGCCCTGCTTATGAAAATGTGTAATTTCTTGTGTTCTAATAACCTTTGCCTTTTACTTAGTATTTTGAATGCCAACAGTAAGGTATTAATGTCTCCAGCACCCTTGTTACTGAAGTCACCTGTGGGTGTAGGTTGTGTCTGTGGGCCATCCCAAAAGGGCCTTGTCTGATTCAGAAACTCAAAGTGTACAGTGTTGAAGTATATTTGTGTGTTACTATTCTATTGCTCCCTTCTGAAGAAGGCTTTATAACTGACTGATAAATTATTAATTGTTCATGCAAGAAACATTGAGTTTTAACTGTGAATCTATGTGTACCTCCACTACAGCTCACATTTCGCTTCTTGAGATAAGCCGAGCTGCTCGACACGCTACCAAAACTGTGTAGTGCAAGCTTATACCAAAGGTTGGGTTACCTATACCTGTAGTCATAGTTGTTTGTGTGTTCCCAGAGGGTACTGCATTCAAACGTTGCCTAACAATCTGCTGCATCTGTTCTTCACTTTAAAGGAACTGTACAAAGTCTAAGAGAACTTATCTCTTGCTGTAGAGTTGCTTGCATCTTCTACCACTCACAAGTGTTTCTTCAAAGACTTCTGAAACATTGTGCAAAGACTTTTCTACTTACCTTCAAAGAAGTGCTTCAGCCCATCTAGACTCTTGCCTATTGACTTTGGCTTAGCCGGTTTTAACTGAATGACTCGGATTGGGGGATCTGAAAGTATTTGCCTGCTTAAGAAATATTTGTGGTAACTTGTTTGCTCTAATAATCTTTTCCTTTTAAGAGCAACAGTAATAGATTAATGTCAACAGCACACTAGCAATTGAAGTCACCTGTGGGTGTAGGTCTCTGCTGTATGCCATCCCAAATGGGTATTTACTGATTCTGAACTAAGATTGTGTAATTTTGAAGTATATTTGTGTGGTGTTTTACAGTGCTCCCTTCTGAAGAAGGCTTACGTTTACTGACTGGTAAATACATTAATACTTGTTTTATCAAGAAACCCTGTGTTTAAGTGTTTACTTGGATACTGGTCACTGAACCTCTGTGTAACTCCCCTACAACTCACATTGACCCCTCTTGAGATAAGCCTCACTCGTCCACACTACCAACCTGTGTAGTACAGACTTATACCAAAGGTTGGGTTACTACTGCCAGGAGGTCAGGGTTGTTGTAGTGAAGGTCAACCTTTTTTAGGAGTTAGGAGTAAAGGAAACAGAACAAAACAGTATTGCTTTGAATACATTTGTCTCCATGCAGAAAATCTAATGAACAGCCCAGTTACTTAAGCAAATTCTCCAAATCTCAGCAGACCTACCAGGGCTACCCACTCGCCTCTGCATGCAACAGCTTCCCAGTTCTGCAAAACACTGGAACGATCTTCTGCCCCGTCCTAAGATCAGAATCTTCCTTCTGGTCCTGCCGCAAAGGCCTCAAAACAGTCTCTTCAGGCAAGAGCCCTAACCTTATGAAGTTACCTCGCTCCTCCATTTCTGTACAATTGTCATGTGTTCTAGTTCACCGCGTTTTTATTTTTCCTCTCTGTACATTTCTTATTCTGTTACCAGCGCCCAGTTGCCCTCGGTTTAGGTGCGCTTTACAAATGTCAAAATAAATCAATAGAATGTGTGTATGTTAAGGGAAGAGAGTGGCTGAGGTTAAGTGCAAGAGGAATAAGTGGGGAATGTGAACCTATGAAAGGATGACAGAAGTAGGGGTAGAGTAGTGGAGAGTACAAGAGTAGCAGAGTGGAGATCAGAGGAAGAGGAGCGTAGAAAATGTGAGTAGCAACAGCTGAGAGTACAGCAGAAAGGGGGAAAGACAGGAGCAAGAGAATGGAGAAAAGGTGCAAATGAAAGAAAGGAAGTATTTTAGGGCAAGGAATGCAAGAGCATGAGA
Organism: Ambystoma mexicanum; assembly: GCF_040938575.1. Taxonomy (NCBI): domain Eukaryota; kingdom Metazoa; phylum Chordata; class Amphibia; order Caudata; family Ambystomatidae; genus Ambystoma; species Ambystoma mexicanum. The sequence goes on along the minus strand of NC_090931.1, from coordinate 593,024,221 downwards.
ATAAAATATCAAGAGAAACCTGGATGTTTGAAGGCACAATATCTTGAGACCATTCATCTTGGGAGACCCCAGGTTAGACACTATCTACAAGATCTAACAGTAAGAGTTAGGGGGATTTCCTTTGTACAATCATCACTAGCCATCCAGCATACAACAGGGTTCGAGATCTCTAGTGAAACATGAGATTTAGGGAAGAAAGGAAAGGGCTAGAGTGGAAGGAGATGAGAGAAAGAGGGATGGCCCGGACTTGCACCTTATTAAAACATTTAATAAGCATCCTTGAAACGGCTTTCACAATTTGGTGTGTTCCAGAGGCCATCTTGACACTTCATTGAGGTTGTTTCTAAATAAGTTACCTGTTTTGAATGCCCTCAATCTCGTTCACCACATAGGGCTCTACATCAACCACAGTACATCTCTCACGATTGCATATTCCCCATTGTAACATTCTGCCCACAGACAATACCTGCCAGTTATCTGCATCGCTGTACCCAACAAATTCAAATTCCACAAGCACTAATTGCAGGTTTATCCCTGTGCATTTATCCTGGTCGAGGTCCATCAAGAGTTACCTTATCCCCAGCTTCCTGTTAGTCTCAACAATGACATGCCTTCAGCTGGCCAGCAGACACACTGAAAGGACCCTTGGGCTCCATAGGCATGATGTAATGTAGAATAAAACTTACCAGTTCAACCTTTGGACCGAGTCCTTCTAAGATTTTATGCGCTTCTTCTGCCTTTTTCTGGGAATAAGAAAGGAGTCTGTTAAGAGCAGGGTAAAACAGTAGCATAAACAATGTGAAACAGGAGGACGTTAATAAGACCATTGTTACTGGCGTCTCTGCTTTGTTGGACTACTAGTTTGATTTTAAAACTAGTAGTCCAACATAGCATCAACCTTTTTCTGTGCACAAACAAGAAGACAATTGTGGATGAAAGAATATGATTTTAGCAAATTCGTAATTTGAAAAAGGCACGAGTGGACACAGCAATTTAAATCGAACATTGAACAATATTAGATACCCAGTTTTCTGGCACAACTATTTTAGACATATTTAACTTGCACATGACAATGTAGTGGCAGAGCTTTGTTTAATGTATTTCTAATTCTTCCTTAATAGGCTGGTGATCACCAGAGAATCTAAGCTTGGAAACAACCTAATCAAAGTACCAGAGTCCATGCGTAACAAAGCAAGGAACCCATACATGCACAACAAGCATTTGGTTAAATAGAGCATTGCTCCTGTTTTTTTTGCAGTCTCTCAAATGTTTACATTCAACGCATTTTCAAACTTGATAACACATTGTTAACTGTAAAGAGCGAAACTGTCGACTAATCTAATATTCGTACAAGACAAAAAAGAAAAATACCAGTATCGATAAGAAACAGCAATGCATATTTGACAGACATTCTCCCCTTTACACCTTGAAACAAACCAAATCTTACATTTTCCGTTTAGTTTATTTGTATTTGGAAAGCTAAAAGAACAAGTTACTCTTACCTGGTAACGTCCTTTCGATGGGATGGTCCGACGACGTATTCCATATCTATGACAGTAATCACCACAGCTGGCTGCTTTGGAAAATCTTTCAGCATCTGAGTCATGCGTCGATGACGTCGATACGCCGTCCTCGAGGGCCTCCGTCGAGCCGACATCACCAGATGTTATAAGTAGGACGCACGACGCCCGTAGCCTCCGTTGTAGTTTTTTCTCCAGAACGTGTGGCACCAAACCACTGCCAGTATGACCACAGAAATCCTTGCGGAAACGTAAGCTGCAATCACATAAGAAATTCTGTAGCGGGGCAGGTAGGGAGGGAGCGTTATGGAATATATCGTCGGACCATCCCATCGACAGAATGTTATCAGGTAAGAGAGTAACTTGTTCTTCGAGGGGATTGGGTCCTCTGACATATTCCATATCTATGACAGACTCCCAAAGCAGTACCAACGTATGGAGGAGGGAAAAATAATTTAGAATATAGAGATTTAGAATGTCCAATCAAATTTGTATTGTTTTGTTTTTCGTTGTTTGCCTAAGCGCCCTGATGCCCACAGGCTATCGGCGCTATACAAAAAATAAATACATACATACATACAAATTTCAGAGTAAAGGACCGCCTTGCCAAAGGCCAGATCCTGCCCATGGATAGAATCTAGGGAGTAGTGTCATAAAATATGGACCGAAGCCCATGTGCTGCTTCACAGATGTTACGAATAGGAACACCCCTCTGCAGGGGAGTAGAGGCAGCCATACCCCTAGTAGAATGGGCCCGTAAGCCTACCGAAGGGTCCTTACCCGCCAGGCGGTAACATTCAGAAATTGCCAAGATAATCCATCTAGACAAAGTCTGCTTAGTCACAGCTTGTCCCAAACGCCTTCCAGCGTAACCAATAAAGAGCTGATCCTCCACTCTGACCCGGGACATGCGTGAAATGTAGAAAATTAAAGCTCTCCTAGGATCCAATCTATGGAGCCTCTCCTCTTCCTTACCAGGATGTGGAGGATAAAATGCCGGAAAACAACCTTCTGGTTTAAATGAAATTCCGACACCACCTTCGGAAGAAAGGAAGGGCGAACTCTAAGGCTGTCCTTATGAAACACAGTGAAGGGTGGCTTAACTGAAAGTGCCTGCAACTCACTCACTCTACGAGCGGAAGTGACCGAAGGAATTTCAGAACAAGGTTCAAATCCCAACCAGGCACCTGGAAAGGTGACGGCAGAAACACATTAGTGAGTCCGTTGAGAAACTGAGAAATTAAGGAATTTTAAAATAAAAACACTCCTCAGACGGCGCTTAAATATAGACCGCGCCGCCAGGTAACCTATAACAGTACCCACTTGCAGGCCCCTGTGGGCCAACGAAAGCAAAAAAGACAGAACCACAGGAATGTCACATGAAAAAGGATCCACATTCTGAAACCTACACCAGTCGCAGAACTTTCTCCAACGGCAACAGTACAGGGACTTCGTCGCCGGCCGTCTGGCCGAAAGCAACACCTCCATCACGTCTTCAGGGAGGTCTAAATCCTTACACCTCAACCTTTCAGAAGCCAAGCATGAAGGTCGAGGGATCTGACCTCTGCATGGAGAACCTGACCCCCCCCCCCCGCTCCCGTGAGAGCAGATCATCTCGGTAGGGAAGACGACGTGGAGGGCAGATGGACAAGTCGAGAAGGTCCGGGTACCACGTCCTCCGGGTTCATGCCGGAGCAATGAGGATCATCTAGGAACCAAACCTCCATAACCTCTGCAGCACTTGCGGGATGACGGGGACTGGAGGAAACGTGTACAGCAGTGGGAAGGACCACTCCACCACAAACGCGTCTCCTAAGGCTCCTCTTGGAGGAAATTCCCTCAAGCAGAAACTTTCACACTTCTGGTTGACACTGGAGGCGAAGAGATCCACTTGAGGGGTCCCCCAAAGGGTGAAGATCTCCAGGAGAATCTCCTGAGCCAACTCCCACTCGTGAGAGATCACGCTCTGCCTGCTCAGAACGTCCACTGTCTCGTTTTCGTCTCCGGCCAGATGAACTGCCGAGATCGAAATTTCCTGCTGGATGGCCCAGAACCAGAGCTGCATCGCCTCCCTGCACTGAGGAAATGACCCTGCCCCCCCCCCCCCCTTTTTGTTGAGGTAGTGCATGGCCACTGTGTTGTCCGTCAGAATCAGGACATTCTTTCCTCGCACAGTCGGCAGAAAAGCCTTCAGGGCAAGCCTGACGGCCCTCAGCTCCCACAGATTGATATGGAGTCTGGACTCCTATGGAGACCAACGACGGCTGACTGTCAGCTCGTTGGCATGATCTCCCCATCCCGTGAAGGACGCGTCCGTCACGATCGTCACCTCCAGCCAGGCCAAAACAGAGCCCCCCTCTTCAGATTGCCTTCTACGGCCCACCACAGAAGGTCCTGGGCGACCGAGGGCGGTACCTGAACGGGGTCCGACATCCTGCCGGAGGACTGACCACTGGAGCTTGAGAGCCTATTGCAGAGATCTCATCCGCAACCTGGCCTCGTGTAGGATGCCATGAGGCCGAGCAACCTCAAGAACTCGAATGCTGGGAGACTCTGGGCATGTTAAAACTTGTGCACCATCTGCTGAATGTGGTGAGCCCTCACCTGGGGAGGAAAACACTGCGCCAGCGACGTGTCGAGCACTGCCCCCGATGTACTGGAGCCGCTGAGTTGGCGTCAAGTGGGACAAGGGAGAAGCCCAGCTTGTGAAGGGAGTGGCAGGTGACGGACAGATGATCGGGAGACCGCGCCCTGATCAACCAATCGTCCAGGTAGGGGTAGACATGAATGCCCCCTTTCCCGAGATACGCTGCCACCACCACCATGAGATTGGTAAAGACCCTCGGGGTGGAGGTCAATCCAAACAGCAGGAGTCGAAACTGAAAGTGCGATTTGCCAAACGCAAACCTCAGGTACTTCTTGTGCTTGGGATGGATCGGCACATGAAAAGCGTCCTTAGAGACACCAACCAGTCCCGTTTTCCACCTCTGGCACTCCTACGGTGGCCCCTTTGACTAGCATCTCCTCTCGATTTACTAAAGGACGAGTAATATCGAAAGGAACCTCCCCCCTCCATTGTTGTCCCCTAGGACGAAAAGGCAGAGGTTGGCGAACTGCAGCGCGCAACGACTTTGCTGCATCTTCAGAGGTCTGCAACCTCTAAAAGCTCTCGTCAGCCTTGCTGCCAAAAAGATGTGCACCATCAAAGGGCATGTTGAGGAGTCGAGCTTGCACATCAGGAGCAAACACCGACTTCCGCAACCATGCAAACCTGCGCATTACGGTGCTCGCCGCCATGGACCGGCTGACGCAATCAACCATGTCCAGACCCGACTGAACGGATTCACACATGGCGTCCTTCCCATCCTGGACGATAGCAAGAAAACCATCCCGTTCCTCCCCTTTGGGAATATGATCATCCGCTAAGGAGATACAGTTCCACAGAGTGTGTGTGAAACGAGACAAGGCACAAACGGAGTTGGCAGCCTGAAGCGCCATACCCCCCAGAAGAAAACACCTTCGCCCAGCCGTCAAAACGTTTGTCGTCCCTATCAGGGGGGATGGTAGGGTACGACACCTGCTTTGCGGGAGCCGTAGCCGCCTGCACCAAACTCTCCGGAGTAGGGTGCATGGTCAAGTAGCAGGGGTCGCCACTGGCTGGGCGATATTTCTTCGGCAAGGACTTGCTCACTGCCGGGAGACTCTCCAGAGAAGTCCAAGCCGCAGCCACCCTTCTCTGCAAGGCCATATGGAATGGCAGCACCGGGTCAGTTGGTGGACCTTGGTCGAGGATATCAGTCAGTTCATCCTGCTGAAAATCCCCAGGGGGGGGGGGGGGGGGCAGATCACCCCAGGTAATCCGTGACCCTCGACATCAGGTGCCGATATGAGGACTCGGCATGTGTGCCAGGCTCAGGCCTACCAAACGCCACCTCCGGAGAGGTGTCTAGACCACTGGCGTTGTGCAACGACTGACGCAGGTCCTCAAGTTGGCTATGACCAGAAAGGAGGTCATCAGGAACCTCTGCAGGAACCTCACCTTCCTCAGACCCCTCATCCACCTCAGAAATATAATCCAGAGGCTGGAAGGAGGGTACAGAAAACGGAACAAAGACATGTTTAGCCTTGGCCAGAGCCTTTCTGGGGGATTCCACCGTGCCATGGGGTACCCCCGACAACGCCGCCTCGAAAGGCGTCGACGGAATCGGCGTTGAGCGCGGTGCTGATGGTGTCGACAGACCTCGAGGGCGGAGCCCCGAGCCTGTCTCGACAGCCTGGGCGCCGATGGCATCGACTTCCTCAGAGGCAGAGCCTCGAGAGAGTCAGTCGACGACTTTGGTGGCGCAGGCGTCAATGTCTTCTTTGAAGACTTCACAGGTTCTCGCGGTCTCGGGTGCGTCTAGGACCAGAACCTGGAACGGGCATGTCTAGAGCGACCATCCTTGTCCGAGCGGGACCTCGAAGGCACCCGGTGGTCGCGACAACCACTCGAGCCCGCTCGAGCAGCGTCTCTAGAACGATCACGGCTGGCGTCTTTCGACGGCACGGACGGACCAGAGCCCTGCGATTGGAAAATCGCCAACATCTCCTTTCGGAAGGAATCCCATTCCTCAAGAGTGCAATGTTTGTTGGGACAAGCAACCCGCCGACGGGCGGAGTCCTCGGACGAGAAAGGTGAACTGTGCGGCGCTTCCTGGAGTGCCTCGTTGAGGCAGAGGAATGGCGGGACCTACTCCCAGACCGAAAACCCCCAGGCTCATGACGACGATGCGGAGAGTCGCCCCTCGAATCATCCGTCGAAAGACCAGTGGAACGCGACTTCCAGGGCTTGGCCACCTTACCGGCCGACAGCTTCTTCTTACGCTCCCGCAAGGCCTTCGATGTGAGCGATCGGCAGTCGACACAGTCATCCGTATCTTGGTCCTCCCCGACTCACCAGAGGCAAGTGTTGTGCGTGTCCGTCAGCGACATCTTGGACCCGCACACGACACTTCTTAAACCCGGACCTTAGGGTGGAAGAAGCCGAAGACGACATTCGATAGCAATGAAGAAACAGGTCCGAAGAACCGGATTCAGTAGAATCGAGGCATGCCGAGATCTCCGAAGCGAACACGTTCGCGGAAAAAACGGAACTGAGGCTACGGGGGTTGTGCGTCCTACTTATAACATCCGGTGACGTCGGCTTGACGGAGACCCTCGAGGACGGCGTATCGACGCAGAAAGATTTTCCGAAGCAGCACACCTGTGGTGATTACGGTCATAAATATGGAATACGTCGGAGGACTCAATCCCCTCGAATTAGGGTTTCTGGATACTTCAACTTTCTGACACCTGGCAGAAGCAAACAAATGTACAATGTGGGAAAATGAAAAAGGTTTAAAACTATGTAGGATTGATACTGCAACAGTGTCATTGTATTATCTATTATGCACACATGTGAACAAAGTTAGCAAGTTTTGAATTGATGTATTTACATTTCATTACCCCTTTTAGAGATCCTTAATGAATCACTGAGAGTACATAAAAGTGATCTAGATAGTGTTGGTATTCCCTTATGAAATACATGAACAAAAACCAAAATCTGTCGAAAGTAACTAGCCAAAATATTCTGACCAAGATCTGCCATCAGCAATGTCAATTGAATCACGTGACTGTATGGGTTTGGGTGGAGGGAGAGATTGGGGATCAAACGGAACATTGCCAAACATCATTAAGGTATCGCCATCTGCAAATGCCGGCCGCCCATCTACACACTCCATACCATTAGTATTGGGCTCACAATGGGTGGCGCAGAAGCACTATGTGCCAAAGTTAAAGCTATGCAGTACTATGCTATACTGTTAAACCCGACTCAGGAACTCTGCCTTTGACAAGCAAATACAACTTTAAACAATCAAGGGCTTGGGTTGCATGGCAGACCACTGCAGCAGACTAGCATTTCAACATCCCTAATAAATCATGAGGACCTGCAATGCTTCCAGCAAGTCTTGAAATTTGACACTATTGAGTCATTTTCATAATGAATTTGGAAGCGATGTATGTTATGTTACTTGGCATTTATATAGCGCCCTATATATCATTGGTATGACCTCAAAGCGCTGGCAGGTTGAACGCCGCCGGGAACCGCCGTTCAAAGGGGGAGGGAGAGAGGGAGAAGGGGGAGACGGGGAGAGGTATGGAGTGTGGGCGCACCGGATGTGTGCGCAGCTGGTTTGGTTGTTGCACAATGTTAGGGAGAATTCTCTGTTAAGGCTAATTTCCCAAACCTAGTGAGTCCCCCAGCAGCTTTGCTGGATTTTTGGGGTTTATTTTTTTCTCCTGCTAAGAGTGAGACTCTTTCTACCACTCTTAGGTATGATTTGAGAATGTCCTTTGACTATGTAATGTGTTTTATGGGCTATGGGGTCTTTTACTCCATAGGGCTTCATGTGTTTTTGGTAAGTGTGTTACACAGCACCCTCAGTGCAGTAACACAGGGGTGTCATAGTGACCCCCAAACAGACTCCATACCCTGGGACTGACTACTGTCTCCCAGCGCATGTAAAGTCACCATTGGCTTTACTAGTCTTAAATTGTGAACAGAACCAGTACAAACCATCATAGTGTGGAAGTACAGGTAGGGGTAATTCGATTGTCCCTGGGTCTGTTTTCCAAGGGAGCACTGTCCAGTCCCGCCTTGTCGAGTTTCTGGCTGGTGGCAGTGGATACCACGCGAAATATTCCACCGGAATATTTCCTATGGGATTTTCCCATTCATTTTAAACGCACCACTTTTGGTGCAATGTTATAGATACCGCTGGGTTATTTATTTAATATTTATTCCCCGGTTGGGTCTTTTTGCCAGGACTCAGTTTTAAAATGGCATTTGTGTTCGCCTCTGAAACCCTAACCCAAGTCGAGCCCTTTGTTCCACTTTTGGCGGGCCTCTGCACAGAAGCCTCCAAAAGTGGTGCCACTCTGTCTGGGTCTACAGGATGTGTGTGTGTGTGTGGGGGGGGGGGGAATAGGCTCCTTGGACTGAGTTGCCTTGGCAACTCAAGTCGCACTCGTGTGATTGGCCCAGTGGTAAGCCACCCGGCTCACCACTTAGCATGTTTGATTGACAGCTAGGCTGATGAATGGGGTTTTTCTGCATAAAAGCAGGGCTTTGGGGACTGGAACTTCATAAGTCGCCACAGGACCTAACGAATCCGAAGAGGGGAGAAGCTGAGCCATCTACAACGACGACACCACCGGTGGAGCCCTGCTGTACGAAACGCACCACTTTCCCGACCACGGAGAAGATCTTCTTCCAGGAGAGTCTTCTTCCCTTTGAGCTGGTGGGACCAACCAATTCGCCTTTTTTCACCTCCTGGATCGTCTCGTGGTCGAATCGCCCATGCTAAGCACCCCGGCGGCCGGATAGCCACGCTTCACCACTACCGTGAATAAAAGGGTAGTACCTTTTAACCGGGAAACCCCGCGGCTGGTTTCTTCACTAGCAGTGCAACGACCTCCAGCTTTCCTCCACGTCAAGATCTTCTCTTCCCCTGGACGAAGCCCTGACTTGCACCCGCTGCCAGGAACAACTGCCCCCGCTGGAGCTTTCTCACCATTTCAGGTACTGTGTCCCGCCTGGTCTCCCTTGCAACAGACTGTCCAAGGTGTCCCATAAATCCTTGACTCTATATCCTGGGGTGACCTCGGACCTGTTAACATTACCTTTCTAACTTAATCCAACCTCTTTTCGACTTTCCTGCCAATACTTTGAGTGCATTTCCACTATGTGATCTTGGGCACATTCCGCCTTGCTCTCTCCAAGAGTGGGCCTGGCCTATGAACTTTTTGTTCTACAGTAGACCCTGCCTTTCTCGACTTGCTGTGGTTGCTTAAAAGTGTTGGTACTGTGTGATTTTCCTATTCTGCCTTTTCTCTCCCTTTTTTAACAAATTATTGGAGTGCCATCTATGGTTACGTGCTCACCTCTGTTTTGCTAAATAAGTGGTGTCTTAACCCAGACTTGTCAAATAATTAATTAGGGAGGTGTATATATTTCTAGTGACTGTTTGAACCTGTTTGACATATTAGTGCCAGTGTATTTTTACAAGTGTGTTGTTAAATAAATAATTCTATACTTTTATACCAAAGCTCTGGTCCGTGTTTGCTTGTTTTTAGCCCTATTGTGTATACTCTATATACTGCCTAACTCTTCTTGAGAGAAGTCTGACTGCTCAGCCACAGCTACCGGGTAAATCTGTGTGGTGCAGACTGCTACCAATTGGGTTTACCGCTAACACCTGTAGTCTTAAACTTTTTGCAGTGGTGCCTAAGGGAACTGCACAGGTTTCTGCCTAACACACAATAGCTGCTTCTTAGCGGTATGTGTGGTGTGAGGAAATCTGTTGGATGTGTTCGGTCTGGAGGGTGGACACCCAGACTGAGTTCTGGCTGCTTTAGGCCTGAGGAACACCTAAGCTAGCCGGAATGTGCTCAGCCAGCTGTGTTGAATTAGGGTGATGAGGTGTACGTGGAGTCATGTTAGTATCTGAACAGCTATGCCGAATTTATCATGGTGTAGCTGTGTTCTAGTTGAATGATGGTGTATAGGAGAGAGTAAAGTGTAGTAGTGTAATATGGTGGTTATCAGTTAAGCGCCCGAGAGCAGGACAGTGGGGGCACACATAGCGGCATACGTATATAAAGCAACAGGATGGATAGGGGTAAACATGGGATGCAGATAAACATGGAGATACAGGTACATAGCATATATAGGAGATACAGTCTCCATCAATGATCCTTCCAAAAAGGATGGCGACATAAAAAGAGAATGATCAAGTATGTTGCATAGAAGGACCTTGGCGTCTTCAAGTTATAGTAGGCACATCCTAGGTTTTTCCAGGAAATCTAAATGCAGGAAGACTGAAAATATTCCATTCCATGAAAATGAAGCCCACATTACAACTAGTTTGAAATAAAGTGTCCTCCCTCAAAGACGGTTCCCCCAAAATATTCTAGGACAGGATTAGGTCATTTTCAAACACTAGTGCTAGAATATTTCGGTTGCAGGGTAACAACCTGTTTAACCCATGGAGATTAACCAACCACATTTTATTTACAGCACTGGCTCAGACTATGTCTCCCTTCAGTTCACAATCAAAGCTACTCTGTGGCCCATGCTACCCTGTCACCCATTGCCAATGTCCGCTGCAAAGACTCACCAACTACCATTTACTTTCCTGGTCAGATGGCCACTTTGCCATCCCATTCTCCATTTCATTAAGCCAGTGCCACTCGCACAGTACACAAGCCCCCCGCCCACCTTTCCCCCACACACTTTTTAGATGCCAACTTGTATATGAACATATTTTCTTAGGCATCTTCATTATAAAGAACCTAGTCTAAAGACAGTTTAAAGAGCAGCTTCCTCAAATCAACTGTCCTAGGCAAACAATATTTGGAGCTCACACTTAAAAATATTATTTTAATGTAGGTGGGCATTTATTTTGCTCACCTTTCTACTTCCCAATGGATCAATTTCTTAAATGTGAATTGGATCATAGAGGTAATATAAACAAATAATGGGTGCCATTAATTTGTTAAATTATCCATAAACACTCCTCTCGCATAAAAAGTATATGTACATTTTTTCATTAACTAATTCCCAACACAACTCAAACATGTAGTCTCTTAATGCTATGCAGTGTATACCCAGCCAGCCCTTTCCATTGTATTGGACAGAGATTTAGCACTAAACTTTTATTTGTGTCCAATTTCCAGATACCTACGATAGTTGCATATTTTTTTAATCATCACTTTTACATGTCTACACTGTTTCAGATAATTCTTTTATCCTCTATACGCAGCCTTTCCAAGCTCAAAAACATTACAACCAACAGCTAATTATGTCCATTGCTACCTCCAATATTGTAAAACATGAAACCTACAATAAAATAAAAAGGCATCAAGAACCTGTTAAATCATTGCCATTATATGCCAAGCCTACTTTCAATTACTTTGCTACTGGAAGGAGTCTGGAGTAGGGTTACTGGAGAGTGGCGCAGTAGAGGCAGTGGAGCACGAGAGTGGGGAAGAGATGAGTGAAGTTTTGAGAAGGGGAGCAAGAGTGGGAGGAGATAAGGTTTGGAGTGGAATGGTGGAATAGAAGCAAATAGAAGGGAAGCGGGGAGTGGCAAGAGCTAGTACAAGAGGAAAGGACAGTGGAAGAAACCACCCGGTGGAGTTCAGAAATATATTAGGAACAAGGAGGCTGGATAGAACTTAGAGGGTTGGTGGAGGTGGCATTGCAGAAGTTGAGGACGGAAGACCCCAGGAGGCTGGGAAAGGGTCCCAGATTAGGGAACACGAGATTGAAGAGACTAAAAGCAAGGGGAAGGGGAGAAATCGGGGAATCTGAATCCTGGTATGGTAGGACTTACTTGTGTTAGAGGCCATCTATAGGGGCAAGGGTGAAAAACCCACAGAGGTACTATGGCTAGACAAATACCCAACCTATTCAAAGAAGCATCAGGTTAGAAGGGCTACCCGACCACGGTTGAGGATCAAGCTAATGGGTCGGATGCACGGTCTCCGCCTGGTATGAGCCCTCGATGCTGGCCACCCTTGAGGATCACTACAAGTGGTTGAACAAGCTGGTACTCTCTGGGCCATGACTGGTGGAACTCATGAACTTAAAGGCATAGTACCGTGTGGTGTAACTTGTGTCTTGTATCACTTCAAAGATATCCAGTGAATTGGAGTTGTGATGTTGGCAAACAATGGAAGTTGGGGGGATTGTGGGGGGGTGGCCTGGGCTCCAGGCCGTGTTCTTGTATTATGTTTAATCGTCAAAAGTTAATAAATACAGTTTAAAAAGAAGACGGGTGAACTACAGCAAATGAAGGGAAAAGCCAGCAGGGTGGAGTTGAAGAAAATGGAGGAAGGCCAGAACCGTGTTGCCCAACGCGGTGAACAAGCAGAGTGACCCTGGGAGGCAAAGGGGGTGCGGGGGAAAAGGAAGAAAAAATGAGGAGCCCCAAAAGGTTTGAACCATATAAAGAACAGTAGACAGAGTGGCCCAATGGTGCAAAGAAGGGGGCGGCAGGGCAAGAGGGGCAAAGGTGTCTTGTAGACAAAATTAAAGACACTCATTCCACTGAACACACCTGACTTGAAATACTTCTTCTCATGGGCAGAAACACGGGAGCCCAAGGTGCATTTGCGTTGGGTGGTTTCCCAACAAAATAGTGGGGGTGCCTGTCCCTTACACCTGAATGAGTGTCAGGCCCAGAGGAGTCCTGGCATGAAATGGGTAGCAGGAGCCCCAAAACCAGAGTGACTGCTCCAGGGAAGCCAAGGATAAAACTTTGGGCTTTAGGGTACATTTTTCAGACTCAATTCTTTCTTTCCCTCCCCTCCTGGCCACCATGTTTCAGTTGCTGTATCGTTAAGTTGAGGCATTCATGGTTTCCCACCTCCATAAGAAAGGGTGTTTTGAGATGCCTTCAAGACTCACTTGACCTATTTATTATTTGGCCATCAAATTTGTTATTCCGTTAATACATCAAATGAAAGCAACCATCAACATGTGCCACTAATCCTTCGCTCGCCTCAATCATCCCAACACCAATTATCACTAAACAAACACAAAAATGGTTGTATACGAATTGTTCGTATTACAACTGTTCGAATGACAATTGACCTTTTCACAACTGACCGAATTGTGAAGGTCAATTGTGACATATATGCGGGGGGAACCCCCCGCAACCACCCACCCAACCCAAACCCGCCCAAAACCCTATATATGCAGTCAATTGTGAAAAGGTCAATTGTGACCCTTTAAATTCGGTCAATTGTTCATTCGAACAATTGTAAACAAACAATTTGGGTAATACCACAAAAATCACTTCACTGCTCTGGACAAAGCATCCTATTCTCATTTACACATATGTCAAATATCACTAGCTAACAGTAACCAGTACATTGTGTGCTCAGTTCTACCTTTCTCTCTTCACTCTGTCTTTCTCGCTCGGAGGGTGGGAATCTGGTTTATGGTGGCTAGAAACATCCCAGCCTTTGGTGACAGAAGTTTGAAGAGGAGAAAAAACATCTTGGATTTTTAGAAGAAGAGCGGGCTGGGTCTTGATGTTAGCATGATAAGTCTCCAATGCACAGACAACCTAAGAGAATTATAGATCTAGAATGACCAATTCTTCTAGACTCTGCAGTACCCTTCAGTGTTGCTTATATATTTATCCATGCAATATTAGTATTTGCCAGCTGTTACAAAAAAAAATTGACATCAGGCTAGTTACTCGCCTTATTGTACCCTTAGAGTGCAACAATCTTTGTTCATCATTCAAAAAACTCATTTACAACTCCGAAATTACTCCTTCACTTTCTGCAATCCTAAACACATCATACTCTTCCACATTCCACTCCCATTACTAGACTTATCTCCGCCAATGAATTCCTGCCCAAAACACATTACTAACATGGTCTTTTAGTAACCTAAAATGCTATCCCCGTTATCATTCCAGGATTGCAGGCATGATCTGCTTAACCATACTAAAAATTCACACATGTGCGTATTCTTTTGATGACATAAATAGCAAACCTCACTCAACATGAAAGTGTGGTGAGCTGGAGAAACTTTCCATCCTTTTGTATGAGCGGTCAACGCAGAGGGGACTAGAGGTTGATCCACCCACTATCCGATTTGCCTCCCAGAGAATGGATGAGGTGGTGGATGCAGTGGGACTCTCTGGGCTTGCCTTCCCCAACAGATGTGGTACTGCTTTTAACCAGGAGGATGATTTGGGACTACAGGTCCTAGAAGAGTCACTCTCGAATAATAAAGAACATGCAGCATTTATTGCAGCTAGATAATGGTATGGATAACAGTGGAAAGGATGGAAAGCCAGATTAAAGACCTGCAATCATGAAATGACAGATTGTTTTTGAAACTCGCTAAGCAGGAAAATGTTTCAAGGCGGAACCATGTGAGGGTGGCTGGCCTTCCTGAAGACATGGAGAGGCAAACCCATGGAACTTATTGAAAAAGTGTTGGTCTTTGTGCTCAAACTGGACCCCAAGATACATCTGGAGTTGGAGAGGGCACATCGAAGTTTGAGACCAAAACCAGCTCAAGGCCAGCGATCCAGACACTTAAGTTCCTACGCTTTCCAATTAAAGAAATGGTGCTGAGAAAAGCCTGAGAACTGCATGACTTGTCCTGGAATGGTCACAAGGTGATGATATTTGGGGCCCTCAGCCAGGATGTTCTAGATAAGAGGGGAGAGTTCAAGCTGCTAAAGACAAGGCAAAGTTAAAGAACCTCAAATACTATATGGTATATCCAGCCATCTTCCGAGTGATTAAGGATGGCAGAATGTTCTCCTTCAGTGATAGTAAGGGGGCGGAGGCCTTCTTGAGTGACCTGGAAAGTGCTGATGACAGGAGTGACCTGGAGCAACCTATGGAGGCTACTGCATCTACATCTCAGAGGGTGATGCCATCTAAGAAGAAAAGATAGTCAGGCTTGTCAGTGGACAATTGGATATGCACTGGAGTTTGTGTTTTTTTATGGATTTCTACCAGTTAAAAGGGTTGGGTACATTTTGTCTCATTTTATTTTACTATTCATCCCAATTCAAATATATATATAATATAATTATAATATAACGTATATTTCAATTGTCATCCATTTGGAAGTAACAGACGTTTGAATCCGTTGCTGCAGCTGTATATTTTCAATGTTTGGTGTTTTTCACATTGCCTCACGTTGCGGAGGACGTGATTAATGGACGTCGGTGGTTCGCAAGGAGGCAGAACCCCGCATACGCGTATTACTATGGAGCGCACTTCATGATGGCTGTATTCAGGCGGTAGGTGCTGCTGATGGGGCTCCTCTTTCTGGTATCGTGCTCCGACCGACTTTCAATCATTTCTATTGTGCTTTGTTAGTATGCAGGGAACCGCTGATCTCGTCGGCCTCTCTTGCCTCCGGGGGTATCTATGCACTCCCCTGTAATGGAACCTGCATCTCTTTTTTTTATTATTGTTGCTCACACACTGTTTCGGGTTGCAGCCGCTCGCCTCCCTGCTCGCTACTTTCGCACCATTGGCATTGGGGATCTCTGGCCACATATCTCCCTGTTTACTGAGCATGTACGAGGACTGTGAAGAGGTTTAGTACCTCATGCGTGTTCATCCTTGTGACTGCTTGACGATTGCTCACGTGGCTCGCTCTGGTCTCTGGCAATGATACACACAGAAATGGCGGTCCCTTACTCTCACCAGCCTTCTCTCCCCTTCCCATCGCCTTCCTTCATGTTGCTGGATCAGTTCCTATGGATGTCTGCGCAGGATTGATCTGAGAGGTTATGGAGGGGAGGGGACAGAATCCGGGTACGCGGATGTGCCCAAAAAACAAAAAGATTAGCAATAAAAGGCTGTGAAAATTTAGCTCATAATTGAGGGAAACACTATTCTCCATAGCCAAGTGTTTAAACATTTCTTGAGAGTTAGAAAACTGATGGTGCACCAAAGAGAACCATTGTCCCTACCGCCTTAACAAGAGAGGGGTCGGATGCCATCAGATCAGTGTGTAGAGGCCATGGCACCAATGACCTAAAACCACCACATGAGTCAACTAGAAAAAGTAAACGTACAGAACTTGGAAAACTAACCAAAAACAGTACATAAGAAAATAACCGACACATGAGTGACACATCTAATAGGTTGCACAGCTAGCGATAGTGCCAGAAAAACTATGCAAGACACGTAATAAATGTGGAAAAAAAATATGAACTAATTTATTAAAAAACAAATAATTACTCATCTCTCACCTCAGATACACAAGTAGGAACAATGAAATTGGTCATACATGAGAAAATGTACTGGCACCTGGCATAGCCAGACAATTGCCAGTACGACTGCTCTCTGGTACCCAAGGGGGTGGTGGCAATTTGAATCCTTGACTCATCTCTGCACTCTTAATGAATCAGTACCAGCCAGTGGAGTACCAGAAGGACACCTGACCTGGCACCCTTGATGCCCACAACCAGGTAAAGTGATGAACAGGGAAATGGAGATTGCTCCAGTGCAGCCACCACTTATGCGAGACCCTTTCAAAACACTGAGACTCACCTTGATGCCATTTCCAGCACCACACCTCTGACGCAGGTGCCATGGGTGAAGCCTGCAACTAAGCAGACCCTCCCCTTCGGCTGTACCTGTCTGGCGCTGGCCTCTTACTACCACACTATCCTTGACGCACAGTGCAGCAAAACTCATAACGGAGAAACAAAACTCTTTCCACAAAGATAACACAAAAGTTGGAAAACAAGCAGGCTGCTGGTTTAGTCTGGGCAACCAAGAAAAGTCTATGGATATTTAACTGGCTGTGTATGTGACAGGATGTTGGCTCAGGCTGCAGGAATCGGCCCACATTTACTATTAAACCCTTGGACCAAAAAAGAGAACATTCATTTCTTTATTTCCTTTTCATTGGAATCCTAATGTACACAGTGCTGAAGCATAGTACATCCACACTGTACACGTGAGAATAACCTAGTTGAACAACTGTTAAATGTACACAAAGAATACATCAAAACATGGATGACTTAAATACAGTTTGATGGGTTCAGGGGACTGCCGAGGGTCACGGGAGTGCTTTCGATGCTTTTAAAGACTTGTATCGTAATTCGACATGTGGCTGTGGGCTGCTGGACAGTGACAAGAGCGTTCTGGAGGCTACCAGACATGGATTCCAGATACGCTTCCTCGCAATTGTAATTTATGATGCATTCCTGTGTGTTTATTTGTCTTTTTAAACCAATGGGTACTCTGGCCTAAGCGCTGATTGGGGGTGGGGAAGATTTGGTCATACTCTTATTGTGTGTAGGATCTGGGGTATGCGGGAGTGTGGTTGGGGAGGGGGTTGCTAGTGCCTACTGATGCTTCCTGTAGATTTTGGTTCTCTATAGGGCACGTAGTAATCCGGTTTGATAATGAACTCCAATTGATGGGTCTAGGCGGAAACTGAGCTTACGGCCATTATTTTAGTGGTATGATGTTGAGTAGTCTACCTTGCCATCCATCTCTCACTGGTCTATACTAGTGGGTGCGGGCTGTTGTGTTGCAGATGAGTTGAAGTCTTCGTGCCATGGAGGGCTGCTTTGAATGCATGCCTTGCAGATTGTAGGGAGGATGGGGGTGGGGCATTATCAGCATTACTTGGATGTGGGATAGGGTATAGGTTTTTTCACACTGTATATATTTTTGGGATTTGAATGGGGTATTTGGATTGGTTAAATTGCAATGAAAGACTACTGTTGGGTCTATGGTATTATAGGTTGTCGGGTTTGGGATGTAGATACTGGGTCGCACACCTTTTGGCTTCACTAATGCTGGCTTTGAAATGGTATTCTGCTTCGGAATGCAAAAATGGAGGATTACTCATGGTCTTCATACTGATTTGGAGTTCTTGGTAGATATTGTTAAGGGTAATATGGGAAAGGTCGTTATTTGTTATCACTGAATAGGTATTAGGTGTGGGTTCTGGGGCAATTGCAGTTCAAGACTTTGGAGTTTTTGTAAATAAATGCACTCACTATCACCTTACAGTTTTACAGGGTGTGCTGTTGAGTTTACTATATGTTGGTTCATGGGTTGGTGTGTTTGTTGTGTGTTGTCCTTTAGTGTCTACACAACTCAGTCTATTTGCTTCCCCCTTTCATCCTTTGAATTGAACATGTTCTGGATCATTATAGATGGTTTCGGGTTGTATAAAGCATGTTGATGGGTGATCTGAGGATATGTTCCTGGAATGTTAAAGGCCTTAACATTCCAAGGAAGAGGAAAGAAGTACTGAATAGGCTGAGGAGGGAAAAGATAGATATTGCCCTTATTCAAGAAACACATTTGTTGGATGATTCAGTACACCTGCTCAAAAATAGATGGTATTCTAAGACCTTTCCAAATTGCCACAGTTCTAAATCAAGGGGAGTGGGTGTACTACTGCGCAAAGGTCTGCTGCTTCAAGTGGAAAAGGTAGTGATGGATGAGGAAGGAAGGGTACTTCTTATTGATGTCAAATATGAAGATAAGCTAATTACGATAGGCTCCATTTATGGTCCGTGTAGTAGTGGTAGTCCTTTCTTTGGGAAACTGTCCTTACTTTTCAGAGAGATGGGTGGGGAATGTATGATTTTGGGTGGTGATTTCAATTGTGTGATTGACGGGAAAATGGACCGTTCGGCACAATGTAGATCTATTGCTGAGAGCGCAAGTAGGACCTTTAAAGAGTTTATGGATAGCCTGGATTTAATTGATGCTTGGAGGTTTGTTCACCCGGAGGAGATGGAATTCTCCTTTTACTCGCCGGTGCATGACTCTCATTCGCGGATTGATTATTTTCTTATTTCTGATAGGTTAGCAGGCAAATTACAGGATGTGACCATTAAGGAAAGCAGCATTTCTGACCACTCTCTGATGCTGATGCAGTTGAGTATAGCACAGGAGAGGTCGGGGTTTTCTAAGTGGCGACTTAAAACTTATGACAATGCATTACTTACCGTAAAAGCATTTCTGATGGTTGTATCTGCTTAGATTCACATGCTGTGCATAGGTCCGACATCCAGTGGTCACTGCGGAGTATTGCATTTTGTTTTTCGTAGTCGAAAAGGGGACGTCGACAAGGCGTGTCTGTAACACTATCCCTATAGTGACGTGCATTGTACCCACAATCCCTCACGCGTCGAGGTCCCTCTGTTTGTATTTTTCTGCCCTGAGGGAGCCTTCTAGACGTGAGTGAGTACAGAAAAGAGAGAATATATAAAAAAGGTGTCTATGTTCCTTCCATCCGAGCGGGGAGGAAGGGTGGGCGCATGTGAATCTAAGCAGATACAACCATCAGAAATGCTTTTACGGTAAGTAATGCATTGTCTTCTGATGTTTGTTAATCTGCTTAGAATCACATGCTGTGCATAGACTAGCGAGCAGTACCCGGAGTTGGCGGTGGGTTATGAGAAGGAACAGTAGAGAAAAGATGTCTTAATACTGCCTGTCCCACCTGGGAGTCAGATCTAGAGTGTGTATCTAGACAGTAGTGTTTTGTAAAGGTGTGCACAGAACTCCAGGTAGCCGCTTTGCAGATGGACTCAAGGGGAACATTTGCTATGGAAGCCCCAGTGCCTCGAGTGGAATGTGCTCTTGGCTTGAAGGGTAGTTCTCTCTTAGCAAGAGTGTAACAGAGAGTGATGCATAGAACAATCCATCTAGATATAGTGGACTTTGAAACTGCATCTCCTTCTCTTCCTGCTGCCACAGAGACAAAGAACTGATTAGTCTCTCTCAGTGGTCTGGTTCTTTCCATGTAGAACATGACTGCTCTGCGTACATCTAGTGTATGCAGACTTTTTTCTCCCAAGCTGGAAGGGTTTTGAAAGAACGTTGGTAGTTCTATAGACTGGTTTACATGAAATTTTGAGATGAATTTTGGTGCAAACCTTGGGTGTGTGCGTAGAACCACTTTATCTTTGTGAACTGTTACGAAGGGGTCTAGTACAGAAAGAGCCTGTAGTTCACTTACTCTCCTAATGGAGGTGATAGCTATTAGGAAAGCAGTCTTAAGAGTGAGGTCCTTAAGAGTTGCCTTGTGCATGGGTTCAAAAGGAGGGCCCATGAGTCTAGAAAGTACCACATTTAAGTCCCATCCGGGAGCTGGGTTAGCTATTGGAGGGTGTATTCTTTTTACCCCTTCCATGAAGGCTTTGATAACTGGTATCTTCCACCACGACACTTTAAGTTGGGAAGTGGTGTATGCAGAAAGTGCCGCTAGGTGGACTTTAATAGAATTGAACACTAGACCTGAATCCAGTAAATGGGTCAAGTATAGGACAATGTCAGTAGGAGAGCAGTCAATTGGGTTGATGCTCCTATTTGTACACCAGATGACAAATCTTTTCCATTTGCTAGCATAGCAGTGGCTAGTATTTGGTTTTCTGGCTTCCCTGAGGATGTCCATACATCTCTGAGGGAGTTGGAAATGGCCAAATTCTACGATCTCAGGAGCCAGGCTGCTAAGTTCATGGTCTGAGGGCATGGGTGCAGTGTCTTGCCCTTGTCTTGTGACAGCATGTTGTATGGGCAGGGAAGTTTCACTGGGGGAGATAGGGACATCTCCATCAAGTGAGCGAACCAAGGTTGCCGGGCCCACATTGTTGAGAAGGGGAGTCGGGGGAAAGGCGTAAACAAATTTCCCTGACCATTGAATCGACAGACCGTTCCCCTTGGATTGGTTCTGGGGGTACCTGGAGGCGTAACTTTGGCATTGTGAGTTTTCCATAGTTGCGAACAGGTCTATTTCCGGAAAACCCCATTGCGTGAAGACGTCTAAGACGATGTTTTCGTGCAATTGCCATTCGTACTCTTCGGGCAGTGGGAAGTCTCTGCTGAGCTTGTCTGCTAGCAGATTGAGTTCCCCTGGTACATGTTGCGATAGTAGAAAAATGTTGTGTCTGAGAGCCCACTTCCATATATTCTGGGACAGTTTGGACAGTCCTGGAGAGTGAGTGCCCCCTTGTTTGTTGAGGTAGTACATGGCTGTGGTGCTGTCTGTGAGGACCATCACTGTCTTTCCTTGCAGGTGTTTCTGAAAGGCTTTCAGTGCCTTGAACACTGCTAGAAGTTCCAGCAGGTTTATATGTTTGGATGCTAAGCTCGGAGTCCACGCTCCGTGAGCAGTCTGATGGGATAGGTGAGCCCCCCATCCTGTGAGGGATGCGTCTGTGGTTAGAGTGGCTTCTACCGCGGGTGTGGCAAAAGTCTTCCCTATTAGCAGGTTTTCTTTTGTCCACCACCTCAGCGAAAGAACTAAGGCCTGCGAGACCACCACTATATCGTCCCATTGTCCGCTGGCCTGACACCACTGGCTGTTGAGCCACTCCTGCATTGGGCGCATGCGCAGACGCGCGTGAGGTACCAAATAAATACATGACGCCATCATCCCTAGCAAGCGCATAGCTTTGCGTACCGTCACCTCCCGACCTGTTACATAATGGGGGATCTGAAACAGCATGTTTTGGACCCTCTCGTTGGAGGGGAAGACGAGGCCGTCCTTTGTTTGAATTAGAGCCCCTAAAAATTGTTTGGTTTGGCTGGGTTCTAAGCTGGACTTCTTTTCGTTGATGGAGAAGCCCAGTTGGTACAAAAGGTTTACGGTCTTTTGGGTATTGGAGAAGCATGTTTCGTAAGAATCCCCGGTTATGAGCCAGTCGTCGAGGTAAGGGTATATTGGGATGGATAGCCTTCGCAGGTGGGCCGCTGCTACTGCCAGTACTTTTGTGAATACTCTTGGAGCAGAAGCTATCCCGAAGGATAGTACTCTGAATTGGTAGTGTTTGTTCTCTATCTTGAACCTGAGGTATTTTGTGTGTGCTGGCAACATTAAAATATGAAAGTATGCATCTTTCATGTCTAGCGTTGTCATGTAATCCCCCTGTGATAACAGTGGGATTACTTCCTGCAAGGTCACCATACGGAACTTCTGTGGTTTGACAAAGTTGTTCGCTGGGCGCAGATCTAATACAGTGCGCAAGGTTAAGTCCTTTTTGGGTACAAGGAAGTACACTGAATAAATACCTTCTGTTACCTGAGATAGGGGGACAGGTTCTATTGCTTCTTTTTTCAGCAGTTCTTTTACTTCTTGTAAAAGAATGGTGAGGTGCTCCGGTGATCTGCGTTGGTTTCGTGGGGGTTTGTACTTCGGGTAACCGTTGAATTCTATGCAGTATCCGTGGGTTATGGTTGATAATACCCATCGGTCTGACGATATTCCCTCCCATGCTGATAGGAACGATGTTAGCCGGCCCCCGACCGGTGATGCATGGGAGGGTACCCGAATCTTCGGGTCATTTGCTGGTATTGGGCGTGGAACCTCTGGGGCTGGAGCCACGACCTCTTCCTCTGCCACGCCGTTGGCCTCTTTGACTGAACTGGGTGTTACCCTGGTTAGAGGGCCAGTTGGTAGCAGAGTAACATTGTTGTTGGTTTTGCTGCTGTCTTTGGCCACGAAAGGAGCGTCTATTACCATAGCCTCGCCTGTTAGGGGGTCTAGATATTTGATCAAGAGTCTTGATGGTATCAAACTCTTTCTTAGCATGTTCTAGTGCCTCATCAACTGCCTTCCCAAACAGATGCGTCTGTTCTATGGGTTTATTTATGAGGGAGGCTTGGGTTTCGGGTTTAAAACCTGAATTGCGTAGCCAAACGTGTCGTTTGAGAAGTATTCCCTGAACCAGGGATCGGCCAGCAGTCTCAGCGGCATCTAGGGAGTTCTTAACGATGCCCTGGTTTACAAGTGTTCCTTCTGATATTACAGTTAGCAGACGTGACCGCAGGGGTTCAGGTGCGTCCTCTGCCTCGCTGCGCAGCTTGCTCCACTGTGCATCTGCGTAGCTAGCTAATAGGGAGTTATTAGCAATTCTAGTAGAGAAGGCGGCGGAGGTCGTGATTCTCTTCCCAAGTGCGTACAGCTTCTTGCCTTCTTTGTCAGGTTGTGCTTCACTAGTGGATAGTGGTACCCCTGCTCTTTTCCTTGTGTTGGTAACTACAAGGGAGTCCGGAATAGAGTGTCCTCTGATGTATAAAGGGTCAGAGGATGAAGGGCTGAAGAGCTTTTCTATTCTAGGGTTGACCCCTCTTACTAAAGCTGGATTAGAAAGGGAAGGAGAAATTCTTCTCTTAATAGAAGCCAGGAGTGGAATAGACTGGCTAACAGGGGCTTTTTCTTTAATAACTCTTTCTACAAAGTCTATGTCTGGAAGAGCTTCCCCTGTGTCAAGCTCAAAATGCGCTGCTGCCTTGCGCAATAGTGCATTGAGGGAAGGTTGGTCATCTATGGGAGAGGAGTTCCCAATATGTGAATCCTTGAGAGGAGAAGGGTGAAAGGCATCAGGGTCTGAGTGCACTGATGGGGATTGCCACGGCTGCACTGACGGGGATTGCCAGGGCTGCGATGCAGCTGTATCCTCTTCGAAATTAGTGTAAGGATCTTCTTCGAACCCCTCTTCCTCAAGTTCTTCTTCTTGCCCACCCAAACACTCCTCATCTTCCTGAAGGTATTGCTCCTCCTCAGTGAGGTCATATACATCTGTGGAAGGGGGAACCAGCCTAGGAATCTTGACTCTAGGGTCATCCTGGGGCCATTCTCTTTGTCTTTTGTGAGTGGGTGGGTCTTGGTTTCCTAGAAACCTTTCCATTTTCTCCATGCAAGAATGGAGTCTTTCAAGGGTCTCATGGGGTACCCCTGAATAGTCTAGAGGGGGGAAATCTGTGTTTTCACCTTCGAACCGCTTCGAACGCTCCCACAACGTCGACGAGAGGTTACCGTCTCCTTCTGAAAAGCCCTCCGATAGTTCAGAAGCGTCCTTAGATGAAAGGGGCAGTTCTTGGCTACCTTTGTGCTTTTTCGTCGCGGTATTCGACGTTTGTTTCGTCGTCCGCGCACGTTTGTCTTCGGAGACAATTCTCGCTAGGCTCTCGACAACGAGTTCGTCAGTCGAGGGCTCTGGTGTCGACGTTGTGTGCGTTGCGCGTTGTACCTCGACGGCCGCTCTATGGAGCGTTACGTCGGATGTTTTTGGGGTAGCGCCCGTGTTAGATGAAAGCCCAATCGCTGGTCGCGGCTGCGTTTGCGGGTGGGGCTTGAGACCTTTACGGTCTGCGGTAGACGCCGGAGTGCCCTGCGTCCCCTTCGGCGCTGATGGATCCTTCGTTCTCGACGAAGAAGAGCCGTGGGTTGTATGTTTAGCCTTATGGGGTTTATGTGCGTCCTTGTCGCCGGGGTGTTCATCCCCATAAGCAGGGCGTGAGCCGAGCCCGTCGGGGCCGGGGACGGACGTCGAGGAGCGGGAACGCTCCTTCTGGGGGTTCATGACTTCCGTAACGGACGTCAAGTTATCGCCCTCCTCGTCACTTTCAGTAACAGCGGCAGCGGGTGAGGAAACTGACTTCGACATCGCGTAGTCCGCCCACCTTTTAACCCTTCGTTCTTTAAGGGTTCTAGGTTTCAAGAGCTTGCAGGCTGCGCAGCTGTCCTCTTTGTGATCGAGGGGCAAGCAACGATTACAGAGCTTGTGCTTATCCTTCCAAGTATATTTGCCCCTGCAGCGTGGGCAGAACTTAAAAGGTGTCCTCTCCATAGCTGAGGCAATAATAGCTGGCGATAACAACCCCAAGGGAAAGAAAGGGGAGAAAGAAAGACATTCTCAAAGAGAAGATAAAAGTTCGAACCCCCACTCTCCCTACTGTATGTTGGCCGTCGAGGCCAGGCCACGTGTTCGGCAGCGCCGAAGGATCTCCTCCGCTCTTCCTCTCCGTCGAAAATCTGTTCGGCGGAGAAACAGCTTCACAGCTAACGTCGAGGGGAGGGATTGTTAATAATATATTAAGTATAACAAAGGACCGAGGTCCGTGGCAAGTATTAGCAATGTCTCTCTAGGAGCTCCGCGAAAGGCGACCAGAAACTGGGCGGAAAAAAACAATCTGAGGGACCTCGACGCGCGAGGGATTGTGGGTACAATGCACGTCACTATAGGGATAGTGTTACAGACACGCCTTGTCGACGTCCCCTTTTCGACTACGAAAAACAAAATGCAATACTCTGCAGTGACCACTGGATGTCGGACCTATGCACAGCATGTGATTCTAAGCAGATTAACAAACATCAGAAATATATATTACAAGAACAGGGGGTAGCTAACGCCCTGGAGGGTTTCACAAAGAGTTACATTGAAATTAATGTTGGCTCGGCTTCTGATGTCATGATTTGGAAAAATATAAGGCGACTGTGCGGGGGGAAATGATGAATATTACATCCCGGTTTAGGAAAAAGAGCTTGACTGAGCTTCAGAAATTGGAAAGGGAATTGGAGGAAGCACACAAGAATTATGCAGTATCTAAGAGTGTTGAGGATAGGATAGTGGTGGGAAGGCTCAAAGAACCACTCAAGCAAAAAATGGATGTCCAATATGAAAAGGGCATGTTCTTTATGAAGCAAAAGTTCTGGGAGCGAGGTGACAGTTCTGGGAGCGAGGTGACAAAAATGGGAAACTGCTGGCAAATAGGTTGCAGGGTCTAACGGATACCTGCTTTGTTCAAAAATTGGTGGATGACAATGGTGAACATATTAAAAAGGGTGAGATATGCAAGGGTTTTAGGACATTTTATAATCCTTTATATCGGGAAGATCAATTCCCGACTCCGGTTGATATGGACTCCTTTTTTGATAAGATTGTCATGCCAAATTTGAGTGAGGATCAGTCTGTGATGGTGGATAGCCCTATTACGGAGGAGGAATTATTGGTGGCACTTGGTCAGCTCAATAAGGGTAAGTCACCGGGGATAGACGGTCTTCCGGTAGTTTTACCAGACGCTGAGTGGTGTGCTGGTACCGTTCCTGAGCACCCTGTATAATGGCTTTATGAGGAACGGGATAATTTGTCCCACCATGAAAGAGGCTTGCGTTATCGTTCTTCCGAAGCAGGGAAGAGATGGTAGGAAATGTGAGAATTATAGGCCGGTCTCACTTCTGAATGTGGACCTCAACATTTTTACTAGAATATTGACTAATAAACTGGATGCGTGCATTGGTAAGCTGATTGGTAGTTCACAGGTTGGATTTATGAGAAGTAGATATGGTTACGATCATATTAGGACGTTGATCGACATTATGGGTCTACCGAAGACAAAAACCTGGGATACCTTGTTTCTTTTTATGGATGCGGAAAAGGCCTTTGACAGGGTCAATTGGTCTTTTCTTTATCACACTCTTAAGAGGATGGGATTTGGTGACACATTCATTAAGACTATAAGAGCATCGAATGCCGATATTAGTGCGAAGGTATGGGTAAATGGGGTTATGTCCTCCTCATTCTTGTTGTCTAGGGGGACTAGATAGGGTTGTCAATTGTCTCCATACCGGTTTAATCTGGCATTGGAACCCCTCGTTTTATACTTGAAACAGGAACAGGGCCTTCATGGCCTTCGATTTGGAAAGAATTAGATGAAAGTTATGTGCTACGCTGATGACATGGCTATTTATTTATTTGCATTTGTTTAGCGCACAGGCAGCCCAGAGGGCATTGTGGCGCTTGTTACAGATATGAACAGGACTTGTTGTACATACAGTGAAGTCATTACTTAGTTGCAAAAGAAGAGTAGTAGATACAGGAGAGAAGGAGAAGAGAGTAAACGACACGAGGGAAGAGGAATTAGTTTAACAAGGTGGTTTTCAGTTTTTTTCGGAAGGCAGGGAGAGGTTTCTGCTCTGAGCGTGCTAGGTAGTGCATTCCATAGCTTAGGGGCAATGTAGGGGAATCTTATTCCACCTGCTCTAGCTCCTTTGATGCGTGGGACCCTAAATTGGTTGGTGTGGCCTTGCCTAGTTGGTCTGGTGGTGTGAGATCTTGCTAGCGTATCAGACAGGTATGAGAGTGCAGACAGGTTGATACATTTGTGTACGGTGGTAAGTATTTTCAATGTAATGCGCTCTTTGACAGGTAGCCAGTGTGCTGCCTTTCTGGCTTGCGCGATGTGGTCCCTTTTTGGTATATTGAGGGCTGCTCTTAGTGCATTATTCTGTGGTGTTTGGAGTTTGAGATTGGAGTTGGAGGTGCCAGCCAATAGCGCATTACTATAATCTAGTTTGGCTCCAATGGTGGCTCTGGCAATAGAAAGGCAGTTATCTTTGGTTAGGAAAGGTTTGATGGCATTAATGAGCTTAGTGCTCAGGGCGGAGGCAGAAACAATGGAGTTGACTTGCTTGTCCATGGAGAGTGAGGCGTCAATGTGGACTCCTAGTGTTTTAACAGAAGGTAGAACTGGGATGACACAATTGTCTATGCAGAAGTTGGTGTTGAGTGGGTCGAGGTTCGTGAGAGTGGATTTTTGACCAAGGATGAGAATTTCGGTCTTATCTCCGTTAAGACATAGGCCGTTCGTGGCCATCCATGCTTGGATAGTGGCGTATATATTCTGGAGGGCGACTGCGTCCTGATGGAAGAGTCCTGTGAGCGGGAAGAGCACTTGGGTATCGTCAGCGTAGTTGGTGTATGTGATCCCAAGTGCGTCCAGTTTATCAAAGAGGTTTGGTAAAAAGATTATAGAGGGTAGGAGACGTACATGAGCCCTGAGGGACTCCATGCCTGATGGTGGTAGACTATTATATTGTCTAATCCGGCGGAGGGATGTGTGAAACTTAAACAGATGTTTGATGAGGTAAGTAATTTGTCAGGCCACAAGATAAATTGGGGGAAAACAGTGGCCTTCCCTCTGGATGTTAGTATCCCACGTGATGTTTTGGGTTCTTGGCACTGCCACTGGGAGATAGGGCAATGAAGTATCTGGGTATTCACTTGGTCCGAGATTTGAAAAGAATGACTGCTTTCAATGTATCACGAATATTTGAGGTAATTAAAAAGGGACATATTAAAGTGGGGCCATTGGAAGATGGGGATATGGGGCAAGATTAATGCCATTAAAATGGTACTTTTACCAAAGATTCTCTACATCATACAGTCCATCCCCCTAAAATTCACAAAAAAAGTAATTGCTCCTGTTGACAAAGCATTCCAAGGTTTTCTTTGGTGGGGACGGTAAAAGGCCTAAAGTTCCTAAATTTATTTTAACATGTCCTGAGAAGGATGGGGGATTTGGATACCTGATCTTGATGAATTATTGCACTGGTTTTCTCTTGAAGAAATCGACCTCATATTTCTCTGATATTAACAAATATGTTCCCAATTGGCATATTATTGAGAGTACCCAATTTTCACCTTATGCTCTACTCTATGTTAAAAGTACCGTATTCAGTGAAGAAGCTGCCTACAATATGCGCTACTAGGGAGGGGTTGTTGCGCTTTATGGAAATTGATGGTGGGAATGCTTGGATGCATTATGAATCATCTTTGTGGCATAATGCGTGTTTGCAGTTTGCAAATAGGCCCTTATGGTGGAAGAGTTGGATCAGTAGGGGCAAACTTAGAATTTGTGATGTGTGGCTAAACGATCGCATGATCCCCTTTGATCAATTGAGAACGTCATTTGGAATTGGAGCTAGAGAAAAAGGTTGTTATGATGCCTTGAATGCACTCTTGACTGAAAGGACAGGGATGTTGGACGGGGTCATGAATGAGAGACCTTCATTGTGTGAACTTCTCCGCTCTACCTCGTGTGTGGTTTCCACATATATGAGGTTAATGCTGATGGAAGGAACGGATGTGAGGGCTTGGGACAAACTTCGCCGGGCCTGGATGAATGACCTTGGTGCGGATATCCCTATTCAAGAATGGGTCTATTTACTTCATGTAGGGGTGCAAGCTAAAATGGATTTACAGCTGCGATAGTCCTCTGCAGATTATATTGGACACCTTCCAAGATGGCTAGGTTGGGACTTTCGGACTCTGATTCTTGTTGGGGTTGTGGATGTAGCAAGGGTTCTTTGATGCATATGTTATGGATGTGCTCGAGAGTATCTGATTTTTGGTCCGGTGTATTGGACAGGTTAGACCTTGTAATGGAAGAGAAACTTCCTCGCACTTTCCTTTCGACCATATTGTTATCCAACAGGGGGAGAGGGGACGGGGCTAGGGATAGTGCAGATTGGATTAATAGAGTTTTGGTTTTAGCGATGAAACAGATCTTGCGAGTTTGGAAATCTAGAAAGAAACCTGATGAGGAGGAGTGGCTATTGGACATGCAAGTCTTGTCGAACTATGATAAAGTTATGCTATTTGGACAAGGAAGGGAGGGGCATTATTCTCGGCTTTGGGGACCTTTTAATGACCTATATGGTTGTGAGGACAGGTTCCAGTGTTTGATGGTCTATCCCTTGAGTGGGGGATGTTTTTATGGTGGTGGGGGACTGTTAGTTGTGCGTTTTTCTGTTGTCTTTTTGGTTGTGTGTCATGGATCTTTTAGAAGGTTGAAAAATGTTATTCTACATGAGTTACGGATGTCCATATTGTTATGTATTAGTCGATTTTAGTTCTAATGTTATAAGTTTTTCAATTTGGACATAATGTGAAATGGAGATTGTTGTATTGAATTTTGTTGTTCAAAATGTTAAATAAAGTGATTTAAAAAAGTTTTTAAAAAAGAAAATGCCGGACTAATATTGAAAGGAAGAGTATAAAAGCAACACTAAAGAATACTGCAGAGTCCAGAAGAATTAGAAATTGGCATTTGGCATAAATATGCAAAAGATAATAAATAAAAAGTAAACTGTCTTAATACAGCCATGATAACAGTGCATATGAAGATTGAGAGCGCAAGCATAGTCCTTACCACATTTCATGAGGAGCACAAGGAAGGAGACGATAAAAAAAAAAACAACATGTGATAAGTTTTTAAAGGATTCATATTTTCAAACATCAGAGAAAAATGGAAGGTTCATGATGGACTGGTTTACGTAATGTTTATGTTCATCCTGACAAAGGCCTTATTGAAATGAAGTACATCGAATAATCGTCCGATACACTGTAGATATGTTTGAACTTATGTACTGGCGGCAGGAGGGCAGTATAAGGTGAGGTGAAAAGCGGCACTAGAATACAAGGTGTACAAACACAGGAGATGAATAATATATAAGCTTGATGCTAAATCCCTGTGCAATGCAATTCTTAAAAAAAAAATACTATTACTGGCCTACATAAACCTCACAGGTGAATTGGTAAAAACTATGTTGAGTACCAACTCCATAGGGTTGAGTTGTGCTGTGAAAGAATTGGTGAAAACATTTCTTTAACAATTTTGTCCTGGCACCAGTGATTTTGGAAATAAAGCACATTGGTTGACCAAATTTCCTCTTTCACCAAATTGGCCTATAACAAAAAGGAAGAGATACTACAAGTACTAAAAACCAGGAAAGAAGATATTCACCACCTATTAGTTTTAAATAAGTGGTAACTCCAAAAATTGTTCCCTTAAATCTTTGACTGATATTTTGAACCCAGTAGGCCAAAGAAAATATACCTGCCCAGCCATTGATGTGAAAAATGTTTAAGCAGGAGGACATTCCCAAACAATATGCTATTTGAAGATACTTTTTTTCCCGACAGTTACTGTTTGGATGTTCGACCTCTGAACCAACCAGTGCTCATGGATCTTAGGTTATGAATAAGTTGAAGGAAAGCATTTTATAACCTCCAACTGTGATTTAGTGCTGCATAGGAACTTTGTTTTGCTCAAACTGCTTTCCACAATTAATTATACATTTTTAATAATAGAAAAGACTATTCTTTCACAGGGGATGAAACTAGTGCATGCTGGAGGTAAGAGAATGTCAAGATGAGTGTACTGGTGTTTAGGAGTAATATCTAATATGTTGAAAAGGTATTACTACCTGAGATATTACCCAATTTAATTGGTAAAATTCTTTTTCAAAAGTCAAGTAGAGAACAGTAAGCGAGCGGCTCACGTGCAATCCTAATTGTTATTTTAGTGCCATGTAATACACAACTTGCTTTAATAGTGCTATTTTACAAAGTAACGTTAATTTATAGTAATGTTAATTTATACCCTGAGCCATGTAATGCCGCAGCTTAGAGCTAGTGGAGTCTTGCTTGCTAACTGAATGTCTGGGTGGACAACAAGTATTCATTTTCGGTCAGTTCATTCAAAACTCTTGGAAAAAAAATTTGGGAAGTGCTAAGGGCATAGCTCCGGCATGATCGTCACTTGTTTTTTTAAAAAGGAGCGAAGACATGGTGCAAATGAAGCAAACCAGTTGTTTATACTTCAGAACAAACCTGGGTGGCTTGGCGAAAGCGACACTTGCATCATTTTGTGATAACTCATAGAAGAACAAGTTACTTACCACTGGTAACGTTCTTTCGACTGGATGTTCCTCCCACGTATTCCTCATTTTTGAAATTCGATATCCAGCTTCAGCTGCTTCAGAAAACAATCTTGGCACAGGGAGTTGTGTGTCGATGCAGTCAACTTGATATCCCTCGAAGGCCTCCGTCTCGAGGATGATGTAATCAAAGGCATATATATGACACGCAGCGTCCGTTGGCTTCAGTTCTGCTTTTCTTACAGTAGAAACTACCCGCATAACCATAGGTTTGACCGTACTAAACTTTGAAGGAGCGAAACCTGCAATAGCATGGACAATTCTACTGTGGGGTAGGCTGAGAGGGCGATGAGGAATACGTGGGAGGAAACTCTCACGTATTCCTCATCATCTTTGATAGACTCCCAAATCAGTGTTTGATTTGGTGAATAGTGTAAGAATTTAGTTTTCAATTGTTTTCATGGATCGAATGGATGATCGCTTTTCCAAAGCTTCCATCCGGACCGAGGGAAGACTCAAGGTAGTAATATTTTGTTAACGTGTGAATAGACCACGTAGCTGCCGCACAAATATTTTTGATCGGTACACACCTTTGCAGGGCTGTAGAGGTAACCATGGCCCTTGAGAAATGGGACCTTCCGAAGGATCCTTGCCCGCTAGTCTGAAGCATTCCGAAAATTGCCAGTATGATCAACCTGGATAAGGTCTGTTTTATCACAGCCAGTACCAATACCAAGTTTGGATAGCCTAGATAGTCAGTACTCTGCATGGATCCAATATATGTATTCTCTCCTCCTCTTTACCAGGATGAGGTGGAGGATAGAAAGTGGGCAATACAATTTCCTGCCCTACATAAAAATCAGAAATGATTTTGGGCAAGAACTGAAAGCTGAACCCTCAGACTAACCCTATCCTTGTGGAAGATAATAAAGGGTGGCTTGGATGATAGTGCCTACAATTCACTCCCTCTACGGGCTGAGGTTAATACTACCAAGTGAATGGTTTTAAATGTTAACAACCTTAACGGACATGAATGTAAAGGTTCAAAGGGTGCACGCATTTGACATTTTAATACCAGATTAAGGTCCCAAAATGGAACCTGGAAAGGCGAGGAGGGGGTGGGGGTAGAGGGAGAACAATTGGTGAGTCCCTTTAGAAATTGTGTAACCAGTGGGATTTTTTTTAAATATGAACATTCGATCTTTAAGCGCTCATCAGAAGAAAGTGCCGCCAAATAGCCATTAACAGATCCAACCTGGAGCCCCACATTGGCTAATGATAGTAGAAAAGATAACACTTCTGGTGTTTTGCATAGAAATGGCTCTACATTCTTGTCTTTGCACCAGTTGCAGAATTTGTTCCAACGGCAATGGTACAAGGACTTTGTTGCTGGCCTTCTGGCCGCAAGGACAATCTCCATCACGTCATCCGGGAGGTCCCAAATTCTTGTATCTCAGCCTTTCTGAAACCCTGCGTGAAGGCTGAGTGTCTTGACCTATGGATGGAAAACCCAACCCTCCTCTCGCAACAGAAGGTCCTCTCTTAGTGGAAGACGTATTGGAGGGCAGATGGACATGTCCAGAAGGTTCGGTTACCACGTCCTCCTGGCCCAATCCAATTAGGGTCATGTGTTTCCTGAACTTTCACAACCTCCTGATCAAGTGAGGAATGACGGGGATTGGAGGAAATGCATAACAGAAGCGGAAACTCCAAGTCCACTACAAACCCGTCCCATAGAGCTCCTCTTGGAGGAAATTCCCTGGAGCAGTACAGTTCGCACTTTCGGTTGACACTGGTTGCAAACAGATCCACTTGAGGGGTTCCCCAAAGGATGAAGATCTCTTGAAGGACCTCCTGAGCTAGTTCCTACTCGTGGGAGACTCTGCTCTGCCTGCTCAGAGCATGAGCCGCCGGGTTCTCTTCTCCAGCTAGGTGAACTGCTGAGAGATTCCTTCTTGAATTGCCCAATACCAGAACTGCATTGCCTCTCTACACCACCTCTCGTTGAGGTAGCACATGGCCACTGTGTTGTCTGTCATTATCAGGGCATTGTTTCCCCGTATAGAGAACAGAAAAGCCTCCAGCACAAGTCTGATTGCCCTCACCTCCAAAGATTTACATGTAGTTTGGACTCCGATGGAGACCAACGACTGCCGATTATAAGATCATTGGTGTGGGCTCCCCACCCCGTGAGTGAGGCGTCTGTCACTACGGTTATCTGTGGCCATGGTTGCCAAAAGGGTTCTCCCTTAACAATGTTGTCCTTTCATGTCCACTACAGGAAATCCTGTGCGACCCAGCTTGGAACCTGAAATAGGTCTGACATGTTTCCTGAGAACTGGGACGATTGTGCCCCGAGGACCCATTGAGGGGGGTGGGCTCATATTCTCAGGTGAGCCTCTGGCATCAGAAAAATGCAGGATTCCATGAGGTTGAGCAACCTCAAACAAATCCAAGGCCGGGAGATGCTGGGCACTTTGACATTTGGAGACCATCTGTGGAATGTCCTGAGCCCTCACCTCGGGTGGTGAGCTCTTTCCCAAGGATGTATCCAGTACAGATCTGATTAACTGGAACGTTTCAGAAGGTGTCATATGGGACTTCTTGTAAATGAGGGAGAAGCCCAGTCTGTGAAGGGAGTGGCAGGTGACGTTGAGATGATCCAGGACTTGTTCGGGAGAACTCTCTCTGATCAGTCAATCGTCCAGGTAGGGGTAGACGTGAATCCTCCCATCTCCTGAGACTTGCTGCCACCACCGCCATCAGTTTGGTGAAAACCCTCGGGCGGAGGTTAGCCCGAATGGCAGAACTTGAAACTGATAATGAGAACCACCAAAGGCAAACCTTGGGTATTTTCTGTGCTTCAGATGGAATGGCTCATGAAAATAAACATCTTGAAGGTCAAATGACAGCATCCAATCCTGGAGTTGGAGGACCTGAAGGATCTCAGAAACTGACCATCTTGAACTTGTCCTTCCTTGGAAACTTGTTCAAGTATCTGAAGTTCAAGATGGGTCTCAGTCCTCCATCCTTCTTGGGTATTAGGAAATATGGAGGGTACCATCCCTTGTTCATCTCTGCTACAGGTACCGGTACTATAGCATCTTTCTATAGCAGGGTCAACATTTCCCACACAAGGAGCGGCTCTGCAACCCTCAGACTGGCTCCCCAGTGGATGCTTCTGAGGTCTCTGAATGAAAAGAAGGCAGTAACTGTGGGCTATGGTCTCCAATGTCCAAGCATCCAAGTAATGTCACGCCATTCTTTCAGATGCTGAGATAGTCTGCCTCCCACTGGTGAATTGTGACCTCAGAGGTTTTGAGTCGGCTGATGCAGTGGCTGTTGGTAAGGATGCCCCTACTTGAACATGCTTCACACCTCTCCCTCGTCCACCGCAAGGGAATCTTCTTTGGCCTCTTTGATCAGCGATTCCTCTCGCTCTTCCAACTGAGTAGTAGCAAAAATATCTACCACTCCAAGGCTGTCCACTGAGGTGAAAAGGCTAGCAGCACCTAAGGATTTGGCAGCTACTTTTGGGGTCTGCAACTTCAAGGCTTTCGTCAGCCTTGTTGCCAAAAAGGTGAGACCCGTCAAAAGGCATATTGAGCAGTCTGGATTGCACATCCGGTGCAAATCCAGACTTCCGCAACCACGCAAATCTGCGTATTGCAGTACTTGTTGCCATGGCTCTGCTGATTCGGTCAGCAGAAAATAGACCCGATCGAAGAGACTTGCACATGGCTTCCTTGCAGTCTCTACCAATAGCCAAGAACCTGTCTCTTTCCACCCCCTCGGGAGCATGCTCTGCCATCATGGAAATACAGTCCCATAGAGTGAATGAGAATTTTGCAAGGGCACATGTGGAGTTGGCTGATTTAAGAGCAATGCTCCCTGCAGAAAATACTTTCTTGCCCATCCATCTACTCTGGTCATCTCTATTTGGAGGGATAGTTGGATAAGCTGCCTGGTTGGAAGTTGCGGTAGCTGCCTGCTCCACCAGACTCTCTGGAGTGGGGTATTTAGACAGGTGGTCTGGGTCACTACTGGAAGGGTGTTATTTTTTTGGTCAGGTTTTTGTTCCCTGGCGGATTAGTCTCTGGTGTCTCCCAATTTGCTGCCACCTTTTTATTGGAGATCACTATGAAATGGTAAAATAGCATCCATTTGCGGACCCTTATCAAGGATGTCCCTGTTCGACCCCATATGGTCTACAACCTTAGACATTAGTTGTCTATATAAAGCATCTGCGTGCTCACCAGCTTCAGGTCTACCAAAATTCAGGTCTAAATTGAGGTGAGATTTTAAATAATCTTTCCTTGGTAAAGGAATGTAGATCTTGTCTGGGATAGGCATCAAAGGATTAAGAAACTGAACTGGACGCTCGAGGAGTCGAAATCTTTTTTGGCTTCGATGGCGTGGACAACCTCAACTTATGTTTGGACTTAGGGCTCGAAGGATCCTTCGAGGACTTATCGAGTCGAGGCCTAGACAGCTCTCGATGAGCATCTGGCCTTTGACCCGGCTCGAGGGAGCGTGGGATTTGGCTCAAGCCCTTTCCTTATTGGCTTCTTTGGAAGGCGCGGAAGGAGCATGGCTTGCTGAGGGTTGTTTTAGAAATATTTTCAGCATTTCAGATATAAATGCTTCCCATTCGGCAGGTGTGGAGCTTTTCGTGGGACAAGATAACCTCTATGGGGAGGTGTCTGACAACAGCGACCTGGGGTGCCTCTTTTTCGACTTAGACGACAGACGTAGTGGGAGACACGTCTCGACCTTGATCTTTTAGCCTTCTTTCCTTCGAGGAGAGTAGTCTCTCGGCTCGTCAGATGAAGGTTTCTTCGACAGGGTAGTCGATGGGAATTTTTGGGGGTTTTTACCTACGGCAATTTCCACTTTCGCTCCGTCACAGCCTTTCCAGTCATTGACTGGCACTGGAGCAGGTCGAGGTCTTATACTCCACCCCGAGACACCACAGACAAACTCGGTATGGGTCGGTTATCAATATCTTAGAATCACAATCCTGACACTTCTTGATCACCATCTTCGAGGTAGTAGGTGTCGAGGTAGAAGACATATTCGCGAAGAACAAAGGAAGCGTGCTGTCGTTTCTCGAAGCGTTTACTTACGCGGAAAAACATAACTGTCAAGTCAACGGGCGCAGCGTGCGCTATATATGACTTCGATGAGGACATCCTCGAGACGGAGGCCCTCGAGGGATATCAAGTTGACTGCAACAACACACACAGCGCCCTCTGCCGACCTTTCTTTCCGAAGCAGTTGAAGCTGGATTTCGAATATCAAAGATGAGGAATACGTGGGAGGACACAATCCATTCAATAAGATTTTGACCATTGCACCCAAGGAGTACACATAAAATGCTGTTCCATGTTCCATTTTTAACAT
Organism: Ambystoma mexicanum; assembly: GCF_040938575.1. Taxonomy (NCBI): domain Eukaryota; kingdom Metazoa; phylum Chordata; class Amphibia; order Caudata; family Ambystomatidae; genus Ambystoma; species Ambystoma mexicanum. The sequence continues at coordinate 592,987,462 of NC_090931.1, read as the reverse complement.
TGCACACCGTAATTTAACAGACCTGGCAATTCACCTCAAGCTGCTTCCATAGGAAAGGAGGCCAAGTGCTATTCAGATGGGAGTAGACGTGATAAAAAGCTACAGCCCTAGAAAGAGGAAGGAAGGATAGGCTGGTACATTGCACCCTGTTTTGGTGCAGGTGGTTTCGGCACATGCCACTTTACTGCGCCACTTTGGTGACAGATGCCCCTTCAGCATGGCCACGCTGGCGCAACAGCAAAATTGGCACCAATCATTCTGCACAAGCGTAATTTAGGTGAAGCTGCTGACATTTAGCAGCTGTGCCTAAATTGCCCTTGCACCAAATGGGTGCATGACAAGGCATACATACAACAACAAAAAATTAACTGCACTTCCTGCTATCTAAACCAGAGTCAGTGGTCCTCCAAGACCAGCACTTACCCACAAGCCCAAATGAGCTTAGAGTTTAAGGCACACCTTTCATGCTTACCCTGAAATTACATGTATATACGATTTTAAGGCAAGTATAAAAGTTGTGTATCAGAAAACTATAAGCTTCCTTTGGTCTTGTGCCAAAGTGTCAGGCTTAGAAGACCGGAGACCCGGGTTTGGATACCACCACGTGTAGTTGCATTTGTTTTTCTATGCAAAGAGTATTCACCGATAGATTCCTGCAACCTACTGGGTACGGCAAAGCAGCAGTGCCCAAAGGAGTGGCGCCAAAGGAGTCAGACCAAAATGTCTTGTTGCATAGCCTCTGCCAGCCTCGAAATGCGCCAAAACCTACTGCAAACCTAGGATTAAGATGATCTTGGATACTTATCAAGCAGGATACAACCTCTGGTGGCAGACCAAATGACCAACAGCTGGCAAGGGATAAGCCAGGAAGCTGAATTTCATCTTTATACTACACTGCTTCTGTGAAATTTTCTCTTTTTAGTTTTAATTCTAGGAGTTTTGAAGCATGGATAAGATACTTATATTCAACCATTTTTGCCAAGCTAGTCTCTACTATTCACTGACGTTTGAGATATATTGTGAAAAGTATTGTTACAAGTTTGGGCTTAGCTCATATCAATGTGTTTCCGGTCTACACTTCGCCACCCCCCGTACTACCTCCACCAAGGACGAGTCATACAATCAATAATCAAATCTTTATTTGGGCAACAAATGCCATTAATACAACACTGCATGCAAAAGTAACAGTAAAAACAAATGCTAAAACTGTTGCCCATTATAAATGATTAAATCCATTATCCGCTGCATACAGGTGCAACCAGTCCGTAAAACCGGGCATCTAAAAACTGTTCACTACTTCCTACGACATTGAATCTGAAACTAACTCACAACTACCTCAATTATATAGAGCCAGTTTCAAATAGCAACATTTGGTATAAGCTTAAAGACAACGAACACCCTGGGCCTTATTAGGTCGTTCATTACAGTCTCTTGGCTTGATCAGCTAATTACATTAGGAGTCAACAGTCAACCCTTTAGAACATATGGCACACGTTACTCACCGTGATCATATTTCTGATGCTTATATCTGCGTAGATTCACATGCTGTGCATAGGCCGACATCGAGTGGTAGTCGCAGAGAATTACATGATTTGTTTTCAAAACTAAAAAAGGGACGTGTACTGGGCGTGTTAATAACACTATCCCTAGTGTGATGGCTACTGTACCTATGATCCTTCACGAGGCAAGGTCCCTCAGATTGTGTTGTTTCGGACATGAAGTGTAGCTTGAATACAGATGTAATAAAGCAGAAAATAGCGATAGAGCAAGAAACATCAACACAGCTTTGACTCCAGGAGGGGAGGAAGGGTGGGCGCATGTGAATCTAAGCAGATACAAGCATCAGAAATACGATTATGTTGAGCAATGTATGCCTTCCGAGGCTTATGGATCTGCTTAGATCACATACTGTGCATAGATTAGCGAGCAGTATCTGGAGAAGGAGGTGGGTTGCGAGAAGGTACAGCAGCAAATATATGTTTTAGTACCGCTTGTCCCACGTGTGAATCTGCTTTGGAATGAGTGTCAATGCAGTAATGCTGCGAAAAGGTATGAATGGAACTCCAAGTAGCTGCTTTGCAAATAGCGTCTAGGGGACGTTTGCAATACATGCTAGAGTAGCTCCTGTACCTCTGGTAGAGTGAGCTCTAGGAGTGAAAGGTAGGGTCGGTTTGGATAGCGAATAGCACAGCTGTATGCGATTTACTAGCCATCTGGAGATGGCATTTTTAGAGACGTGATCACATTCTCTACCAGGTGCTACCAGGAGCTATGGAAACAAAGAGCTGATCTGTTTTCCTTAGAGGTTTTGTTTACGTAGTACAAGACCGCCCACTTTACATTTAATGTATGCAGGCTTCTTTCAGCTGAGTTAGATGGATTTTGGAAAAAAGGTAAGTGGTTCAATGTATTGGTTGACAAGGAACTAGTCGATTAATTTAGGTGAAAACCTAGGATGTGTTCCAATGACCACCTTTGTCCTTGTGGATTACAAAGAAAGGGTCTTGTACAGGTAATGCTTGTAGCTCAGTAACTCCTCATTGAGGGGATGGCTACCAGAAAGGCGGTTTTGACCATTCAGTGTTTTAGGATGGCCTTGTGCATGGGCTCAAACGGAGGAGCCATGAGCTTTGAGAGCACAACATTAATGTCCCAACCTGGTGAAGGGCTAGAAATGCGAGGATATAATCTCTTCACTCCCTCCATGAAAGCCTTGATAACAGTAACTTTGAACCGAGACACCTTGTTCCCGGAAGTGGTGTATACAGACAGGGCTGCTAGGTGTACTTTGATGGAGTTAAATCCTTTAAGGAAGGTTTAAGTGATCAAACTCCATGACTGGAGGGTCATCCCCTTATCAAGGCATAAAATAAGCAGTATCGCATCGCAATTTGCGAGTTAATAATGATGTTTTGCTGTTTACTTTAACAATCATGTCGCACCAACTGTGATATGAATTTCCAACGTGCACTGTAGGCGAGGCAGACGCACCCGGGCTGGGCTACTAACATTGCATCAATGTTATGTCAGCCCAGCCCGGATGCGGCAGCATCGGTAAGACGAGGATCTCATCCCCACTTTCACACTCTGGCTTGACTTTCTTGAGGTAAGGTGGCCTGGTCGAGGGAGTCAGTAAGGGAGGTTTGGGGGAGCCGGGCCCTTTAGATTTGAAATGTGGGTGCTGGGTGTAAGTGTCTGATAATATTTCTCCCGCCCGTTCGGGCGGGAGAAATATTATTCTCAGCCACTTGCTTACACCCAGCACCTGCCGTAATAACGCAGCCTGCTGATCACAGAAGGTAGGCCTACAGCGATCAAGAGGGTGCGTTATTACGGCGGCTGCTGGGTGTGAGCAAGTGGCTGAGAAAAATATTTCTCCCAACACTTACACCCAGCACCCGCCGTAATAACGCAGCCTGATGGTCGTAGAAGGCCTCTTCTACGAGCAGCAGGCTGCATTATTAAGGCAGGTGCTGCAAAATAACTACTTCAGATTGAATATCCGAAAAATCTTAAATTTGATTAAATGACTGATGAGCCCATCATCGCTCTGCTACTTTCCACTGCTCCCGCACCATTTGTGATAATGAAAAATGCTTTGTTTTGTGGCTGGCACATGGTCGCTGCAAGAAGGTCAAAAGAGACAGACCTACCACAAACACAATTTGAAAGGATGTGGTCCCTTCAGACTTTCAACCAGGCCATGTGAGGAGTCTGTAGTTAGTATCGCTTGAACTTGTGGATTGCGAACAGGTTTTCCTTTTAGCAGGTTGACCCAGCACCAACAGCGAAGAGCCTGTACTAAGGTTAGCAAAAAGAAAACACTAGATCATCCCACTGACAGCTTGCCTGAGACCATTGTTAAACACTCCTGCATTGCGCGTGTAGAACTAGGTAAATGCATGATCCCAGCAGGTGTGTTGCCTTGCGTACGGTTATTTGGCGACCAGCTAGAAAGTGAGGTATTTGCAACAGCATGTTCTGAAGTCTTTCGTTTGAGGGGCAGACTAGTCCCTCTTGTTTTTATGGTTGCTCCCAGGAATTGTTTTGTTTGACTGGGTACCAGACTTGATTTCTTCTCATTGGAGAATCCCAATTGGAACAGAAGGTTGTTATTTGGGTGTTGTATTTGCAAATTTGAGGGGACTCCCCTGTTATTAGCCAGTCATCCAAATAAGGGTGCACTGGGTTTGACTATGTGTAGGTGCACCCCCACCACTGCTAGTACTTTGGTGAATATCCTTGAGACTGTTCTCCAGCTATTTCAAATCACAGATACTCTGTGCGCTGGGAACATTAAAGTATGCATCTTTCATGTCCAATGTTGCCATGTAATGCCCCTGTTTTAAGAGGAATTACCTCCTGAAGCGTTGTCACGCAAAATGTTTGAGGCTTGACATACATGTTCGCTGGGAGAAAGATCTAGCACCGGGCGCATTGTTAGGTCTTTCTATGGCACAAAGATGTACGTTATTTACCTGGTTTGCTGGAACAATCTCTATGGCGTCTTTTTCCAGCAGAGCTTACACTTCCTCCAGTAATATGCGCATTTCTTGCAATGTCATTTTTCTGTGTCTTGGCGGGTGGTTGGATGGCTTTTGTAGAAGTTCTATACAATATCCGCCCGCCCCCGTGGATAATGCCCACTTGTCAAACGTGATTTCCCCCTTCCCACGCGTGGGTGAATTGTGAGATGCAAACTCCTACTGGAGTTGCATGGGAGGGGACCTGGAGCGGGGAGTAGTTTGGGCAGAGCCTCTGGCTGAAGATGCTCAACCTCTTCGCCTGGACCTTTTGCAGCATCTTTGAAAATTGAAGGAGATGGATTGTGCCTGTGAGGGGTCCCACGATGGCGAATGGCTGCCCTGGCCATAACCAGAGCAGCACTGTGCGCCCTGCCCACGGAACCTTCTTGTGTTAGAAGACCCCCTTTAGACAAACAGTTTGTTGGTTATTTTTTGAAGAGATGTGAGAGGTTCATATTCTCCTTTGGCACTTTTTAGGACATCTTCAACTGCCTTACTGAACAGGAATTAGGCTCAATGGGCAGGTTGAGCAATACGGCTTGCGTCTCTAGTTTGAACCCTGGATGCCAATGTCAGGCATGGTGCTTGATTAATTTTCCATCGGCTATGATGCTGCCTGCATTGTCTGCTGTATCTAGACTATTTTTGAAGATGCAGTTAGATACTTGCTTGCCTTCTGACACAGTCTTCAGAAGTTGTGACTTCAGGGGTTCTGGGACAGCTTCAATCTGTTCTAGCTCGTCCCACTTATGGCAACTATATCTAGCCAGGAGGGTGGTGTTGGATATTCTAGTCTGTTAGGCAGCCAAGGAAGTCTTCTTTCTGACAAAGGTGTAGATTTTGTTGCTTTCATTATCTGGTGGGGCCTCTGCAGAGGCCAGGGGGAGGTACCTACCCCTTTCCTTGTAGTGGTAACAACCAAGGAATCGGGTTTAAACTGATGCCCGATGTACAGGGAGTCTGTAGGGGCTCGCCTGAATAACTTCTCTATGCAAGGGAATACCGCCCTTGTGAGGTATGTGTAAGAAGAGAAGGCTGGATACGCTTTTGGATGGATTGCAAGAGGGGGATATATAGAGTGGCAGATTTCTTGTCATCCAGGGTCCTAAGACACAGTGGGATCTACAATGTAGAGGCCTTGAGACGGGTCATGGAACTTGGAGGTGACCTGGGCCTGGGTGGAAGTGCTGGGTTGTGAAATGCTCAGGCATTTTAGCAGATGGTTCATCCCTGGCCACTGCCTTTTGTTTAGGGCCCTAAAGATTCTTAAGTTCCTCAGGGTGCTTGTCCATGGAGTCCACAAAGCAGTGCATTTTTCTCATAATTCTATCGAAGCTCTCTGGGGCCCACTCAGCTGAATTGGAAAATAATGAGGGGGTAGGGTTGAGATGCAAGGGTGGCTGTTCCTTGTGATGAATTACCCCTGAAAGGGTGTCTCCAGAGGGAGAAAGGCTGCTTTCCTGGGAGGTAGAGGGCTGGGACAGTAGAGGCGAAGATTTTACTGTTTGAGGTTTTTGACTTTAAGAGGGTGACCAGGACTTGGTTTTTTTTTATAAGTTCCCTCATTTTTGACGTGGGGTTGGGGATCTCCGAAGCACCTTTCGATGCATGCACTTAAACGTGTGCAAGGACGGCTTTTTTTAGGTTGCGCTGTCTAAAAAAGCAGCTTTCAGCACCTGTTTCGCAGGCCTGTCGTGCAGTGAGCGTGATGACCCAGAGGAGAGAGCTGATTTAGAGGACCTCTCCTTTCACACTGGCATGGCTCTCAGCGGTCAAAGTCGTGCTCATCCATGGTGCGGGATGGGGGGGGTGTTTAGTGTGGCAGAAAGCATGTGCCTGAGCCACCGGGTGATGCCTCTGTCACAGGACCGCTGGCCTGCTTATTGGAGCCAGGGACCCGCACATGGGATTCCATCGAACCCTCCTTGCCTTCGGTGTCACCAAGGACATTGATGCTGCCCTCGCTGGATTCCCCCCATGGCGTCTATGGAGGCCTTAGCCTGCATGGTGTGGTCGGCCCAGCGTTTGGTTCAATGACCTTTAGTGTTTTTGGATAGAAAAGTCTGCAGGACTTGCAGTTTTTCTCTGGGTGGTCCCTTGGCAGACTGTGATTGCACATCTTGTGCGTGTTCTTTCAAGGGAATTTTCTGTTGCAGGAAGGGCAAAATTTAAAAGGAGTATTTTGCATTGCTACTGGCAAGGGAAGATAAGGGGTCAGAAGAGGCATTCTCTAGAAGGGTACAAGGTATTTGCCCCCCACCCCGCACTCTCCTTACTGTGAAGGACCGAGGCCGGATGTGGCCCGTGTAAAGAGTCTATGATGGAGCCGTCCATCGAAAGCCACCTAAGCAGTTGGTAGTGCAGCGAGCAGTTGTCAGAAGTATTTCAAGAAGTTTTAAAATTAAACTTTGTATAAACAAAAGCGTTAGCCAGAAAGAAACTCCGAAACTAGCAACCGACCAGGATGGCGGAAAAAAACAATCTGAAGGACCTCGACGCGTGAAGGACCATGGATACACAGTAGACGTCACACTAGGGATAGTATTACTAATACGCCCAGTCAACGTCCCTTTGAGTTTCGAAAAATCATGTGTTACTCTGCGACCAACACTAAATGTCAGTTAAATAGGATCTAAAACGTGAAACAGAGCTCTATAGAAGTTTTATTTAAAAGAATGTTGCTCTTGTTTTCCAGCTTGACTTAAAAATGTCATAGTGCAAAGGGTGTGTACTTTAGATGATTGTGCCATTTATAAAATTGCTTCTTTAACCATTCAAATGCACAAGTTATTAAAGGAGCCTTATATAATACATAAATCTTATCCAAACAAACCACCCGACCCACCTCTCCTGCATTCTTCCCTCAGGACCGCCTCTTAGTAATTTGAAAATGTTGAAATACTGGCTTTTAATACCAGCCCAGGCTCTTAAGGGAACTATATTCTGTCCTCCATTCCATGTCCCAGTATATTTTCCCCACTCCTATCGCTTTACCACCCGGTATACAGCACTATTTCAAACAATGCTCTATGTAAATGCACTTACCCCACAGATTGCCTCAAAGGACACCCTGTTTTTCAATAAACAAAACCCAGCAGAAGGATTGCTAGTGTTCAATTTGTTTTTCATTTTAGAAGAAATGCTAAGTTTGGTTCCTGCACTTGGCCTGTTTGTTGATTAAAAAGTAAATTGCTTGAATCCTAATTTGTATGTTTAGGTTTTAGTTTATTAGTATATTGGTTTCAGATTGTACATGGTGCCAACAACATTCTCCCATTAGGAGGCACGTGCTATTGTTTGGCCCTTAACTTGGCTTTCTCAAAGCACAATACTTTCCCTTTACAGTTACCCAGTTGGGGGTTTAGTGTATATTATGCATAGCTGTGTGTCACATTTGTGCAGTTTGCATTAAGATAATCATCTTCCTTTGGATTGTATTGGTGTAATTTAACATAATTTACTGATACTAATTGTAACGCCACCAATTACCTCCATCACCCCTCAAGCGTGGACTGACCACCATCTCCGGTCATTCACGCTAGCTACCATAATCTCTACACCCAAATACACGCATACTGTCCCCCTATGCTAACAAATAACTAAAAGAATATTACAGCTGATACTCATCCCCCTTATTCTTCCTATCCTTAACTTTCTATCGGACAGTATGGATCCTAGCTCGCTAGTCGGTGAGTACAACAAAATTATGACAGCATCACTTGCCTACATTGCTCCTCTCAAAATGAGTCAAAGCAAACCCAAAGCACACCTCAATACTTGGTTTACCACTCACTTGAAAACCATACGCTTGGAAAAAAAGATGATGCAAGGCCTCTTGGAGACTACTCCCATCTGAAGGAAAATAGAACCAACCTCAATAATATATCATCTCTTTATAAAAAAGAAATCTGTCTGGCTAAACGAGAATCTTACAATAACCGAATCTCACAAGCCGACTCCAGCATGAAGGAATTATTCTTAATTTTAAAAGAATTAGAAACACCAATCCTAGTGCAAGATACCTGCACTAAAGGCAAAACCTGGTGTTCCAACATCCAGCACGCTCTAGCCAACAAAGTTAGCACCCTTCAGGACAAAAAAGAATATTAAAAAAAAGAAAATATTTAAAAAGAGCTTCCCTAGCTACCTTTACCCTATTTAACAGGATCCCTGTTTTATCTCACAACCCTTCAACCTGCTTCCCCAAAATCTCTACGCTCAAGGTTGAAAAAGTCATACTATCACTCAACCCCTCCAATTGCCATGGTGACCAATGTCCAGCCCAACTCATTAAGGATGCAGCAAGGGATCTGGCACCCTTTATATCTAAGCTCATTAATGCCTCTTTCACTTCAGGCACCATCCCAAGTAATCAAAAAGAGTCTTGTGTACTCCCACTCCTTAAAAAACAGACATTAGACCCAACCATACCAACCAACTACTGGCCTATTACTACAGTGCCATTTCTTCTTAAAATAATAGATAAGGTTGCATATCAACAAATTCAGAAGTATTTGGAACTCCACCACTTACTTGGAGCCCTGCCAATCAGGTTTCCGCCTACAACATGGAACGGAAACTGCATTAATTGACCTCAAAGCTCAAATTGAGGAGCTTAGGGACAAGGGAAAATCAGCCTTACTCCTCCTCCTTGACCTCTCGGCTGCATTTGACCTTGTGGACCACAAGGTCTTATGTAGCCATTTAGACTCCGCTGTGAACTTCTCTAAGGAAGCCATAGTTTGGATTGAATCATTCTTAAGTAACAGGACCATGAGAGTCTTCTCACCTTCAGCAGCCGCAGACCAAATCCCTATTACCTGCGGAGTGCCCCAGGGATCTTGTTCTCACCCACCTTGTACAATATATTCACCAAGCCCCTTTTCGGTGATCTGGACCATCTAAGTATCACCTACACCAACTATGCAGATGATACCCAGATTCTCCTACCACTTTGTGGATTATGGTAAGGATTTGGCCTTGGTGAACCGAGTCTACCTCATCATGCAGGCATGGATGGCAGCCCACGGTCTATGCGTGAATGACAAAACTGAACTCATGATTCTGGTCACTATCACCAACCTCAAAAAAAATAGGCCATGAATACACCACCTCCTTGATAGACGGCAACTCCATTAAAGACACCAACGAGGTAAAAACCTTAGGCTTTTACATTGATTCCACCCTTACATTCACTAAACAAGTAAACTCCATGGCGTCTGCCACTTCATATACATGCAAACTTATCAGAGCTGGCAAACCATTTCTAACAAAGAACAGTTACATTACCTTTGCCAGAGCCCTCATCCTGTCCAAACTGGACTATTGCAACTCCCTCTACATTGGGTCCAATAAGCACATCATTAAAAGAATTCAAACACTCCAAACTAATGCCCTTAGAGCTGCCCTTGGCGTAGCACGCAGAGAACTCATCTCTGAGATCAGGAGACAAAATAACTGGCTATCTACCTACAAGAAAATCCGTCTGAAAACTGCCTCGCTCACCTATAAATGCCTGAATAATGCTGCGCCTTGTTACCTTACCGAAAGATTCCACAGAAAATCCTTGCTTAGGCCCACTAGAACAGCTAACACTAATTGCCTCACTATCCCAAGATTTAAGTTATCTAAGGTCGGAGGCAGCAGCTTTCCTGTAAAGGCCGTTCAGTTCTGGAACTCCCTGCCTTCACCCCTTCGAGCAGATCAATCATACATGTATTTCAGACATTACTTAAAGTCAATGACCACTAAGGCCCTTGTCACCTACCTTTTCTCACTGTAAATAGATTTCAGAGTTTTGTTATTAAGATGCTTGTATAGTGCTCTTCCTCTGTACCTCTCATTCTTCTTACATGATAATATGTAACTGTACTCCTTACCTTTTGATTTGTATATATGTCATGTGTAACCTAAGCTGAGAATCTTCCTGTAACACTGCACCCCGATACCTCTGGCGCGCAATACCAATTAATAAACAAACCTTTTCAATAGGTTTGCAGCTGACAGGAGCGGCACCAAATCACTAGTGGCATGCCTTTCCATACAGCACTAGATTGGAGTAGATATTTTTTGCTTTACTTTGTAATATTTTAGATGGCTGCGCACATGAATGATTGGCTGTATACTATAGAAGAAGTGAATAGGAAAAGGTTAGGATGCTAGAACGGTATATAAGTAAGCCTTTGTTTATATTGTTCAACTATTCTATTTTAATCCTCAAATGTTTACATGAGAATAAAGCTACATACCCTTCACATGAGAACACATACATTAATGCAAAATAGGAGGGTGAGTATTTGTGTGTCCTTATTTCATGAGCATTAGAGTCACCAAATTGCAAGTGTAAATACTGGTTGGTCGCCATCGTTATTTATTGATTTTAAATGTTGTCATATGCACAAGGGCGACAAGGATTTGTGGGAGTTCTGCTGTTAGGCCCATGAATAACAATGCTGGGTAACCGGAAGGCTGTTGCGTGCATAAGAGTACAGGTTTTGCTTATCGCGAAGTGCAGAGATATCTCTGCAGCCCTGTTTCAGCCACAACCCCAGGCAGGTTTTCATACTGCCTTTGGCGTGGAGGTCAGACTCCAGCAAACAGGGCATGGAGGAAGAGCATCATGACACATGAAAACATGCCCAGACACCAGCCTGCACTTTCAATAAAGGAAGATTACTCTATTTTAGCATTTTCTAAAACCGGAAAAAAACATCTGGAGAAAACAAACTGAAGTCCATTCAGTGGGCACACCTACATTTGTGTTTTAGGATATAAGCAGATTGTCTGTATGGCTTAAAAATCATATGCTTTAAAACTAAATAAATATTGCCATCTGGATAACCTGAACGTTTGTGTTAACCATACACCAGGGATTCGGGGAGGGGGGGGCCTGAAAGACAAACAAGATTTCAATCATGAATGCGAGAAAGGGCACATCCACACTGTTCGTAGAGGTATCAAGCCCAGAACAGTAAACAGAAGCCTAACAAACATTGACAGAACCCGATAATTGTTCTGCGAGTGTGGGAGGATGGGGTGGGTGGAGAAGAGTACTTGTGGGTGACCTTTAGTCATGAAATTTCAGTCCCATTGATTTCCGTAAAGCAGATTAAAATGATATATATATTTGTTAAAGCCTTTGGCAGGCAGACTCCTGAGCTTCATTGCTGGAGGGGCAGGTGAAACAATGTTAGGTTAAAGGTTTTGTATATAGCGCACTACCACCACCTAGGTGGCCCCCTGGTGCTCTGGCGGATCTGTAAGGCAAGACGGTGAAGGGGGGGGGGGGCTGGCGGCAGGTTGGTGGGACAGAGCGGGAGAAAGGATCAAGAGCTGTGATGTGCAGCTTCACAGCCTACACATGCATGACGTCAGCAAGGCTTAAAAAAAACACTGGCTAGAAACAAAACAGGGAAGGCCATTCCATAATGTAAACGCCCAGATGAGAGAGCATGTGACACTTCAACAAATTATCCCGTGGCTAGTGACTGAAGGGAGTTAAGACATTAAACTCGCCAGCAACAACCTGAATGTAAAGCAGACCGTTTGCAACTTGACTTAAGTTCCGACATTTTTCAAATCCAATCTTCTGCATATATATTTTTGTTCTACAGGGACGCTTCAGTAGTGCAATGGTGATCTTTCATACAGATCCGAGTTTAAAAAAAATATTTTATTGAATTTCATTGCAATGAATACAGAGAAATACATGAGAACAAAACCAATTTATAAAGCTTAAATGTTTGACACTCAAGTTATGCGTGGCATGAATAAAAGGTGCGCTAGAGTGCATGCAAAACCGCCCTCTCCAATTCTAGACTAAACATTAGGCCAGCATATCAGATTATCAGTTACATTTGCATTGTGAACTAACAAAATGAGCAACTAAAAATAATAAAAACAAATACCACCAACTGGCCAAAGTCATATACGGAGGCATCACTGTGCCATTTATAAACACAGGCAATCATCTAGCCCAGAACTATGAGCCACATGGAGTACAATTTCTATTCCCCTCCCCACTGTCTAAGCACACCCCGTATTGCCTACTCCCTTAAATCTCTAAGCCAGATACGTATTGAGGTGGCCACATCCTTTTTTCAACTAATGGCAATACTACGTTCAGCCGAAATGCCAGTATTGTCGAACTTTGGACTCGCTTCTGTTTAATAGGCAGCAACCCCAGAAGATTCATTGAAAAATCTAGTTTCCATCTAAGGAAGCCAGCGTCTACACTACTACACTCCAAAGCGTAGATATCTCCACATAGTTGGGTAGCATTTGGGCAAACGTCCAGCAGGTTGGTGCCTTTGTCCCATGCATCTAATGTAGACCCACCAGTATCACATAGGACTCATAATGTACTTGGAGTCTAAACCCTTAGCTGGCTATTCCTCCAGACCTTGCAAGTGCACCCACATTCCCAAACCACTATACATCTAAAAGGGGCCCCAGGACTTTCCCCCACTTCAACACTTAAAAACAGTGCAGACCCAGGTTTCTAAGTTCCACACTATACAAAGTGGAGGCTACTCTACCACCTGAACCCAATTTCTTGATGGCTTTTCTTTTCAACACTTTATGGGAACCCAGTCAAGCCTTCTCATGAACCCTGCTGCTATCCTAGCATACTCCAAGAAATTCAAGTTACTTGCCCATATTTGCCATCTTTCATTCTTCTATACTGAGATGGCCGGCCAATACTACATACACCCCCTGCCCACCATGATGTAGATCGAGGTTACAAAGAAAGCTAGACCACCATCAATGGATTCCCAGATAAGCACATCGTATTATGCCCTTTAGTTTTAACCATGTGGTTGCAGAGACAGGATCTACATTTTATCCCAATGTCACAATCTCCGAAGGGGATCTAGGACACACCAAATTTTCAATCATTGACGTACATTGATCAACCAGGCCATTTCAAAACAAAGGCAAAATAGCAGCTCTATAATAGGTCTTGAAGCCTAGTAGCCCCATCACACCCAGTTCTCAAGTCATTTTCATGGAAGGCTGAGCCATTTTAGGAGGTCTGTTACAGCACAATGGTTGCATCAGAGGAGTAGCTAATTTCGTGACAAAACTCTACGAGCAATAAGCCTAACTCCAAATATATACAGTAGGGGTATCACAACACCCAGGATTTAAACTCTGGATAGCCTCCTTTGATGCTCCTGGTTGTATATGAAGTTTGAAAGGTTCAGGCAAAGGAAAGTTTCATCAAAGTGATAGCTAAGAAACACAGTGGTATGACAATGCATTACTTACAGTAAAAGCATTTCTGATGGTTGTATCTGCTTAGATTCACATGCTGTGCATAGTCCGACATCCAGTGGTCACTGCGAAGTATTGCATTTTGATTTTCGTAGTAAAAAAGGGGACGTCGACAAGGCGTGTCTGTAACACTATCCCTATAGTGACGTGCAGTGTACCCACAATCCCTCACGCGTCGAGGTCCCTCTGTATTTATTCTGCCCTGAGGGAGCTTATTAGACCTGAGTGAGTACAGAAAAGAGAAATATAGAAGAAAGTCTATGTTCCTAAGGGTGGGCGCATGTGAATCTAAGCAGATACAACCATCAGAAATGCTTTTACGGTAAGTAATGCATTGTCTTCTGATGTTTGTTAACTTAGACTCACATGCTGTGCATAGACTAGCGAGCAGTATCCAGAGTTGGAGGTGGATTGTGAGAAGGAACAGTAGAGAAAAGATGTCTTAATACTGCTTGTCCCACCTGGGAATCAGATCTAGAGTGGGCATCTAGACAGTAGTGTTTTGTAAAGGTGTGAACAGAACTCCAGGTTGCCGCTTTGCAAATGGACTCAAGAGGGACATTTGCAATGAAAGCTATGGAAGCCCCGGTGCCACGAGTAGCGTGTGCTCTTGGCTTGCAGGGTAGTTCTCTCTTAGCAAGAATGTAACAGAGTGATGCATTGTACAATCCATCTAGAAATAGTGGATTTCGAAACTGCATCTCCTTCTCTTCCTGCTGCCACCGAGACAAAGAACTGATTAGTCTTTCTCAATGGTCTAGTTCTTTCCATATAAAACATCACTGCTCTGCGAACATCCAGTTTATGCGGGCTCTTCTCACCTAAGTTTGAAGGATTTTGAAAGAACTTTGGTAGTTCTATTGACTGGTTGACATGGAATTTAAAGATACATTTTGGTGCAAACCTAGGATGTGTGCGTAGAACCACCTTATCTTTGTGAACTGTAACAAAGGGGTCTAGTACAGAGAGCGCTTGTAGTTCACTTACTCTCCTAATGGAGGTGATAGCTATTAGAAAAGCAGTCTTAAGAGTGAGGTCTTTAAGTGTTGCTTTGTGCATGGGTTCAAAGGGAGACCCCATGAGCCTGGTTAGTACCACATTTAGGTCCCATCCGGGAGCGGGTTAGCTATGGGAGGGTGTATCCTCTTCACTCCTTCCATAAAGGCTTTAATAACTGGGACTTTCCACCATGACACTAAGTTGGGAAGTGGTGTATGCGGAAAGTGCAGTTAAATGGACTTTAATAGAGTTAAACACCAAGCCCGAGTCTAGTAGGTGAGTCAGGTACAGAACAATTTTTGTGGGAGAGCAGCCAACTGGGTTGATGCTCCTTCCCCTACACCAGATGACAAATCTTTTCCATTTGCTAGAATAACAGTGACGAGTGTTAGGCTTTCTAGCCTCCCTGAGAATGTCCATCTCTGCGGGAGCTGTAAATGTCCAAATTCTATGATCTCAGGAGCCAGGCTGCTAAGTTCATGGTCTGAGGGCATGGATGCAGTGTCCTGCCCTTGTCCTGTGACAGCATGTTGTACGGGCAGGGAAGTTTCACTGGGGGAGATAGGGACATCTCCATCAAGTGAGCGAACCAAGGTTGTCTGGCCCACATAGGGGCCACCAGTATCATGGTAACTTGTTCCTGGTGCATCTTGTGCACTATCTTGTTGAGAAGGGGAGTCGGGGGGAGGGGAGGAGGGGGGAGGGGGGGAGCGTGAACAAATTTCCCTGACCATGGTATCGATAGACCGTTCCCCTTGGATTGGTTCTGGGGGTACCTGGAGGCGTAATTTTGGCATTGTGAATTCTCCAGAGTTGCGAACAGGTCCATTTCTGGGAATCCCCATTGTGTGAAGACTTTGAAGACGATGTCTTCGTGTAACCGCCATTCGTACTCTGAGGGCAGAGGGAAGTCTCTGCTGAGTTCGTCTGCTAGCAGATTGAGTTCCCCTGATACAATTTGCGACAGTAGGAACATGTGTTTGAGAGCCCACTTCCAGATGTTCTGTGACAGCTTGGACAGTCCTGGAGAGTGAGTGCCCCCCTGCTTGTTGAGGTAGTACATGGCTGTGGTGCTGTCCATGAGGACCATCACTGTCTTCCCTTGTAGGTGTGCCTGGAAGGCTTTCAGTGCCTTGAAAACAGCTAGTAGCTCCAGTAAGTTTATGTGCTTGGATGCTATGCTCGGAGTCCAGATTCCGTGAGCTGTCTGATGGGATAGGTGAGCCCCCCCATCCTGTGAGGGATGCGTCTGTGGTCAGAGTGGCTTCCACTGCGGGGGTGGCAAATGGTTTCCCTATTACCAGGTTTTCCTTCGACCACCACCGTAGCGAGAGAACCAAGGCCTGCGAGACCACCACTAGATCGTCACCTTGTCCGCTGGCCTGACACCACTGGCTGTTGAGCCACTCTTGCATTGGGCGCAGGCACGCGTGAGGTACCAAATAAATACATGACGCCATCATTCCTAGTAAGCGCATTGCTTTGCGTACGGTCACCTCTCGACCAGCCACATATTGAGGGATCTGAAACAGCATGTTTTGGACCCTCTCGTTGGAGGGGAAGACAAGGACGTCCTTTGTTCGAATTAGAGCCCCTAGGAATTGTTTGATCTGGCTGGGGTCTAAGCTGGACTTCTTCTTGTTGATGGAGAAGCCCAGTTGAAACAAAAGGTCTACAGTCTTTTGGGTATTTGCGAAGCATGTTTCGTAAGAATCCCCTGTTATGAGCCAATCGTCGAGGTAAGGGTATACTGGGATGGACAACCTGCGCAGGTGGGCCGCTGCCACTGCCAGTACTTTCGTGAATACTCTTGGCGCTGATGCTATGCCGAAGGGTAGCACTCTGAACTGGTAGTGTTTGCCCTCTATCATGAACCTGAGGTATTTTCTGTGCGCTGGCAACATTAAAATATGAAAGTATGCATCTTTCATGTCCAGTGTTGTCATGTAATCTCCCTGAGAAAGCAGGGGGATTACCTCCTGTAGAGTCACCATACGAAACATTTGAGGTTTGACTTATTTGTTCACAGGGCGTAAATCTAGTACAGGGCGCATGGTTAAGTCCTTTTTGGGTACAACGAAGTACACTGAATAAATACCTTCCGTTACCTGGGATAGCGGTACGACCTCTATGGCTCCTTTTTCTAGTAGTTGGTCCACTTCTTGAAGGATGGTGAGGTGTTGCGGTGACAAGCGCCGTCCCCTCAGGGATCTGTTGAACTCTATACAATAGCCGCGTGCTATGGTTGAAAGTACCCAGCGGTCTTATGTTATACCCTCCCATGCTGGAAGAAAGGATGTTAACCGGCCCCCGACTGGCGTAGCATGGTAGGGGACCCGAATCTTTGAGTCATTTGGTGTTGGTGGCTTGGGAACCTCTAGGGTTGGGACCCCGACCTCTTCCCACAACGTTGTCCTCTTTGGTTATATTGTCCACTGGTGCCTTGGTTAGAGGACCAGTTACCTGCAGAATATTGCTGCTGCTGTTGTTGCTACTGCTGCTGGCGTTGGCCTCGAAAAAAACGCTTATTGCCATAACCACGTTTGTTGGGAGGCCTTGAAATTCGATCTAGTGTCTTGATAGTGTCAAATTCTTTCTTTGCGGTTTCTAAAGCCTCATCCACCGCTTTATCAAAGAGGTTTGCATCTTCTATAGGTTTTTTAATAAGAGATGCTAGCGTCTCAGGTTTAAAGCCTGAATTACGTAGCCATACATGGCGTTTCAGTAGGATTCCTTGTACTAGGGAACGCCCGGCCGTTTCTGCAGCATCCAGGGTATTCTTGATGATGCTTTGGTTGACTAAAGTCCCTTCAGTCACCGTGGCTAGAAAGCAAGTATGTAGGGGTTCTGGTACCTCCTCAATGTCCTTATGTAGTTTGCTCCATTGTGCATCTGCGTAACTTGCCAGCAAGGAGTTATTGTGGGTAATTCTTGCGGAAAAGGCAGCTGAAGCTGTAATCCTCTTTCCTAGGGCATATCATTTTTTACCCTCTTTATCTGGAGGTGCCTCGCTAGTTGACAGCGGCACCCCTGCTCTCTTCCTGGTATTTGTCACCACTAAGAAGTCTGGTATAGAGTGGCCCCTGATGTATAAAGGGTCAGATTGAGGACTAAATTTTTCTATCCTAGGGTTGACCCCTCTGATCAACGCAGGAGTGGACAGTGAAGGAATAATTCTCCTCCTTACTGAGGCGAGGAGGGGAGGGGAATGGTTTGGCCTGCAGGGGATTTCTCCTTAATGATTTTTTCGACAAAGTCGATGTCAGAAGTTTCCCCGGTTTCAATCTCAAAATGTGCTGCTGCCTTACGAAGAAGTGCATTAAAGGTGGGTTGATCATCTATAGGCGATGAATTCCTAATAGGCGAGTCTTTTGGAGGGGACAGGTTTATGGCTTCAGGATCTGAAAACACTGACGGGGACTGCCAGGGCTGTGAGGCCCCTTCTTCTGGGTCTTCTCCGAAGCCCCAATCACCCATATCAGGGTTGTCTTCAAAACCTTCCTCCTGTAGGTTTTCTTCCCCCTCATTGCCTAGGAATTCATCATCCTCCTGAAAGTGGGTGTCCTCTTCAGCGAGGTCATATAAATCTACATTTTCTTGGGGGTGGATCCAGCGAGGTCATATAAATCTACATTTTCTTGGGGGTGGATCAAACAGCCTGGGGTACTTGGCCCTGGGATCCTCCTGAGGTCCCTCTCTTGATCTCTTAGGTGTTGGAAGGTTCCGAGTCTCCATAAACCTGTCCATCCTGTCCATACAGAACTGGAGTCTCTCTAGGTTTTCGTGAGGCACTCCGGAACGGTCAGGGGGAGGAAAGGGAGGGCCTTCCGTTAGGAAACGCTTCGACCTATCCCATAATGTCGAAGAGAGGTCTCCTTCGCCTTCAGAAAAGCCTTACGGTAGGCTAGGAGTCCCTGACGAGTGGGAGGTTCCTGCCTTCCTTCTGGTCTTTTCAGCGTCTCCCAGGCCTTAAGAGCGGAAACAGACGTATCTTTCGTCGTCCGTCTTAGGCTATCGGTGGAAATGATCCTTGCCAGGCTCTCGACAACTAAGCTGTCTGTCGAGGGTACCTCCGGCGTCGCCGTTACTGGCGTCGCTTGCTCTACGCCAACGGGCGCTACTGTCAGGATTCCATGGCACATTTCTAGATTTTCATTGAGAAATTACCGTAGAAAATCTGCATTCTAAAGAATTAAGTAAACATTTATTTTTAATCTTCATTATTACATTGTTAGTGGGAGCATTGGTTGAGTGGTGTTTGATTTTGGGTTTGGTATTTTAATATGTCAATATGGTGATAAGTTAATTAATGACAACCATATACAGGAAGTGCCTAATTCCCCAAACCAAGATGGAGGTTCAGTGCAACACAAATGATTGGTGGAAAGATATTATGAGGTAGTTTGGAACATTTCACAACATTCTAAACTGCCTTTCATTCCAGTTTCTTTAGAGGAAGGTTGTAGTTCCTTTAGCTCTTAGGATATTAAGTGTAAGTTATTATAAAAATCCTTTTTGAGAAGAATTTACAGTGAGCTTAATTTCTACAGAAGTTTCTTTAATGAAGAAGTCCTTGTTGTAACTTCAAGACCGATCTACAGATGAAGCAAGCCAAGTTTTCTGAAGTGAAATGTTTTTATCTTCAATTTATTCTCAAGAAGAAGTTTACTTTAAAATTCTAAGAAAATGTATTTATCTGCATTTGATTTTAATGAACATTATTGGAACTCAATTGCGCGCTTATTCAAGGAAGGAAAATTCTGATGCACGTTTATTTTTTCCTCTCGTGGTTGCGTGTGCGGGAAATGAAAGTACGTTTGTTTTTTCCTCTCGTGGCTGCGTGTGCGGGAAATGAAAGTACGTATATTTTTTCCTTCTGCGGTTGCGTGTATGGATTAAGAAAGTTAGTGTAGGTGTTTTAGAGTATTCTGGTCACGATATTTATTGTGACTTATTGGTTCTAATTTAGCTTAATAGTTTCACTATAGTACGTGTGTTATTAAAATTAGTATTGTGATGTATAACACTTTGCACTTTAGTTCATTTACTGAAAAATCAATCCTAGTCAGGAATCGGTTAGAGTATGCTTGCACGTTCCACTTTCAAGTTTTACTTCCTGGTTTGACGTATTAGTGTTGTCAAGTAGCGTTCCCAGGGGCGTCGTGTTGAGTTCCGGTATTTCTCTAGGAGTTTGTTTATTTTTGTGGAGCGGTTACTCAATGTAACTTCGTGTTACTGCGACCGTTTGAAAGCGCGGCTATTTGCTTCGTTTTTTTTAATTCAGCTTCGTTCTGATTGCACGTGCGTCGCGTTCTTCAATCAACTGAACTATTCGTTCATTGTGCAACAAGCCATCTAACCTCATTTGGAGCATCCAAGATCTACAGTACAGTTTTGAATGATATATATATATATATATATTCAGATACAGGAAAGTAACGACTGTAAGTTGAATAATCCAGAAGAGTTTTATTTAATTCAGACTAAGAACTTTATTAAAAACATTTTTTCTTCAAGCAAGCCAATTTCAGACTTTCTACAACAAATATTCAAGGAATATCCAAAGTGTTTCAAGAATATTGAATATTGACTTTTTGTAAATTCTTATTATAAGTAATTCAGAAGAGCATCTAAGAATACAAAAGAACAAACTATAAATGCCTATCAGCAATCTAGCATAGGCAGCAGGTACATAATAATAGTTTTGTTTAAATTATAAATAGCAGAAAACAACATTCAGATAAGTTTATTTAATCTGTGTATTCTTGTGCTTAGATTTCACAGACACATATTACTGATGAAGCTTCCTCAATCCAGTTTCAGAGAGTAAATCATCTACTGAATTTATATTCTAGGAACCAGTGTCGTGTCTAAAGAAACAGTGAAGATCTGCAGTTGTTATTTTCTCCTCCATTCCCCTTGGGTTCGCCTGTGGGGTAGTTTTATATTTTAAGAACTAGTGAGCAGGCATATCAAGGGGGTCTGGTGGGGCAGCATCACTCCTGCAAGAAGACCCAAGATATGGACCTGACAGCTCTCTGGCGGTGCGCGTCGTCTGACGGTTTAGTGGTAGCGCCCTTATCAGGGGTTAGCCCAGTCGCTGGTCGCATATGCGGTTGCGAGGGGGGCTTCAGACTCTTACGGTCTGAGGAGGCCGCCAGTAGGACCTCCGTCTACGTTGGCGCTAACGCCCTCTTCGTCTTCGACGAGGAAGAGCCATGGGTTATGTGTTTATGGGAGTGTTTTCTGTGTGCGTCGTTGTCGCCGGGGTGTTCATCCCCATAAGCAGGGCGTGAGCCGAGCTTGTCAGGGCCGGGGACGGGCGACGAGGAGCGTGAACGCTCCTTAGAGAGGTCTACGACTTCCGAAACGGACGTTGTGTTGTCACATTCCTCGTCACTTTCGGCGGCGGTGGGTGATGAGTCAGACCTAGACATGGCGTAGGCCGCCCACTTTTTGTGGTCGAGAGGCAAATGTAACGGTTACACCGTTTATGCTTGTCTTTCCAGGTAAACTTGCCATTACAACGCAGGCAAAACCTAAAGGGTGTCTTCTCCATAGCTGAGGAACAGATCGCATGTGACAACAACCCCGAGGGAAAAGGGAAAGGCATTCTCAAAGAGAAACAATGTCCCACGACCCCACTCTCCCTACTTTATTTGGCCGTCGAGGCCAGGCCACGTGTTCGGCAAACAACCTCTTCCGTCGAAGGCACCGCCGTCGGAGATCTTGATCGGCGGTGAACAGCTTCGCAGCTACGACGACGGAGGGGTGAAGAAATGAATAATATCTGGATGGAAAAAACAATCTGAGGGACCTCGACGCGTGAGGGATTGTGGGTACACTGCACGTCATTATAGGGATAGTATTACAGACACGCCTTGTCGACGTCCCCTTTTCGACTACGTAAAACAAAATGGAATACTCCGCAGTGACCACTGGATGTCGGACTATGCACAGCATGTGATTCTAAGCAACTTAACAAACATCAGACATTTTTTTTACATCAAGACTGCAAGGAGATACCTAAATGTATCAAACCTGTAAGATGCCGACCAAAATAAGAGTTATTTTAAATTCAATGCGATGTTAAGCAACAAAGCAAGTGAATACAAAGTCTGACGGTACTCTGAGCTGTACACCCCATGCAGCCTGGAATAACACTAAAGTAATCACCAAGGCAGGCCTACCCGGTTTTCATCATAAATAATCTGGACAACACTGCGGTGTTTCTGTTCCACGGGTGGGGGGGAAACAGGCTTCTCTGGCTCCAGAGGTTTAGCAGCTTCTTCTTCAAGTTGTTGCTAAGAGACAAGAACATAAAAGAAATATAAAATTATTGTGCAGCATCTTGCAGCATAGGAAATGCAAGAGCAAATTGTCCCTACAAATATTGCACCACCCCACGAATATTGCAACAAAGGTTATCAGCAATGTTCATGGTAGCCCTCCAAGTGTCATGTGTATACTGGATTCTATTAAGCAAAATCAGACTTATGTTTGAAGAGGAATTGCACACATCAACATTTTCCACAACATTATACCTACTGTAAACTACCCTTGACCACTAAAAGAACATGCAATTAGGATGCAAACAAGCTACATTCCGCTGTTGAATAACGAAAGCATCTTAAATGTTACATTTTCCTGTTTAATCGTTGACGTAGAATTTACATTAGAGTTTATACGGCAGCATTCATCAAGAGTGTAAAGTGGAACAGTCTTTGCTTTGCGGGTCATCTGAAGCAGCACAAGTCTGCCTCTCTGATCCAGAGCTGTGGCAGCAAGGAGGAGGGGAAATCATGTGCTGTGTGCTTAACATATGCTGCACAAAAAGGACAGCTCTGTTTTACAGTCTGGAAATACTGCACCTCAATCCAAGCACTAGATTGCCCACACTAAACTATCTCAGACCAGACTGACCCAGCCACCATGGTAGAAATGTACAACGAAGTGATGCTGACATCTTTAGACGTCATTGCACCACTGAAGATCAGAAAGAGCAAACCCAGCCAACACTTAAACACCTGGTTTAAGCCTCATCTGAAAGCTATCGGACAAGAGAAACATCTAAGCGAAAACATCTGGAGATCAGACCAGTCAGACCTCAACAAAAATAACTTGAATAAACTAGCCACCCTCTACATTATTTTAGCTAAACAAACATCCTACAACTCCCGAATTTCCCAAGCCAAATCAAATACCAAAGAATTGTTCACCATCCTTAAAGAGGTAGAATCCCCCTTCAAGCTCCTGACTCCTGTCTTAAGGATAAGAATTGGTGCACGAGTGTACAAAATGCCTTCGCCAGTAAGATACCAACGCTCCAGGTGAAGAATAACAAAAAAAAAGATACCATTACTGCTTCCAAGACTGATATCAATGGTACCACCTCTAAGGCTGCCACAAATCTATTACCATTACCGCAATCTACCTTAACTACTCCCATATCACTAACCCCTAGCTTCCACTTTCGCAAAGTATCTACCAAAGTAGTTGAGAAAGTTATCCTCACCCTCAAACCTTCCAATTGTCAAGGCGACCCATGTCCAGCCCAAATTATAAAAGACGCTGCCCTTGAACTCTCCCCTTTCATCACAAAACGTTTAAACGCTTCATTCACATCAGGCACAATACCTAGTGACCCGAAACATTCCTGGGTCCTCCCCCCTCCTCAAAAAACAAACCCCCGACCCCTCTATCCCAACTAATTACCGCCCCATAACCACAGTGACATTCCTACTTAAAATCTTGGATAAAAGTAGCATACATACAAATTCAGCACCATCTGGAACAAAACCACCTCCTAGGTGTTAGTCAGTCTGGTTTCAGACCTCAGCATGGTACTGAAACTGCACTCTTAGACCTCAAGGCACAAATAGACACATAATAGACAAAAGGTAAGACGGCACTCCTACTACTCCTCGACCTTTCAGCCGCGTTCGATCTGGTGGACCACTCAATACTCTGCAACCATCTGGTCTCTGCGGCCTGCTTCTCTCAGGAGGCAGTCGCTTCGATCCAGTCCTTCCTTGATAACAGGACAATGCAAGAATTCTCTCCCCTAGCAGCCGCGGACCCCGCGCCATTATCATGCGGTGTACCCCAAGGCTCCTGCGTATCGCCCACTCTGTACAACATCTTCACAAAGCCCCTTTTCAATGATCTAGATGGTCTAGGTATCACCTACACAAATTATGCCGATGATACACAGATCCTCATCCCGTTGACAGGAGATTATGACAAGGATTTGGCCTTTGTGAACAGAGTTTACCTCATCATCCAGGCATGGATGGCCTCTCACGGTCTATGCCTGAATGATGACAAAACAGAACTCCTCATTCTAGGTACACCATCCAACATTAAAAAACTAGGTCCCAACTGCGCCTCCCTCATAATCGACAACAACAACATTACTGTGACCAATGTAGTTAAAACTCTTGGCTTCTACATAGACTCCACGCTCACCTTTGGTAAACAAGTAAATGCTATGGCCTCAGCCACATCCTACACTTGCAAGCTAATAAGAGCAGCCACGCTCTTCCTTTCACCCGACAACTGCATCACTTTAGCGAGAGCACTAATCTTATCCAAATTGGATTATTGTAATGCTTTGTATATAGGCAGCAACAAATACATTACATCCAAAATTCAGACTCTTCAAAACAATGCCCTGAGAGCTGCCCTAAGTCTCCCCAAAAATGCCCATTTATCTGATTTTAGGCGATCCGTCAATTGGCTCTCCACAAAAGATAAAATCCTCCTTAAAACTGCATCTCTGACACAAATGCCTTAACCACGCAGCCCCACAATACCTCACAGACAGATTCAGACAAACAGCCTCTCGCCCCCTAAGAAAAGCTAACTCTAACCTCTTACTAGTACCTAGATTTAAGCTCACTAAATCCGGCGGGAGTAGTTTCCCTGTTAAAGCAGCACAATATTGGAACTCCCTTCCCCCTGCTTTAAGGGAAGACCTACCCTACCTACAATTTAGATCTAGTCTCATTCACTGGCTAAAGGAACATGACGTCTGACCCTATCTGACCTGCATCCTTCCTAGGATCTATTGTATATACGAGACCTCACTGCTTGTGCTATATTTATGTGCTTCACGCTTATTCCTGTTACTTATTGTATATACCTACTGCCCGTTTCATGCATACAGCATTGTAACCTTAGCTGTATTTTTCATGTCCATTATGTAACTTAAGCTTAACAACCCTCTTTATGCTTTCGCGCCCGAATACCCCTGGGTCTGGTGCGCAATATAAATAATAAAACAAACAAACAAAACAAACAGAGGGGAAACAAAAAGGTCCACGGGCCACTCTGGTTTCCAGAACCTATGCTATGTAGGAGGCAAGGTGAGTCGGGCATTACATTACTGAAAATCTAGTGTTCTAAAGGTTGCAAGAAGTGGTTTGCACACTACAGTGAGCCAGAGAAATCTATTCCAAACCTTTATAAACAAGTTATAACAAGCACAAAGATCAAGCATGCATCAAAAACAGAATCCATCCACTTTGTGCAGTGGCAATGTGACCAAGTATTTAATCTGCCAGCCTTTGAATGTGAAGGCCAGGCTTAAAAAACATAAAATAATGGCCCGATTGTCGACAAATCACTTTATACCAATGGGCTTCAATCTGTGAATGTGTAAAGCAACTTCGATCTCTCAAACCCAACTGCAAAAAAAAAAATAATCGCATTTTGCTGTTAATAATCCAGCTCAAAGGGTGACTTCCAGATACCACTAGGTTTTAAGTGCCCGGCAACGTGGTTGAGATGCTCTTGCTACAACAAATGCCCTATAGTAGCATTCTTTCTTCGAGGATGACGCTCAATCATCTCAAACTAGATAAGTTACAAATCCATTATCAAAAGAGGCCGAAAGGTTCAGAATATGGCTTTCATGCCCTGCCAGGAGGGCAGGCATAGCCTTTAATGCCCGCCAGCCCAAGCTAAGGCAGGCCCAAGCAAAGCGAGAGCCTCAGCTCAAGCCGTTTGCTGTTAAAGACCTTGTCCGCCCTCCTGCCAGGGTATGAAAGCCATTCGCACCCCAAGATTTATGCGGGGGGGGGGGGGGAGGGGAGGATAGAAGGAGGGGGCGCATGGCATTCAACTTTTTTCATTGAGAGATCTGCGCTGCTAATGAAATAAATGGAAAACAAAATACCAGTCACCATATGAAAAAGGACAAAGTCTCTTTTCCATGTCTATGGCGGCCCGACAGGAGGGGCATCGGTCCCGCGGGTAAGTGGAGGGGGTGGGGCGGCAACAGGGAGATGCTCCCTGATGCCTCCCTGCAATGATAACAAAAAAGTAAAGAAAAATAAGCGCCACACGGGGAAGGGCCTCGGGTGGCTGGGACAGTGGGAGGAGTGTGTGTATTCTAGCCCACTGTTCCAGACTCCTGATGGCTGAGCGCCCGTCCACGGTTGCAAATAAATCTTACGCTCTGGTATTGCTCTGGGCAATCCTCCAGACCAGAGTTCTTCGCTTGCCAAGGCATTACAAAAGGGGAATACGATTTGCAAATCAGGAGGAACAAGGCATAATTCTAGCAGTGCTCTCAAGGGAGAAGAACTACGGGCACAGCTTATTGGCAGCGAAGCAATGTGAAAATTGCATTATTTGACAAAACAACCACAAAGGAACAGAGCGCTCACAAAGTTGTATAAAACGATGAATGTTGCAAATGTCCTTTAGAGCATTTCAATAAGACTTCTATTCATAGCACAAACTTGTTTTAAGGTTCTTGAATATATTCTGCATTATGAAGCAAGGGAATACCTGCAGCTACCATGTCCCGTTGTGAGACCGGAGCACAAGTCCCTACACAGCATAGCAGCCAGCCGCGCATTGCACTCTAGTCCCGGGACGCCCGAAGGAGAGTCCCTAACAGGGACCCTATACCACCAGAGACTTAATCAAGGGGAAGAAACCCCTAGAGAAACTACACCTATCTTAGAGGGGAGGCAGCCGGAGGCCGTCTAACATGAACGTGGACTAGATACAACACTGGATGCCACTGCTGCCTCACTCTGGTCCTGCTCAGAGAAAAGGGGCGGGGCATAACCCACCATTTAAAAGCTTCCTGGTCTGTAACACTTCGGGTAGGAGTGGGGGGTTGGTAGGGGCAGAGCACAATTGGATAGAGAGAGGCTGCCAATCAGGGGATAGGGAGAGGGGCTAGGTAAGATATTCACAGAACAGGTAAATCTTCCTGACCTGCTTTACTAGTGGGATATTTTTCCTCAATACCTCAGAGTGGGAACCTTTTTCCACACACAGTCTTTAATTCTTTATGGGTGTCATTTTTTGACTCTCCATAGAGTCTTTTTAAAGTTATCCTCTTTAACAAATTATTGGCAATAAGGGCCTGTTGCTTGGTTGCCCTAGGGGCTCCCCTTTTAACTTTTTTGCAAACCTTGAGAGAACTACAGTTCCCAAAGGTAGCAAGGATCTTTGGATCACTTTTACATTTTATTCTGTGAAGCCAGAACACCCTACCTTATGTGGAGTGCTGGGGAGATGCAATGTATCCCCCTTCACATTAACTGTAACAATTGTGTTACAGGAACAAGCTTACCTTCAATGGCTGGTGGCAGTGATAACTTGTATTAATTTGGTGCACCTTTACCGCAGGCTGTGTTCTTGAGCCAAGCGTGTCTTAAGAAGAATAGCCTGAACCAGGATCCGCCCGACCGTTTCAGTTGCATCCAGCGTGTTCTTTAGGATCTTATGGGTGACCCGTTTCCCTTCGAGACAACTGCCAGCAGGCATGATTGTACCGGTTCTGGGACTTACTGGAGACGCTTCTAAAGTAAATTCCATTGAACATCACTATAGCTTGCAAGAAGTGTAGTGTTATTAGCAAACCTCGTGGACTATGCTGCTAAAGTGGTGAAGCGTTTGCCAAGGGCGTACAGCTTTTTACAGTCTTTGTCGGGGGCTCTTCTGAAGTGGACAATGGCACCCCGGCCCTCGTCCTGGTAGTAGTAACTACAAGGGAATCTGGAGTGGCATGCTGCTGGATGTTTAACAGGTCCGAAGGGGAGGGGCGGAATAGATTTTCGACCCAAGGGTTGACGGCCCTTTTCAGTGAAGGGGTTAGCAAAGAAGGTGCAATGCGCTTTATGATGGAACTCAACAGGGTTATAGACTGGCTTGCGGGTAGTTTCTCCTTCAGGATGTAGTCAGTATCTTGTGCCCCTTCCTGCGTGGCAATCTGGAAGTGTTCTGCAGCCCTTTTGAGGATTGCATTAAATGCCATTTGGTCATCAACAGGTGAATCTTGTCTCTATAGGCGAGGAGAGGAGAGAGGATTAAGACAAAGGGCGTCTGGGTCAGGTTTAGGGTAGGGGTGTTAGGTAGGATTTTCACAGAACTGGTAAATCTTCCTGACCTGGGTCCTCGGTGCACAGTCTTCCAAATTCCTGAATCTCGCTGAAACTTCGTGGGCATCCTGGTGGATCTCCACAGATACTAATTGAGGCTGAAAAATCCCAACAGAGTGCTGGATCTTTGTAATGACGAGAATTCAACTGCGATTTTCTGGTTTCTTCTGTGCTCCTTGAAAAGGCGCCAAATCCGCAGAACCGCATTCAGCCGCGAGGAAAACCTTGCCTAGAGCCTTT
Source organism: Ambystoma mexicanum (assembly GCF_040938575.1). Classification (NCBI taxonomy): domain Eukaryota; kingdom Metazoa; phylum Chordata; class Amphibia; order Caudata; family Ambystomatidae; genus Ambystoma; species Ambystoma mexicanum. The sequence continues at coordinate 592,959,018 of NC_090931.1, read as the reverse complement.
TATCGATCCATGCTGCAAAGTTCCTTCTAAGGTCTTGTTTTCAGTCACCACAACAAAGAATCCACCGACTGGGTATTGGACTGCAGACCCTGAAGTCCTCCTCCTGCAAAATGTCTGCAATGCTGAGGTAATGTGTTGACTTAGGTATGTACTTAACTTAAGTCTCTTAGGATTTCTGTATTGCTGCAGGGTGTTTTCTGTGATAGGGAGGCCTCTCATCCAATGCACCCAGTTCCACTGCTAGAACCCTGCTACAGTGTCTTCTGCAAAGTCCCTGGAACCTCTCAGAAGTAAAGTACTCACCTGTTGGCCCAAGTCTTCCTAACAAACTCTGACTTTTGCTACTTAAGACCCTATACTGACACTGCTGTTGGTCACTAGATCCTAGTGACCGCCCTTCTGCCACTGAGAACGCTCATGCTCCAAGAATAAGGAAAAGACTTAAGGGATTGGTACTTTTGCCTAAACAAGAAAATAAAGTGTTTAAATGGTACTTACTTGTAGAGTTGGTTGGTAACTAACTAAGAGTAAACAGTTACAAAAGTTCTTACTTACCTTGGATGTGTGATGCACTATTCCTAAAAGTATGGTTAACATAGTTTCTTCCTTAGAAACTGTTTTGCCATTCTAATAGAAAGTAGATGTGAAGATATATTACTCTCCTGTGATTAGGTTGTGCCTCTTCCAAAGGTAATGTGTTGGTTTCACCAGATTATTCCTGCAGAATGCGTCGTCCAAATGTTGGTATCACCAGATTAGTCCTGTTAGGATAAGACCCCAAGTGTGTCTTGCGTCCCCTGACTTGCTACCAGCCTGTCCAGAATAAGTCTGTATTAGATGGTTGCCTACCTAGAATAAGTTTGAGTCATTCAGTAAAGTGTAACATTAGGGTTTACTTTCCCTGTGCTATCTAACCCAGGGTCTGTGGTTCCAATTGTCCCTTTTAAGTCCTGCATCAGTCACTTGTATAGTTGGGAAAGAACTAACCTGGACTCCTTGTGAGATATAACACGTATATGGGGTTTACTTACCTTGAGTTAGCTGTGTGTCATGCAAAAATAAGTTACCAGAGTCACTGCTCATCTCAGTCTGTGTTTGAGATCAAAGGCACCTGTAATTGAATGATTACATTCTTAGGTTTTACTCACCTAGTATAACTGTGTGCTGTCACAAAATTAGTTCTAGGTTTTTACTGTACCTGGAATAAGTGTTTCACTATTCACAAAAAGTATGTTGTCAGGGTTGACTGATTATGTGATTTGTACTGAGTCACTGTACAACTGGTAGGGTCTACTGCCTTTGCATTACTAAATGTAATTGTGAAAGTAACCATTGGTTTTTACTCCCCAAGAATAGGTGTGACCTATACTGAATGTGTATGAAAAGGTTTTGACTTCCCAAGAACTACTGTTAGGTATTCCAAATAACGTTTATACTTTTGTCTGTGTACCTTCAGGTATAGTGTGTTTTATATTGTGATTTCATATGTGTTGGTGCGGATGTTACGCATGGATTAGAAGGAATGATTGGAGTGAATGGAGTCGATGAATGGAGTAAACTGAGCGAATAGACAAAGTAAACAGAATGTCAGAGTTGATCGAACACAGAAAATAAAGGAACGGACGGAGCAGACGGTGGCAACACCCGTTCTCCACAATGTTGCCATATATCTGTATCCCCTATAAATGCTATCTACCTGTATCCCCATATATATCTGTATCCCATATATATATACACCTGTATCCATCCTGTCGCTATATATCTGTATGCCGCTATGTACGTTCCCACTGTCCTGCTCGTGCCTGGTCTCAGGCGCTTCTACCAATAACCACCATATCACACCACTACGCCTACTCTCGACTATACACCATCATTCAACCAGAACACAACTATACCCCTGTTAATTCAGCCTAGCTGTTCGCATAGGCGTCCCTCAGGCCCAACGTAGCCAGAACCCAGTCTAGGTGTCCACTCACCAGACTGAGCACATCCAACTGATTTCCTCAGCACCACACATCGCTAGGAAGCAGATCGCATCCAACAACTACACCAGCTGCACACATATCCAGTGCACCCACGCACCGTACAACACTCACCCTCCCTACTGACTTGAACTACAGTTTCCAAGGGCGTTCAGCCTACCAGCGCTTTGAGATCATACCAATGATGCATAAGGCGCTATACAAATGCCAAGTAACATAACATAACTTAGCCCTAGATTTATCTGCGACAAACTGTATTTAAATAAATCATTTATTTTTACATACATAGTGCTTCAGTGTTTCTTTGGACCATTGGTATTACTATTTCATTTGTACTGATTCTACAGCCCTCTCTCCTAAAATGAGCCTGGATACTCGGTCTACGCTACCATGTACTCAAATGGTACAGACTTATACTAAGAGTGGAGTCTTGTATGCCTCAGGTGAATGGTTTTGATGACTTTGGTAGCACTTCAGAAAATCGGTCATAACAAGAGAGATAAGGAGGCCCCCAGAAAACAGAAGATGTGGGTTGTTCAGGTTAGGTCAGGAGGTGGCAGACCTAGAGACCAGCAGTAGGAAGGATGGTGGATACACTTTTGAAGCATGAATTAGTGATTGAAAGTAGTTCTGCAAGGTGAGTGTGTGAAAGAGTAAATATTGTGGTTAGGTGAGAAAGTGTAAGAACCGACTGAAGGCAGTGAGTGAAAGAAGGGTGTCCGAGCAGTGTGGCAGCTGGAGTACCAACAGAAGTTCAAGAGTGGCAGAGACAAAAGGGCAGTTAGATGGGGAGGTGGATCAAATGTTGAAAAGGGAAAAAAGGCAAAATGTAAACAAGAGCATGAGGTCATCCAGGGCTGAATGAATGAGAAGTGCAACTTGGTCTGCTTTTTATGCTATTATTGGCGATTAATTGGGTCATTGACACATTTTTGAACATTTGATACAAATTATTTATTTCTTCATGTTCTGCATGTCCTCTACTAGAGTTCTAATCATAGAAAGTGGACTTCAGCTTCGAGTAAGTATTCAAGAATAGTTCCTTGAAGCCGAAGTCTACTTTCGAGGATTAGCTACTGCCCTCCGTGTTTGAGAGAGGTAGGCAATCATAGAAAGCTGAGACAGGCCGGGCAGCACCCGCTGCAGTTTTATTCTGAAAAAGAAATTGGAAAAAATGCAGCATTGGGGCCAATTATTGCTGGGGGAGATCACTTGGCAAGTTGCTGGTGGGGTGCCTGACTTTTCCCTTGTGCCCCTGCCCCACTCAATAAAAAGAAAACAGCTGCAGAGGCCACCAGGGCAAGACCCCCCCACAATTGTACTTAGTCTGGCCTTGCAATGGCAGCCCCCTAACCACCACTCATTTACACACAAAAAATCCTGTGGGGCCGTTAGGGCAAGACCCGGCAACCTCCACAATTGTTGCTTGGAGGTGGGAGTTTGGGGCGGGGGGGGTTCGCCAGGTCTTGCCCTGGCAGCTTAACAGGTAAAGATGCAGCAACAGTATCCACAGGGGCAAGCCATGGCGCTCTTTGTTGCAAAGAGTTTTAAAATATTAAACAATATGGGGGGCTACAAGAGCAAGGCCCACTGACACCCCCTGCAACAATTGGGGGAGGTCGCCAGGCCTTGCGCCTTCCCTTCCCGGACCCTGTATTGTTGTCTTCCAAAACTAGTGGGTTCACTATTCGGATCCAGCCGATTACTTAGACCATCTATACAGGATTCAGCCTAATAGTAAATTCACTATCCCGTAAAGCCCTAGTAATATTACATTTTTACCCTGTTCCATGCCCCCCCTTCAAATTGTCTCTCATCCCACCACCATATTCCTTCCTTTTAACTGCAGCCTGTTTATTTTTTTAGAATCTTATTGATTTGCGTACTTTCCATTTCTTTGTTTATTTTTTATTTTTTAAAAAATGGTGCTGCTAGTGTGTCCAGTTTTGTTTACATTTGCAACGCTGTACAGGTCACACAATGACGTTTGCATGCGCTAAAATGAAAGCTTCATCACACAGAATTAATTTTATGTGGGATGTGGATGGTGGTGTCATCCACTATAGCACCGCTGTGCCTGTAGTTGCTTTTCACTACATGCAAAATTTGTTTACAACTGTTGTTTTTCCTGACGCTTTGGCTCATTGTATCTTAGCAATAAAGCACCATGCTATTATGTCTGAAAATGGGATTGTTTGTTCTTGAAGGTTTTTCTTCATTTTACATTAGAAGAGTGGTTCTGGTACCCCTTTTTTTAAAATTAAGTTTCTGCTTGGTTTATTTTGACACGTTTCGGTTCAATTAGATTTATTTGGTACTTGTTTTCTCGGGCGTTCTTTGCATGCATTGTTATCAGGCATGTCTCTTAATCTTTTGAATCTTTGACATTTTGCTTTTATCCAAGAAGGATCACTAGATCGCTTGACCATGTGTGGGTTTTTTCCCCTAGACTTTGCCCAAAACGCATGGACGGGATTTTTTATCTTTTTCCTCAAGCTTCAAAATGAAGATATTAAAGCATGACCACAAGTTTGTTTAATGAAAAGGAGGCTTATTGAAATGTTCCAAAGAACATTTGCAACACTGGTGGTTTTTGTACAACTTTGTGAGCACTTAGCATCTAGGAAGTGTTCACTGGTTGGTCTTTCGTGAGATTCTGCCTAGTCATACCACTAGCCTTCATTGTAGTGCTCCTTGCAGGGGAGCAACAAAGGGATGACCACAGCCACCCTTATAAAATGCTGGCCCACCAACTGGTCCATTCAGTTATGTGTGTTTGTTTTGGTATGCCACCACAAGATTTCCAGTGTTGCCACCCCTATGAAAAATGTCCGGTTCGCCACTGGCTCCTTGACAGTACTAACTGTGAGGAACCCAAGGTTACCTCCATAATTTTATCCAAGGCAACACTAAACCGGATTTAAGAACAGACATGACCTGAAATCTCTGTCCTCTCTTCTTTCGTTGGACATGTCTAGCCCACAGCAGCTGACAGATTCTGAACTAACATCTCCAGTCACACCGATCATTGGTACTGCGGCGTGGAGGCCCTACAGGGAGGTGCTGGAAAAGCATCCGCAACATTCTAGTGGTTGCAGAATAAAGGAAGCTAGTCTGACAAAAACAAACCCTAAAGAGAATTTAGGTTGTTCCAACAGTAGTAGTGGCAGCAGGAGTAGGAGCCGTATTGGCAGTGGGAGTAGTGACAGCGAAACTGAAGGCAAGCAGTCGAAAGGTGAAATTAACAGACACAGGAAGAACCAGAGTTAAAAGAACAGTAGTAGTGATTAATGGAGAAGACAAAATTATTGACGGAGACTAGAAATCTGTATGCGACACGAAGAAGGTAAAGGGAAAAAGAGGTGCAACACAAGTCATTGAACATTTGATTGTCGGTTTCGGCAGGAACACTTGTTCCAGTGCTGGCAGAAACTAGGACTGGATAAAGGGGTTCCAGCTCCGTCCGACAGGCACATCAAACATACCGAGCCAAAGCTGGGGAAGGAGGAGGCTCGGTCAAGCGTGTCAAGAACACTCCAAGGAGTGCCAGATTGACTTGCGGAGCGAACTGCAACCAAGCCCCTTGCAGCTTGCATGGAACGGAGCATCACTAGTAATTGCTGGGCAACCTGCGGACTCCCAGGAGAACAATGGTCCCACCGAGAACCGGAAAGAAGCTAGCCCGCTCGCTGTTTGGGAGCAGTCAGCAGCTCATCATAGCGAGTCGCTGACACTGCAACGCAAAGAAATAAAGGACAGTGACAGGAAGTGGGACAAACTCTCCCAGACTACCGTGGCGGGCAGAGACCTTGACAGGAGGGAAATGTATCAGACCAGCTGTGTGGGAACTTCCTGGGGTCAACAGGGGCAGGTAGTGGAAGCCTCGTGACATCCCTGGAAGACAGCATAACACAGGGAACTAAGGAGCGAGGAAATGGGCAGTGGCGGTGAAGTTGCTAGCATCCTACGGTGCTGTCAAGGTTCACTTACCAACAGCTAAGTGAACCGGAACGCAGGTCAGAATTGACAAGTACCGCTGGTAAGAAGGGGGGTGAGGGGGGGGTAAAAGGGGCATTTAGTGCCTACTAACCAACTATTAGGAAAGACTATCGGACACATATGAAAGCAGACCAGAGTACCTGAACAAATGGCTTACCCCTGAATTAAAAGCATTGAGGAAATCTAAAAGATCTGCCGAAGCCAACTGGCTAAAAAAAAAAATCTCCTCAAAACATAGCTCTCCTCAAGACAGCCGCCTGCCACTTACAAAAAGCCATCAAAACCAAAAGCGACACATTCAACAGTAGAATACAAAATGCCAACTCGAAGAACTTTCCACCATCCTCAGGGAATTGGAATGACCCATACCTCCTCTATCCACCTGTGACAAAGATGCCACCTGGTGTGCCAACATCCAGAAGGCACTATTAGACAAAATAGCTCTACTCCAGACCAAAATAGAAACCAAAGGAATCCTCCTAGCTGCGAAAGGCACAGCCAACACCAACCAAACCCACAAACCGTGTCCTCACACAGAACTTTACGAATTCTCCCGTCACCATTACGCAGGTAGAATCCATATTTGCCGGCCTCAAACCCTCTAAATGTCAAGGAGACATCTGTCCAGCCTCCATTATCAAAGAAGGAGTCAAAGACTTGCCTCCTTCATCACAACACTCATCAACTCCTCTTTCGCGTCCTGCTCTGTACCCAAGAATCGCAAAGATGCCTGGGTCAAAACTCTCATCAAGAAAGCTACACTAGACTCAAGCATTCCCACAAATTACCGCCCCATCACCACTGTCCCATTCCTGCTAAAAATCCTGGATAAAGCAGCATATATTCAAATTCTGAACCACCTCGAAACGCACAGCCTTTTAGGCCTCCGCCAATCAGGCTTCAGACAGACACGGCACGGAGACAGCCCTTCTAGACCTGAATATCCAAAAAGATGAGGCCAAAGATAAAGGACACCCCTCCTTCCTCCTACTCCTTGATCTCTCCGCAGCCTTTGACTTAGTCGACCACAGCATCTTAACTTCGCACCTAACCACATCAGCCTCCTCACCCAACGCAGCCAAATGGATCCAATCCTTCCTAGCTGAAAGATCCATGAGGGACTTTTCAGATACTGCCTCAGCAGACCCTTCGCCCATCTCATGTGGAGTTCTGCAAAGCTCCTGAGTCTCCCCCACCCCTTATAACATCTTTAACAAGATGTTATTTGACCTCCTAGATGACATGAAAGTCCCATACACCAACTGCGCTGATGATACTCAGATCCTCATCACGCTCAAGCTCTTACGAGAATGACTCCTCCCACCTTAATGAAATCTATAGCAAAATTCAAGACTGGATGGCTAAGCACGGGCTTTGTCTAAACAATGACGCAACCGAGCTCCTTATTGGCGCCAAACAACGCCTTAATAAACTCAACCGACAATACAACTCATTCAATATAGACGGAAACGTCATTGAGGTCTCCAAAAACACCAACACGTTAGGGGTCTACCTCGACTCCACCCTGTCACTCTCAAGACAGGTTAATGCCACCGCCTCCTCTTCGGCCTAGACCACTAAACTAATAACTGCCTGTAGACGTTTCTTATCACAAAGTTGTATCATACTAGTGAGAGCACTGATACTATCAAAGCTGGACTACTGTAACTCCCTCTATCTAGGTACCCGTAAGAAAAATATCCACAAACTCCAAATCCGGCAAAATATTGCTCTTAGAGCAGCCCTCAACATTCCACGCTATGACAACATATCCCAAGCCAGACAAACTGCCAAATGGCTTCCCATAAAAGACAATCACTTTCAGAACTCTCATGATCACACACAAATGTCTCAACAAATTCTGTGAATAGACCACATCTAGACCCACCAGAGCCAACTATGCCCACTGCCTTAGCATTCCCAAATACAGACTGCAAAAATCAGGCGGAACCAGCTTCCCAGTCCTAGCTGCAAAAACGTGGAACTCCATGCCCCCAACGATGAGACAACCCCTCCTTCCCAGCTTTCTGCTCCAAAGACAAATCCTGGTTTTTCTCCACAATCCCTCCCACCTAATGAACTTCTATGAAACCAGCCACTGCCTGTATATTTTGTAACAATGTCGACCACAGTTTTTCTGCTGCCTTCAACATGTACATTTCTGTATATTCCTGTAAATTCTTATATGACCATATCTTATTGTAATCTTATTCCTCTCCTATGCACACTTTAATTTCCCACATGTGTGCATATTATCTCTTCTCTCTCCTTGCTATTTGTATTTATACCATGTATGGAACCAGAACAACAAGTGAAGCACCTAGCTACCTTAGGGTTCAGCGCTCTATATAAGCAAATAAACAAATAGGCTAGTGGACCCGAGTACCTGAGTTATCAACCACTGCCAGGCTTTGAAGACTATTTGTATGTCATAGCTCCACCCTATATACTCCTATACTCGGCATTGTTTATTAGGTTTCATTTGGGCACTTTGCCCCCAAGGTCTTTTACTGGCAGTTTGGATAAAAATCTGAACCAAAGTTGCCCACTTTGTGATGGATAGAATGAACATTTGGTGAATTTTTTGCTCTTTTTCCAGGGCGTGATAAGAGCTTAGGAGAAAATAATGGGTTGCACTATTTATTCTCCTTGGTGTAAGAACTAGGGGGCTATGAATCACTAAATCTGTTGAAAATGTGAACACTATTTTTTGTTTGCTTGTATATTCAACGGACATGCCACAAGAGGAATAATTTGCCAACTTTAACAAACCGAGTTTTATCTGCTTTCTGCACCAGCAATTTTTGACTTTTAATCTGTGTGATTTTATAATGGTTTTTTATTCATGTGTTTGAAGTATGTTCTATTTCTACCCGAATGCCCTCGCTGAAAAAAGCTTTTCAACAACATATATGATAAATAAAACAAACGTGTAAACAGCTACAGGTTGGGCAGAAAAACATGCTCTTTAAACTAAAAACCCGCTCTACCTCATCTCAGTAACCCTAGGACATAAACTTGGCAAAGTTAACAGTGGTAGGCAGAATATAGAACAGGTCTACCTGTTTATGTATAACAAGGCTGTGGGACCATTTAAAAACAGAAAAGAATTTGTGCATATAACAAAAGATTTATAAAAACATCACTGTGAAAGATTCTTATAATAACCAGAAGAAAAGACCAGGAAAGTGGATTGTCCCCCCCTTGCATTTTCACACCCAAAGAAGGGGAGAAAAGCCACTTCCTCTGTCGACAACCAAAGCCAAAAAGGGGGCCAACATTATTTTGGGTGGGTGAACTGATACACAGGGACTGTACATAATCCAAGTGGATGTAGATTGCAGGAAAAAAGCCACGTGCAATTTATTATTTTCCCTTGTAGTAGATTTTGCAGCAACTGAGTGCGATGCTCAGAAAATGTTTTGAACACAGGACAGTGGGTACTGTTTGACATCCTGACAAAGACTGGTCCGCTAGTTCGTTTTGTTGGGTTAGGGGAAACCCCTCATAGAATTAGTGATAGTGAGGCCTTTTTCCCCAACCCTTTTATTATTTGAATAAAAGTAGTTGTGTAACCACCAACCTTGTGTTCGTTTCCTTACTCCAACGCCTCACAACATGGCATGTTATTTCCTTGATATATGTTTAGGTTGTGGCCACTTCTCTTATTTAAAATTGCAGCATTTGGTCACTGTTAAAAACTGCAAATACCCCTCAACAGCATCAAACTGACAGTGTCGGCCCTCTATGCTGCTGTACACCAATGTGTCCTGTAAAGGAGGAGCAGCAATGCTGCAAACCTCACCAGCGTACCTGTTTCTTCTTCAGCTTCAGGATCTGCTGTTCAACTTTGGCAATCTCACGGTCAACACGGTCCATGCTCTGGATGAGCTCCTCCTTTGAAAGCTTTGATGGTGAGGCATCGTCAGCACCAGCTGGCCCAGTGAGCGGGGAGGGTGACCCATCATGCTTACTGGCAAAAGCATGATCCTTGAAAAGAAATAAGTAGGGATAAGTACAATTTAAGAAAAACACAAGCAGTTAAAGGTCAGAACTACACAACACATGTAAGCCTTGGTCTTGTAACCAGAGCACCAACAATCGCCCAATTCAGAAAACTCGAACGGGTTCAGTGTGCTTTGTTTTTTCAGATCTTCCACGTTTATTATTCAATGTTTCCAATTGAACTATCAGTCACAAATGAAAAAGTAACAACACAACAGTTTTGCAGCTTTATAGCAAATAAGTGCCAAGGATGAGTATACACGTCCTTTTTACATAGACTTCAATAATAGCCTGGCACTTGAGAGGTTAAATATGTTTTGTCACAACATTCGATTTGTTATTTTTTTTATACAGATCCCTACAACAACAATTTAAGCTTTAACCCGGAAGGTTACTGTAAGGCAAAGTTTGAATGCAGTACCCTCTGGGAACACTACACACAACTATGACTACAGGTGTAAGCAAACCAACCTTTGGTACAAGTCTGTACTACACAGTTTTGGTAGTGTGTTGAGCAGACAGGCCGATCTCAAGAGGGGAATCTGAGCAGTAATGATGTTACACAGAGGGTACAATCACAGGTGTTCAAATAAACTTATACTCAAGGTTTCTTGGATAAACACTTTTTAATTTATCAGTTATAAAACATTCATTAGACGGAGGCAATCATATCATAATAAAACAAATATATTTCAATACTTTTCAAGAGGAGTAAAAGGCAAAGGTTATCAAAACACAAAAAAGACTACAATTATTCTTAGACAGTGCAAATACTTGAGTTCACCCGAAGAGTCAATTAAATTCAATAGGCTAGGCCAAAATCAATGGGCTAAAGTCTTGGATAGGTTAAAGTGGTTCTGGTAGTTAAAAGTTCTTGGAAGTAGTTTGTAAAAAGAAGAATCATATGTTTGGTCACAAGCTGATTAGGCCTGCGAGTTGCGAAAGTTTCAAGCACTGTCGCTGTGCGAGGCAAGTTCTCAATCTTGTTGTATAGTACCTTAAAATGAAGAAAAAGATGCAGCTGATCTGTTCCTGGAAGTTCCTGCAGATCTCGCTGTTCCTGATCCTCAGTCGTGGGAACAAGAGGGAGGACGTCGAGGGACTCCTGCACTGCACTGGGACGGTCAATAGCTCACAACTGGCAAACTTCAGTGGCTGTTTCGCATTTCAGATACCGCAGTAGTAACCACGCTGGTCCTGGCTGTCAAGGTGGACTGTCCTTGCTTCTGAGGTCCCACACTCAGCTGAGGGGGGTCAGGCTTGGTCAGTACAACATCGTGGGACTCAGGAACGCTTTCGGCAAGCTTACAAGTAACGCACAAAACTGGTGTCCCTCTCCCTAGCTCTACGGTTTCCTGCAGCACTCTGAGGAAATGCAACAAGCTTTGAGATGGGTGTCCAGGTGGCTTACTTGGAGGTTGATTGGCCCTACCAACTCAAAGGGAGAAGTCTTGGTGATTCGGACCAGCAGCAGGGCTTCAGCGGGCAAACCAACAGTCCAGGAGTTGCAGAAGCCGTCCTCTTCAAGTTCTTCGTCAGTTCCTTCGTTCAGTGGTCGACTCTGCCTTCCAAGCCAAGAGACTCTCCTTTTATTCATTTCTCTCCCATTCATTCCAGCAGGGTGGCTGTCCTTGCCGGACAGTCAGCCAGCCAGTCATCAGAGTGCATTTGGGTCTCCTAGAAGACTAAGCACAGGGAGTTTCGGGCACCTCCCACACTTCCGTCTACCCCAGACACTCTGGAGCCAGAGGCAGGTTTCACTCCTGAAGCCTGCCAAAGACGAATGAACAAAGAGACCATACCTGGTATGGCGCGCAGAGAAAAACTCTAGAAGGACCTTTCCATAAAGACATGGTGAAAAAAGAAGACTGGGAACCATTTTAGCAACGATGGGTGGGTGCCATCTTGAAATACATGTCTCCCACGGTTTGACGTTACCGGAGCTACGAATAGTTTGCGGTCGGGAAAAAGCATGGTAGTTGGTTGTAAAACCACTGCCACCAGCCATTCTGAGAAGAAAGGGTAACATTTGACTGTTACATGAGTATCTAGACACAGGGGATACTAGGTAACCCCTCCAACACTCTATAGAAAGAAATGTACTGCACTAAGCGAAGTCAATTTCACTCCACTGTTCTGGGAAACAGTAGTTTATCCCAGATAAGTTAGTTAAACTTTGGGAAAGCCTGAAAGGCTTCCCTGTGTCACTGCACTGAGGGTGCTGTGTGACAAATGAAAAAGATGCCGCCTATGGAGTTGGTTAGACTCCAAAACCAAAGAAAACACAAAGTTAAAACGCATATCAAAATACATGAGAGAGTGGGAAAAGGGGACACACTCTCTCCAGGTAAAAAATCAAGTCCTCAAAATCCAGCAAAGTTGCTGGCGGTCTTTAATGTAGAGGGAATTAGCACATTTTTGAGAATTCCCCCTAACAGTTACCGACATGAACTTCTAGATCCTTTGCTTTTCTATGAAATGTTAAGGATGTGATCGTTAACGATTGCCAATGCACTATTCACATACAGGATTGATAAGTGTTAGAACATCAACCCACAACTGTGTTGCAGGGCTTTTCTCTATATAATAGAATAATTCGTATGACTACAGGGCGGTAGGTATAGAAGAGCCAGAAGAAACACTTGTGTATAGGCGCGCTACAAATGCCATATCATATCATCAACGCTAGATTCTCAAGAGGGTAGTTGGGTGAAAAAAATTAGTGTAGCAAACACACAGTAAGGATGCCCACAACATAGATTAAACTATATTCCTTAGAGTAAATTGGTAAAGGGGAGAAACAGTGCATTTAAGTCCAAGGCCTGACATCAACGAAGGACAGGACAAATCTTATGTTTGTCTCTTGGTAACTACCAGGATCCATGGGAAATATTGGGGGAGGGGTTAAGGAGATATTTCCCGAATTGTAAATGTGCAATGTTGGATTTTCCGGTAGGTGAGTCATCCCAGGAGAATGATTATCAAATTGATTCTCAATCTGGATTCAAACACCAATAGGATTAGGGCAGGTGAAAGTATCCGAGATGCCTCACAATTGTAGGTATGACCATTGTGTGATAAAGTTTTGTTTATACAGCCGCACAATCACTTGTTCCAAGAATATACAGTGGCTGATATAGACTGCAATATGAGCATGGAGACCTGAAAGGTATGCATTTTTCCCCAAACTAGCTTAATTCTTTGCAAAATCTTGTGTTTAGGTGAGTAAATTCAATACCCCCAAACGGATCAATTTCATGCCCAGCTACTGCATTTTGTCTGAACCAACCTACAAGGCAATTTACACCCAGGCCCTACATAGATGTCTCCCTGTGGCTCCATCAAAGTCTTCCACCAATGTTCAGGCAGGTTCCTCTGATTACCTGTGTCTAAAGAATGTGAGGGGGGGGGGGGAGAGACTCATTTTATGTTGAGTTAAGGGAAAGTGAGTGTAAGAGGAAACACTACTCACAGTGTGAGTGAGGAAGGATCCACTGTAATAGCAGTTGGAGGAAGCATGGGTATGGTGTGCGCATAGCTGCCAAGTGGACTAGTCTTCCATTAGGTAAGAATGCAAGATGCCTCGCACAGGACAAATTTAGAGTATTTCAATGCACTAAATCAGGATCATGCGCTGCATGCACCATGTTGGGGAGAAGTCCCATTTCTGTGCCAATTCCCTTCAACCTTAGAGATCCCCCAGCACTTTTGCTGGACTTTAGGACTTAATTTTAACCCTGGCATGAGCGAGACCTTTTTCTCCAGGCTCCAGGCTCCAAAAACAAAGCAAACACAAAATCCAAATCGGGTCAACACAAATGAGAGAATGAGACCTTTTTCTCATTCTCTCATTTGTGTTGACCCGATTTGGATTTTGTGTTTGCTTTGTTTTTGGAGCCTGACAAACTCAATATGCATCTACTTTTTTGTATGTTGACACACACACCACCTTCAGTGCAGTGTCACAGAGAAATCCTTTAGTTTCTCATAAGGTTTAAATACCTTTTCTTATGTGAACTAATGTTACCAAGAATAGTAAAGTGGAATTGACTTTACTTACCTTTTCTCTTTGTGGGTCCAGCACACACCATCTTATGTGGAGTGCTGCGGGTTTACTTAGTAGCCCCTTATTCTACATTAATTTGTAACATTTATTGTGTTACCCTCACTACTTTAAATAGCTGGGGACAGTGGTTTAGTTTTCCTACCATTGTGCTTTTCTACCACAGGCTGAATACTAAGCGGCAGGATAGCAACCATGGGTGACCTTTTTGTCAAAATGGCCCTGGTCTTCTTGGTTTGCCATTTTCTCTTTGTGAGGTCTTGCTTGGGTTTTATTCTGCTTGCCAAGCCAGGTTTGAGCCCTTTGTTCATTTTGCCTTTAGCGGGCTTCAGTCCTGAAACCTGCCTCCGGCTCCAGTGTGTCTGGAAAGGCAGGACGTGAGGGAGGTTCCCGAAACTCCCCTGCCCTTTGTCTCTAGGAGTGCATGAATTCAACCAGTCCTGATTGGCTGGCTGGCCCTGCTGTTTGAGTGACACCATAGGCTGTGCAAGAATGGGAGAAACCTGCTTAAAAGGCGAGGTATTTGGGACTAGAGGAGAATCGACCACTGGGAGAAACACCAGATGAATAAACTGAACAAAGCTTGCTGCATCCTCCTGGACCTTTGAATTGCCCGGTGAAGCCCTGCTGCTGTGCTAAAACTCCTTTTTCTGATCGATAAGAGAAGCTCCAGACGGGACGACTTCTTCCCTTGGGTTAGTGGGACCAACTAACCCCGAGACAAACTGGACCATCTTCCCCGAATGGCTGTACTGCTTTGCGGCTGCAAGAACTGAGTGCCAGGAGTGGAAAATTCCATAGGCAAGTGCAACGTCTGCAATCCGGCCAGAAGCTTTAGGAGTCTCCCAAAGACTCTCCAGAAGCAGGACGACCAGCGCTCGAGTCCCCTCACCAGAGTGCAGGACTCAAGGAGCAAAGGAAGCCCAACCGGTATCCGAGATTGGCAGTGGTGCTATTTACCACGCGATGCAACCGCGAAGTGCCACTGATCCGAAAAGAACACGTAGCTGCCGAGGGACTCCAAATTGCAGCCGCAGGAGTCCTCCAGACATCCTCCCTCTTGTCCCCACGACCGAGGCTCAGTAACCCAGGACCGGCATCGCTGCAACAGTACAGAATCCAGCTGGACAACTCGTCTTCAAACCAGAGGTACTGTTTATACTTGGGGTACTTCTCTGTGTCTTTGGCTGTGCTCTTCTCTGTTGAGACTTGCATTGGCTACTTTTGTTAGAATTGATTCCAACTCTGCTTTTCACACGTGTAACAGCTTGTGACCCTACAAGTGATTTCTAAAAAACTCTTTGTGCAAGACTTTTAATATCCAAGATGTGCCTCAGCTCCATAGACTGTGCTCCAATTGACTTTGGCTGTCCTGGCTCCCTGCAGACCCTTCTAGTCCATTGACTGATATCTCTGTCCCTCAGAGGTGTTAACTTGTTTTAAACTGTTAATTCTGGGAAAGGCTTGTCTAGATAATATGGAAGATTAATAGTTCTCACCTATACTGAGAACATGTTTTAACCTTTTTCCTTCCTTTAACCTTTCCTTTCTGCCACCTCAGAATCTGCAAAGTATAATAAGTCATATATAAATGCCATAACTGTTCTTATGAATGAAGTCACCTACGGGTGTAGGAAGTGTGAACAAACCTCTCTAAAGAGTACCTACTCTTTAGAGATGCTGCAATGTTGATGCTGATGCTGAAATGTTGCTGAACTAGACATCACTTGGTGGAGTAGGAAGCAAATGTGGGAAGGTGGGGCAGTATATCTATCTGCTTTAGTAAAGTTGGATTTATCCATTAAAAGTGATGAACCTTATTGCTGGGAAGCAAGAGCAGGTGGATTTGGAGAGGCTTCTATTTTCAGTCTTTTTTAAAAGGTCAGCGTTTGCAAGCATACACCACTATTCATGAAAGGAATAAGCATGTGTATCATGTAAAACCCTTTATCACAAAATAAAAGGTACTAAGATAGGTGACCAGTTTGATTAAGGGCACTTTTTCAAAAAGTAAGAATGGCAGTCAAATGTGGCTTGTTATTTAGTTCCTTGGAAAAGTGCATAATCTCACACGAACAATATGAGGATAACTCCTTTTCACATACTCTCGCCAATTACACAGAGTGTGTTGCCTATATACAAATAAAAGTACATTTTAGATAAAGAAAAATAACAAATGCGAAGCATATGACATACATTACTCACCGTAATCGTATTTCTGATTATATCTGCTTAGCGTCTGAAATCTATTAGTAATCGTAGAGCATTGCATCTTTTTTCGAAGATCGAAAGGGACGTCTACAATGGCGTGACTGTAACACTATCCCTAATGTGACATGAAGTGGACCCAAAATCCCTCACATGTCGAGGTCCCACTGTTTTTTTCTCTCATGAGGGAGCCTTATAGTCTGCCTGAGCGAGTACATAAGATTGGTGTAAGAAGTCTATGTTCCTTCTACTCCAAGAGGGGAGGCAGGGTGGCCGTGTGTGAATCTAAGCAGCTACAATCATCAGCAACACGATTACGGTGAATAATGTATGTCTTCTGATGCTTGTGGATCTTCTTAGAATCACATGTTGTGCATAGACTAGCGAGCAGTACCCAGAGATGGTGGTGGGATGTGTGAAGGAACAGTAGCAAAGGGATGTCTTGGCACCGCTTGTCCCACCTGAGAATCAGAGCTAGTGTGTGTATCTAGGCAGTAGTGTTGTGTAAAGGTGTGCACAGAACTCCAGGTTGCTGCTTAGCAAATGGAATCTAGAGGAACATTTGCAATGAATGCTATGGTAGCCTCTGTGTCCCGATTCGAGTGAGCTCTAAGCGTGAAGGGTAGATCTCTCTTGGCAAGAGTTTAACACAGTGTGATGCAGTTTATGATCCACTTGGAAATAGCTGATTTAGAGGCAGGGGCCCCTTCTCTACCAGCTGCCACTGATACGAAGAACTGGTTTGATTTTCTTAGTGCCTTTGTCTTTTCCAGACAGTAAATTACTGCTCTCCTCAAATCTAGTGTGGAGGCTCCTTTCTGCCACGTTAGTGGGGTTTTGGAAGAAGGTGAGCAGTTCTAGGGACTGGTTTACATGGAACTTTGAGATCAATTTAGGTGCAAAGCGTGGGTGTGTGCGCAAAACCACCTTGTCTTTGTGAATTGTGACAAAGGGGTGAAATGACAGGCCCTGCAGTTCACTAACTCTCCTTATAGAGGTGATCACCACTAGGAAGGAGTCTTGTAGGCGAGTGCCTTAGGCTAGCCTTGTACAAAGGTTCAAAGGGAGGTCCCATAAGTCTGATAAGAACATTCAGGTCCCATCCGGGAGCTGGGTTGGAGATAGGGGGAGGAAGTCTCTTTACACCCTCCATAAAAGCTTTAATCACAGGAATCTTCCACCACGAAACCCTGATCTGAGACGTGGTGTATGACGAAAGAGCGGCTTGGTGGACCTTTAGGGAATTGAAAACCAGTCCTGAATCTAACATGTGAGTTAGATACAGGACAATATCTTTAGGGGAGCAATCAATAGGACTGATGCTCTAGGCAGTAAACTAGGTAACAAAGCACTTCCACTTACTGGATTAGCAATGTCTGGCGATAGGTTGCCAAGCCTCTCTGCATATGTCCATGCATCTCTGATGGAGTTGAAGGTGCCCGAACTCTATGACTTCAGGAGGCAAGCTGCTAGGTTGAGTGTTTGTGGGACATGGATGTAGCGTCTCTCCCTGATCTTGAGACAGCATTTTGTACAGGCATAGCAGCTTCCTGGGAGGGGAGACTGACATCGCCATGAGATGAGAGAACCATGGCTGGCGGGCGCACAGCAAGGCCGGCAGGATCACTGTGACTTGTTCCTGGTGCATCTTGTGCACTATCCTGCTGAGAAGGGGAACCGGGGGAAAAGCACACGTAAATCTCCCAGACCATGTTATAAAGAGACATTTCCCCTTGGAGCGGTTCTGTGGGCAGCTGGAGGCGTAGTAGGGGCACTGGGCATTTTCCAGGGTGGCGAATAAGTCGATTTCTGGGGAGCCCCATTCTGCAAATACATTGAATAAAATGTCCTCCTGTAGCCGCCACTCGTGCTCTATGGGTGGGGGGGAGGGTGTAGGAGTCTCTGCCGCGTATGTATGCCAAACAAGTTCCCCTGGAACATGTGATGAGGAACATATTGTGTTTGAGTGCCCACTTCCAGATGTTCTGGGACAGTCTGGACAGCCCTAGACAGTGGGCGCCCCTTGTTTGTTCAAGTAGTTAATGGCCAGCGTACTGTCCTTGAGGACTAACTGTTTTCCCCTGGAGGTGTGACTGGAAAGCTTTCAGGGCCTTGAACACTGCTAGTTATTCCAATAGGTCGATGTGATTGGACGCTACTGCTGGAGACCACACACTGTGTAAGATCTGTTGGAGATGAGCTCCCCCCACCACCGACAGATGTATCTATGGTGAGTGGCTTCTACTGCAGGGGTGGTGAAGGTTTTCCCCTGCTTAAGGTTTTTCGATTGACCATCACTGCATAGGCTGAACGAGGGCTGCCGAGACAACCACTAGATCGGCCGACTGGCCTGCCACCATTGGCTCGAGTCACTCTTGCATGGGGCACTTGCTTAGACGAGCGTGAGGAACTGGGTAGACTCAGGAAGCCATCATCCCCATCAGTCGCATGGCTTTGCATACGGTCATCTGGTGACTGGCTACATAGTGAGGGATCTGGAACACATGTTTTGAACCCTCTCGGAGGGAAAGACAGGGCTGTCTTCTGTCCGAATTAAGAGTCCCCAGAAACTGTTTGCCTGTCTGGGGGTTAGACTGGATTCCTTTTCCTCGATAGAGAATCCTAGGTTGACGAGGGGATCTACCGTCTTCTGGGTATTTGGCTGGCCGGTTATGAGCCAGTCGTCGAAGTAGGGATAGACTTCCTGCGCAGTTCAGCCGCAACTACCGTCAGTACCTTTGTAAACACCCTTGGGGCTGAGGCAATGCCAAAGGGGAGAACCTTGAACTGATAGTAGGTGTTCTCCATCATGAACCTGAGGTACTTTCTGTGCGCTGGCAACATTGAAATATGAAAGTATGCATCTTTCAAGCCTAATGTGGCCATGTAATCCCCTGCTGCAGCAGTGGTATTACCTCATGAAGCTTTGTCATCCTGAACTTTTGAGGTTTGACATACAGACGCAGGTCTAAAACAAGGCACATGGTGAGATCCTTTTTGGTACACGGAAGTACACTGAATAAATACCCTAGTTTACCTTGAGAAGGGGACGACTTCGATGGCACCCTTTTCCAGGAGGACCTGAACTTCCTCCAGCAGAATGAGCATGTGTTCTGGCGACCGATGTCTGCTCCTTGGTGGGTGGTAGCAAGGTGGTCGGAGAAACTCAATACAATACCCGTGGGCAACGGTCTTTAGTGCCCACTGATCTGAAGTGATCCCCTCCCAGGCGTGGATGAATGAATACGGCGACTGCCGACCGGGGGAAGCGTGGGAGGGGACCCCAACCGGCAAATCAATTGGAGGTGGAGGCCGGGGAGCTTCTGGGAGTAGAGATTCTGCCTCTACCCTTGCCCCTACTACAGCTTCTTTGCTGGTACTGGAATTTGCCAGAGGAGCCCTGATAGAGGACCAGGGAGTACCATTCCACCCCCTCCACCCACGACCCATATGGACCTTGGGGCGAGTCGAAGAAAGATTGGCCACGAAAGCACCGGCAGGCGTTGGAGCCGCCACGCTGGTGAAAAGGTTTAGCCGTAACCTGGCTAAGTGACTTCAAAGTCTTGTGCTCCTTTTTCACCGTTTCCAGGGCATCGTCAACCACCTTTACCAATAGATTGGATTTCTCCACAGACTCGTTAATTAAGGAGGCTTGTGTCTCGGGTTTCACCCCAGAGTTCTTTAACCAGGCATGCCTCTTGAGTAAGGCACTTTGAGCAAGGGTACGTCCAGTGGTTTCAGATGAGTCCAGAGTGTTCTTGAGGATATTCTGGGTCACTTGTCTGCCTTCTGCCACAACCGACAGCAGACGTGATCGGGTAGGCTCTGGATCCTCCTGCAGACCATCCTGTAGTGGGCCCCACTGAACATCACTGTAGCTCGCAAGGAGCGTGGTGTTGTTGGCGATCCTTGTGGAGTAGACCGCAGAGGCAGTGACCCGCTTACCAAGGGCATAAAGTTTTTGCAGTCCTTATCCAGAGGTGATTCTGCTGCGGACAGTGGCACCCCTGCCCTTTTGGGAGTGGTTGTAACACCAAAAAAGTCCAGTGTGGCATGACCCCTAATATAGAAGAGGTCAGAGGGGGCTGGGCGAAACAATTTTTCCACCCAGGGATTGACTGCTTGTTTAAGAGACTGGGACAGCAAAGGAGGGGCCAGGCGCCTTTTAATAGTATTTAATAAGGGGATGGCTTGTCTAACCGGGGTCTTTTCCTTCAGGATATCCTCCATGGAGTCAGAATCAGGGGCGGCTTTGTGTGGAGCAATTTTGACATGGTCGGCTGCTCTCTTCAAGAGGGAGTTGAACAGCATTTGGTTGTCAACTGACGATGAATCTCTCTGCCGAGGAGTAGTAGGGGGATCCAGACAGATGACGTTTCAGTCAGTGTTATGTGGTGGTGTGTGCCATGAGCCCTGATCCTCTGCCTGATTCCAGTCTGGGTCTTGATAAGCTGAGTTTTGATCATAAAGGTTAAATCCTTCATAAGAAACCTCATGGGTCAAGTCATCAGGGACGTCAGATTCAAGGCTCTGTCATACTGGTCTGAAAAGTCGAACTCAGCCATCTTATTCATACACTGTTCAAACCTCTTCCTAGTCCATCCTGAGGAAGCTTAAGTGTCAGGAGGTGGAAAGGGCTGCCTAGAAGGGCATGAACCCTTTTGTAAGGCCTTAGAAAGAGGCTTGGGGGCCTCAGAATAGTCCTTTTGATGTTGGACCATTTGCACAGCATGTGATTCTAAGCAGATCCACAAGCATCAGAAATTAACATTATACAAGCCACTGCGCCATTCCTCTTTTAGCCGCTTCTAGTACAATATGTTTTTGTGCAACTCTCATGTTAATAAGTAAATGGGGGCACTAGTATGCCTTCTTACATCTTTGTCGCTTATGCTGGATGCTTCCTCTTGTACTGTTGACTTAAGGATTGCCATCATCCTCTCAGTTAACCCCTCCCAACAGCATATTTTATGGTGGGCTCACGGATAAACTCTTGTGCAAATTACAAAACGCACACAACCGCAATACCAAACTGATCCTTGGACTGAAAGGCTGGACTAGATTATCCCAGCATTGAGGTGGCTTCACTGGATGCCTGTGAAATCGAGCAGTGAATTGAAATCCCTTTGTCTAGCGCGCACACAGCACGTCACAGCCATGCAATGGGTACCTTGTAGCTACACTCGTATCTATGCATTCGGTACTTTAAAACAGCACACCACCCTAACCACCTGAATAGAAGTTTTAAACTTAAGCCAACCTCCCAAAGATGCCCTTTATTCAGTCCTGTCAGGTACAAAGGTGGAGGGTGGTACCAATCTCAAGGCTCATCCCTATAGAATTCTTAGCCTCTAATAACAGTTTCAAAAAGCGTAATCGAGGACTAGCAACCCACAGTACGTTCAAGTGTATGAATCCTGCAACCACTTAAGTCTTCTATTCACAGTCCTGCTCCATTATGGGTCATCCCGCTCCTCTTTCTTAGTTCCATTATTCTCCAACAAAGCACTCCAAAGCACACGAACATCAGCGGAAGTGTTAAGAACATTACATAATATTTAATTGCCAAAATGCATAAATTCCAGTGTGGCTTTTTTAATCTTGTTTGAAATGTTTTCATCTTTAATGTATGCACATGTATTTTAGTACACTTGTCCTAACACTATCTCCACTTATAAACCCTTTCCTGGGTTAGGGGGAGATCACGGCTCACTGTCAACATATGTCCGGTATGACCTCAGTGCAAACTCCAGCCCCCCACTCATACGAGTAAACTTGCATATCACGCTTTGGGCTCACTCTCTCATGCAGTTCTGCCTACTACCTATATAGTTTGCATATTTCTTTTATAATTCAAGGAAGCAGGGTCTTGAGTACATGCCGACATATTACAGAAGGAAGGTTGTCTCCATAAATCGTAGACCACAATAATTATGTAATCAAATGGTTATGTTGCACTTCGGGCTGATTATTCATGCTTCAAAGTACTATATTTACAGATATTACTCAACCAGTGGCAATCTAAAAAGAAAACTGCCTGCCACCTCTAGAGTGGAGCCCAAACATACCGATGCAACAAGCTTCACAATGTAGACCATACCACTGCACTAGTTACTTAGCATTAGATTTCTAGCAAGGACGTTCTAGCAATGCTTATTTTCCCACCATAAGGTTCCAGTGACCAAACAGAGAAATGGGCATTGCTTCTTTCGCTAAAATCTTTTA
The DNA here is from genome assembly GCF_040938575.1 of Ambystoma mexicanum. Classification (NCBI taxonomy): domain Eukaryota; kingdom Metazoa; phylum Chordata; class Amphibia; order Caudata; family Ambystomatidae; genus Ambystoma; species Ambystoma mexicanum. The sequence continues at coordinate 592,936,536 of NC_090931.1, read as the reverse complement.
CAGATTAATTTGCGCTTCCTAATTTTGCTGGATGAACTGACTTAAAGAATCAATTTTACTTGTTTACAACTGATCCTACAACCACCAAGAGGAATTTAATAGGCTTGTCTTACAACTACTAAAACTTCAATTTCCACAAAAAAAGTAAAGAAATTTATGGGAACTGATAAGGCTGGTACTGTAATTAAGGGATATGGCAGAGGAGAGTGCGCTAGTAAGGGACAAGTCTGGTGAACTAATTTCTCTCAGGGCAGTGATCTGGCACTTTCTAGAAAAACACTCATTGATGTATTGGAACAGAACAGTCAGGGTACGGATCACTTGGAGGTTTACCAAAGGTGCTTTACCATGCTCGGAATATTCTCCACTTCCCCAAGGGGAATATGGCAGAATTCAATTCTCATGTTAACCGTAAACAAAAAGCAGACTTCATTAATGTCATCGACAGAGAAAATATAGCATTTAAACAAGTTTAGAATTCATAAGAAGCAACACAGAAATGGTTACTGTTGTAAACCACAGATTACATAGGGTTTTTGGGTGCTTTGATAGGCATGTACATTTTAATTTAGTTAATCTGATGGTGGATTTATGTATTCACTTCATATGAAAAGAGCCCCAGAGCTAATGGACATCTGGGATATGTCACCATTGTTTTCTGGACAAGCTCACTGTAATCCAACTAGTTAAAAGAATAGGTTCAAGGGAGCCAAGTGATCTGGCAAAGCTATGCCTTTAAACAAGCCAACAATAGAAAATATATGCATGCTTCAGGAGTGGGCACTGCAACCTGAAATTAATTGCAAGATTTGTTTGGGACTTTGAAGAAAAAGGGATATGTTGATCAAATGAGAACTTGCACTATTTTAGCCACAGGTTGCCATCTTGGTGGCACACAAATATGTGTGGCTTTCAATGAAGAAAACAAATTACAGCTTTACCTTTCTAAGATCGCCAGCTGCTCGAATTCCATCCTGTAAAGAGTGCACTAGTGGAAGGATAGAAGAGGTGCCAACTCGCTGAAAGTGAGAGTCTGAACCATGGTCGAGGCGAGGCCGCTTGCAATCCAGGGAGTCGTGCTCGTTCTGAGACTGAGAAGAGTGGTACTGCTGTTCATATCCCGATCTCCTGTCCTGTGGCCTAGAAGGCAAAAATACAATGGAATCACATCCTTCACTATTTCTATAAAGCAAACTTAGAGATGGAGAGGAATCTATTGCAGAAGCTTACTTCTTGGCACTACTAAAATACGAACACGGTTGGGCATTGCCAAGACCCAAAAAGCAGTGGCAGTACCTCCTCCTCGTCACATCAACACAATTTTGGTTATTTTGAATGGTTTCAAGTGTAATAACTGGATGAAGAGCAAAACAATGTGATGGAATCAACATGCTTGCATTAGCCTACAAGGAATTATCATGTAAAGGGGAAAGCCCCACTCCCAATACTTGTGTCAGAGTCAGGTAGATATTACAAGAAATTCATACTTGTAGGCAATTAAATTGGAAGTTGGATGTGCCGCTGCTCAACTCCTACCCTGGATATGGGCGTGTAATACCCTCTGCCCTACAGGAGTGCAACACCTCAGCATTGTACTACCAGAGAGTATCATATCTAAACCTACAGAAAATTACACCAGGCAACCAGAGCCATACAAACATGGAGTGCTACAAGCCAGCATTGTCACTATTTAGGCATCATTCCATACGCCTGTGATTCAAACTATGACTTAAAGTGCAACAACTAGCTCTTACTACTGAATTATAAAACATTAAAGCCCAGACCCACTAGATTCTGTAGAGAAACATGGTAACAGAACAGTTGGACTGAAATCAAGTGCCATGCAACTTTTCACTTGAATGTAATGGTAAGATCTTGCCTGTCAGGTCCTGGGTGAAATTCGGACAACAAAGAAGGTCGCCTGCGGAGCTGCTGCTGTTGCAATGCTTCCAAGTGAGATGATCGATAATCTGGGATGGCAAATTCCTAGGCAAATTAAAAAAGCTCATCAAAAAAACACTACTTAAAGCAACATAATTTATCGTCCAAATCACTGCCCGTAATAGAGCCAAGTCCTCACCATGTTTCATTTCAAAACAACCATTAAAAACACCACATCAATACATAAACAATGGAACACGTACACATATATATATATATAGATACATTGCTTTGTTTCTCATCCTAAAGAAGAACTATTTCTCATTCTTAATACCATAGCTTAGCACTTACTTCAGAGTACTTTCGCGTTCGTCCACCGTGTTTTTCAAACAGACACCCGATCGCGTGTCACGTGATTTTAAGCTTTTCCTGGAATTGTTTTAGCGTGTAATATTCACGGCAATGTGGGCGTATAAGACGCCATATTGGAAGTACCAACATATATTCACATAGCCGAAAAACAGCTACAACACAATTCATAGTGCTTCCAGGGCTACCAAATTAGAACCAACTCCTTGTTTGTGATCTTCTCAGATTTTCTTATATACGATGTGATATAAAAATGTTCTGACAAACCTCATAAGAGCTACATGTTCAATGGAGAAGAACTTCAATGCATCACAAATAAAGATGTTACTTTCGAAAGGGGGCATCGGCCACAATCTCTTTTCTACTATTTAGGTTTGCCTAGTACTCAAAGATGGCACTTAGCGGTTTCAGCACTTAGCAAACAGCACTGATACGGTTCTCGGACACCAGTTGGACTTCCTTCACTCCCTCCGTCCTGCACTCTGGTAAGGGGACTCTGGATCTGGAGGTCCTGCTTTTGGAGGGTCCTTGGGAAGCTCCTGGAGCTTCTAGCCGGATTCATTCTGCAGCAAACGTTGTACTCGACCCCGGGCATTGGGATCTCGCAGCAACGGAGAAGCACAGTAATTCGGGGATGGTGGTCCAGTGGAGTTCATCTCGGAGTTAGTTGGTCCCACTAACCCAAGGGGTGAAAATGTTCCGTCTGGAGCTTCTCTGTTGAGGTGAAAAAGGAGTTTCAGCACAGCAGCAGGGCTTAACCGGCAATTCAAAGGGTCAGGAAGTTTCAGCAAGCTTAGTTCACAGTTTCTTCGTTGGGTGTTTCTCCCAGTGGTCGACTCTGCCTGTAGTCCCAAAACACTCACCTTTTAAGCAGATTTTTCCCATTCATGCACAGCGTAGGCTGTCAATCACACAGCAGGGTGGCTGTCTTGAAAGGACAGCCAGCTAGCCAGCCAGCCAATTAGGACTAGTTCCATTCAGGCATTCCTAGAGACAAAGGACAGGGGAGTTTCTGGACCCTCCCTCACGTCCGGTCCTTCCAGACACACTGGAGCCAGCAGCGGGCTTCAGGGCTGAAGCACGCCAAAGGCAAGACAAACAAAGGGCTCAAACCTGTCTCAACGCAGAGTAAAACCCAAGAAAGACCTCACAACCAGAAAGTGGCGAAAAAAGAAGCCCGGGACATTTTGACAACAAGGGTTCAGCCTGCGGCAGAAAAGGACAACGGTAGAAAAAAGTAAACCACTGCCGCCAGCCATTTAAAGTATTGAGAGTAACAATGTTATATGAGAAGGTAGGATAAGGGGATAATAAGTAAACCCCCACATAAGATTTGTTGGGCCCACAAAGAGAGAAAAGTAATTCACTTTCACTATTCTTGGGACTGTAGTTCACCCAAGAAAAGGTATTTAAACCTCATGAGAAATCTAAACGATTTCCCAGTGACACTGCACTGAAGGTGCTGTGCGTCAACATACAAAAAGCAGATGCCTATGGAGTTTGTCAGACTCCAAAAACAGTGAAGACACAAAATCCAAAACAGGTAAAAACACATGAGTGAGAAAAAGATCGCTCACTCCAGAGTTAAAATTAAAAAGTCCAGCAAAATAGCTGGGGATCTCTAAGGTTGAAGGGAATTGGCACAGAAATGAAAATTCGGCCCAACACGCAGTAGTGGTCAAACAGACACTATTGACGAATAGTGAGGTTCATATCTCAAACAGTTCACTTGATATCATTTTTATTGAAAAGGTGGTACCAAATCAATGACCTGCATGCAGTTAAACCAAGTGTTACTAGTACCCAACAATCTTAAAGATTCTACTTGTACTTTAAGTTAAGACACAGCAGAAATATGGCAAATACCAGCTCATATGATGAATCCCTGAATGTCATTTTCAATTTTACTAATCAGATTGTCTGGTCCCTATTATGGTTGGTAAATATATGGTGGAGACTTGGTATGAACAAAAAACTAATGTTGGAATTTGACGGACATCAAATCTGGGCTGATGCAGACAATGTTTCAAGCAGTTGAGGCTGAAACCCCAAGCCTATTCTGTAATGGGGAGCATCCTCTGAGAAGCTTATTTGCATGGAAGGAGTTTAGGGGAACTGCCTGTTTTTTTGGAAGGAGTAGAGATGGTCGTCAACGGTCCCAAGCAGCCAGATGATCCAGCATAGCTGGGTCCAGTGCCCTTCTGCGTCATATGGGGTCTCACCCATTGCACAGCCTTCACATGTGGAGGTGGGGATGATTGGTTAATGGACTCTAGTTACAGTGGGTCCACTATGGCCAAAGTTCTATATCAGTAGACCCCCAGAATTAATATACTATTCGGGGTGAAAGAGAGAAATGATTTAGATCGCTTTACCTGCATCACCTGTTGGGCAGAATTTATGTTCTGCTCCTGGGATACCAAAGAATCACTGGCATCTGCCTGTCTCCAGGCACTGTGGTGGCTCTGCAGCAGAATAGGTTGGATAAGTGAGTAGTGTACCAGGAGGTAAGGGGGTGGGAGGATGAGGGCTCTTTGGTTAAAATGGATTCTAGTATCTTGCCTGGTATACATTGTTTAAGAGGCCACCCTAGCTATAGTGAACAGACACTCTGGGAGGTTAGCCAAAAAAACAATCAAGGTAGCAATGGAGAGCAGCCAAGGCTTATTCTCAGTGAAGGTCGAGTCAGGGGCCCTCAGTGTATCCACCTAGTATGGCACACAATTCAATTTAGAGAGTATATGACATGAAAGGCTATTTATAACGAATACGCTTAATACCCAGAGGTTTCTAAGCGTGCTCCCAGGGAGCTAACTCGTGTTGCTCCGTGCCGTCTTGCTTCCAAGACGAGCACGTTGCCCCCAAGCTATCCTCCCGAGGGAGCTTTTATACAGCAAGTATAAAACCATTAATTATAGGCCTTTGGACACACTGAAAAATGAATCTAACAGCTAGTATCGTGCAAAAGTCTGAAACAAATATATACTTTCTCCACAGTTCACATAGGCATTAAAAAACATGTATTCAGCATGCAAGTTACTAAAATGCATTGAAAGATGAAACCGGGAAACAAGTTAATTCCCTAACTTAAGCAGTCCAGCCTTAAGAAAAATGGGGCCTTGTGCCCAACAGTCACGAGAGCCACAATGTTTCTCCCCTGAATGTAGTCTCTGAAGGAAAAGTGCAATTCACTTGTGTTGGTGATGGGCCAAAAAGTTATTCAACAATTTCTACCAAAGGTAAGCATATCTGTTCTTATATTTCAGGTACTCTACTGAGGCTCGAAGAGCAAAAATGTGAGTGGAATGGAAAGCAAAAGCTAATGGGGACGTGTTCCCCATGTTATCCTATGGAGGGAAGGGCGCCATGGGGTGCCATATACACTGGGTTTTCTTACCCCCAGAACTCCCCCAACCCCCCCCCCTCCGAGCTCCAATTTTCTCAGATGTCCGTGTAGATCGTCTGGGGGTTTGTTCCTCCGCCATTGGTTCCAGTGCCCGAGGCCCAGGAGTTGAGAGTTCAAGAAACATTCCAGTCAAGTATACCTGCAAGATGCAACCACTGGCAATGAAGAAATGCAAGAAACAGATGCAGACCTCTGCGGGGCACTGCACAGTTTGGAAGAAGGTGTGTTCCAGCGACGGTCATCACAAACGGTCGATGACAGGCATCCTTCCAGTCATGGTCGCAGAAGTTGCTCCACGACAGGATCCTTTGATTCCATTTATTTTTATTTCTATAAGAGGTAGAAGTTTAATTGTGGCAGAAGCTGGCAGCTAGCACATTTACGGGCTTGAACGCGGAACGGCAATGCTTCTGGCGAGGTAGCCCATGAGAGAGCTGGGCAGTCCAGGGGCACTTCCAAAGGCTTAGAAGGAGGATCCTCGAAAAAGGCATAGAGACTAGTTGGTCCCACTTGCCGAAGGGCTGATTCAACGCTACGAAAAATCAGGTAGGCAGACAGGGCTTCAACTGGCCAGACACAGGAAGGGATACTGACTGCTTCAGGAGTAGTCCTTGGATTTTCAGCAGTATGTGCTTCTTAGAGGGATACTTGGCTCCAAAAATGATCTAAAGAAATGACTGCAGAGGTCCTCTTCTACATAATCTGAGCTGGAAGAAAGCCAAAGCACACCAACGTACAGGATGTACCAAGTTACTTACATGTAACTCTTGTTCTCCAGCATGGGTCTTGCATGGATTTGCATGCTATGAATATTCCCAATCGTTAAGCTGGGAATCCTCAGTAAAATAAACCAGTTTAGCTTTGATAAAAACTGCATTGTCGCTTGTATAGCCTATTGCTGTTACTTTGAGGCATGCTGTCACTTGGGGGTGTACTGCCCAAACCAATGACATTTGTCCTCCTTTGCTCCAGCCCTGGAGGCCATCTTCAGATTTGGACTGCACGTAAAGTGTTGTGCGCGTAAAGTGGAAGTTGGACCCAAGAATAGCCGTAGAGGGGAAGAAGGGAGGATTTTCATGTGAATTCATGTAAGAGCAATGCTGGAGAAGAAGAGTTACAGGTAATTAACTTGTTCCTTCTCCAGCATGGGGTTTTATATGGATTCACATGCTAATAAGATTACACAGCAATACATAAACACAACCATGTAAGGTGGCAAAACTCAACAGAAGCATCAAGACTTACTCCTGGAACACTCACCTGAAGAAAACAGGTTGCGAAGCACTGCTTGTTTGATAAGACTCCTCCCTGGAGCAGGAGAACACCAGAGAGGAATTTCGTCATAGATGCGATTGCTCTGGTGGAATGGGCCAACGGGTTTGCCTCGCAACGGCCTGGTTAACCAGCTGATGGCAATGCATGCTGCAGCCGGAGAGCCATCTGGAGATGGAAGCTTTAGATCGGGCCTTCCCATGACCCACAGGTACCAAGTTTACAAAAAGCTGAAAAGTCTTTCAAAAGTCCTTTGTGTGGGCAACATAGAATCTCAAGGCACAAATGCAAAGAACTTTCAGCAAGCGTAGAAGGATTTGCAAAGAAAACTGGCAGTACCAAAAGTTTGTTTAAAGGTAAGTCGAACGGGACCTTGGGCATAAAAGAAGGAGTCCTTAGAACCACTTTCGCTGGGTGGAACGACAAATATGAACACTTAAATGAGAGAGCCTGTATTTCACCAACCCTCCAGGCTGAGGTGAGTCACGAGGAAAGCGGTTTTCCAAGAAAGAAACTTCAATGTGGCCCAGTGTATAGGTTCAAATGGCTGTCCGATGAGCTTGAAGAGTACCACATTAAGCGCCCACGAAGGAGCATGAGCCTTCTATTACCTTTTACAGATCACTCAAGCCGGTATGTCTCTGGTATAGCAGAATTAATTTACATTATAACATCAGCTTCAACCTATCCAGCAGAGCAAACAGTTCTACTTATTCAAAGTCGAACATTCCTCCTGGAACAGTATGGCTCAGAATGGTTCCAACTCCATCCTGTGTAACTATGTACATGCCCACTCCCAACTATGGTTGCTGGTCCATCCTATTGATAACCCAAACTAATACATGAAACTTTAAATAACAGAACATGCATGCATTTTGCATAACTGCAACACCTTCCCTGTGGTAAAGTCCTGAAGAAGCCCTTGAGGAACTCTTTGACAAGTTTTAGAGACCACACAAAGAGCTTGCCTGGAGCCCGGGTGTACCGGGAGATGGCAGCCAGGTGTACCTTGATTAATGCATGTGCAAGGCCAGACTGGGCATCCAAGAGCAATTAAGGAAGAAGCTGTGACACCGTAACGCGCCATAGAGAGATCTTTGACCAGCACCATACTGTAATTTATGAGGATGCAATATACGGCCTGGTGAACAAATGTGGCATATTTCCCTGGATAGGTTCCACTAATGGCATTGGCCCTGCCAGAAAAGAAGAAGTTACTCTCTTACCTGGTAACGTTCTTTCGATGGGATGGTCCGACGACGTATTCCATATCTATGACAGGTAATCACCACAGCTGTGCTGCTTCGGAAAATTTTCAGCGTCTGTGTCCTGCGTCGATGACATCGATACGCTGTCCTCGAGGGCCTCCGTCGAGCCGACGTCACCAGATGTTATTAGTAGGATGCTCGACACCCGTAGCCTCAGTTGTAGTTTTTTCCCAGAACGTGTGGCACCAATCGTCTGCAAGTATGACCACAGAAAGCCTTGCGGAAACGTAAGCTGCAATCGCATAAGAAATTCTGTAGCGGTGCAGGCAGGGAGGGAGCGATATGGAATACATCGTCGGACCATCCCATCGAAAGAACGTTACCAGGTAAGAGAGTAACTTGTTCTTCGAGGGTATTGGGTCCTCCAACATATTCCATATCTATGACAGACTCCCAAAGCAGTACCAACGTATGGAGGAGGGAAAAAGAATTTAGAATATAGAGATTTAGAATGTCCAAACAAATTGCAGAGTAAAGGACCGCCTTGCCAAAGGCCAGATCCTGCCCATGGATAGAATCTAGGGAGTAGTGTCGTATAAAAGTATGGACCGAAGCCCATGTGCTGCTTCACAGATGTTACGAATAGGAACACCCCTCTGCAGGGCAGTAGAGGCAGCCATACCCCTAGTAGAATGGGCCCGTAAACCTACCGGAGGGTCCTTACCCGCCAAGCGGTAACATTCAGAAATTGCCAAGATAATCCATCTAGACAAAGTCTGCTTAGTACCAGCTTGTCCCAACCGCTTTCCAGCGTAACGTATAAAGAGCTGATCGTCCACTCTGACCCGGGACATGCGTGAAATGTAGAAACTTAAAGGTCTTCTAGGATCCAACCTATGGAGCCTCTCCTCTACCTTACCAGGATGCGGAGGAGGATAAAATGCCGGAAGAATGACCTTCTGGCTTAAATGAAATTCCGATACCACTTTCGGAAGAAAGGAAGGACGAACCCTAAGGACAACCCTGTCCTTATGAAACACCGTGAAGGGTGGTTTAACAGAAAGTGCCTGCAACTCACTCACTCTGTGAGCGGAAGTAACCGCAACTAATAATACTGTTTGACGGGTTAACAGTCTCAAAGGACAAGAATGTAAAGGCTCAAATGGAGCACCCATTAGGAATTTTAGAACAAGGTTCAAATCCCAACCGGGCAACTGGAAAGGTGACGGTGGAAACACATTAGTGAGCCCTTTCAGAAACTGAGAAATTAAAGGAATTTTGAAATAACACTCCTCAGACGAGCGCTTAAATATGGACAGCGCTGCCAGGTAACCTTTAATGGTACCCACTTGCAGGCCCTTGTGGGCTAAAGAAAGCAAAAAAGACAGAACCACAGGAAAAAAGGATCCACATTCTTAACCCAGCACCAGTCGCATAACTTTCTCCAACGGCAACGGTACAAGGACTTTGTTGCAGTGCAGGCCATCTGGCCGAAAGCAACACGTCCATCATGTCTTCAGGGAGGTCCCAATCCTTATACCTCAACCTTTCAGAAGCCAAGCGTGAAGGTTGAGGGATCTGACCTCTGGATGGAGAAGCTGACCCCCCTCCCGTGAGAGCAGATCGTCTCGGTAAGGAAGACGGCGTGGAGGGCAGATGGGCAAGGCAAGAAGGTCCGGGTACCACGTCCTCCGGGCCCATGCCAGAGCAATGAGGATCATCCGGGAACCAAACCTCCGTAACCTCCGCAGCACTTGCGGGATGACCCGGACTGGAGGAAACGCATACAGCAGTGGGAAGGACTACTCCACCACAAACGCATCCCCTAAGGCTCCTCTTGGAGGAAATTCCCACGAGCAGAACCTTTCGCACTTCCGGTTGACACTGCAGGCGAAGTGATCCACTTGTGGGGTCCCCCAAAGGGCAAAGATCTACAGGAGAATCTCCTGAGCCAGCTCCCACCCTTGGGAGATCGCGCTCTGCCTGCTCAGAGCGTCCGCCGTCTCGTTTTCGTCTCCGGCAGATGAACTGCCGAGATTGAAATTTCCTGCTGGATGGCCCAGAACCAGAGTTGCATCGCCTCCCTGCACAGAGGAAGTGACCCTGCCCCCCCCCTTTTTGTTGAGGTAGTGCAAGGCCACTGTGTTGTCTGTCACAATCGGGACATTCTTTCCTTGCACAGTCGGCAGAAAAGCCTTCAGGGCAAGCCTGGCGGCCCTCAGCTCCAACAGATTGATATGGAGTCTGGACTCCAACGGAGACCAGCGACCGCTGACTGTCATGAGGCCAAGCAACCTCAAGAACTCGAACGCCGGGAGACTCTGGGCATGCTGAAACATGTGCACCATCTGCTGAATGTGAAGAGCCCTCACCTGGGGAGGGAAACACTTCCCCAGGGATGTGTCAAGCACTGCTCCGATGTACTGGAGCCGCTGAGTTGGCGTCAAGTGGGACAAGGGAGAAGCCCAGCTTGTGAAGGGAGTGGCAGGTGACTGACAGATGATCCAGGACTTGCTTGGGAGAGTGTGCCCTGATCAACCAATCGTCCAGGTAGGGGGAAGACGCAAATCCCCCCCCTTTCCTGAGATACGCTGCCACCACCACCACCATGAGCTTGGTGAAAACCCTCGGGCGGAGGTCAATCCGAACAGCAAGACCCGAAACTGAAAGTGCCTGGGAGCGCCCCTGTTCTTCAACCTGTTCTTGGCAGATATGGGCCCTTTTTTACAATCATCTGCTTTGTTAAGACCAATGTTAAATGGGAGGAAGATCTGTTGCCTTGCATATGCAGACGATATAGTTCTCCTCGACAGAACACCGATCGGTTTACAGCATCTACTTGATAAAATGAATGAGTATGTGGAACTAAATAAATTGACAGTTAATCCAGCCAAATCAAACATTTTGATCTTCAAACATCCACTATCAAAAACAAAATGCAGAAACTGGAACATGGGAGGAGAACGGATAAGAACCGTTGAAACTATAAAATACCTGGGATATAACATCCATGCCCATCCAGCAATATACAAAGCAGAAAACGAAATCATGGCGAAAGTTAAACAATTTACATCACAAATGATTAAGCTAAACTATACATTTTGCAAGTTCTCCATTCTCCCATTGGTGAATTTTATCTAGCCAAAGTGGTACCAGTCATCCTTTATGGCTTAGAAGCAAAGCCGGATCTCTGGTTTACAAACTGGGACAATTTTGAGGGCCATCTATGGAAAAAAGCTCTGGGCCACCCAAATTGTGCCTCTTTAAAAAGTCCGAGATTTGAATTAGGTCTAAAATCATTGAACTGTATGGCAGACTGGAAGCTCATCTCATTATATCGAGAAATAATAACAAGCAAAGACTCGACAATGTATGGAGATCTTAGACATGAAGCTCTACTAAAGAGATCAACCATCCTCGCCTCATTAGAAGAGAAAACGATGGAAAGACTGGATGCAGTAGATCTAAATGAAGAGATCTTGGCCCTAAACCCACTTAAAGTAAAAAAAAAGACTCGAACAATGGGACTGGATTAAAACGGTAGAAAAAGTAAGAGAGGATCCAACACAAAACACTTTCCTGAAGGAGAAAAGAAACTCGGGTGTCTCTCCCGATATCTCCTGAAGTCCCCTAATAAGAAACTGCGTTCAGACTTCCTTAGAATGAGACTGAACCTTGTCCATTGTGGTGCTGTTCTGGTAAAACGCAACCAAGGGGACATGGCAAAAAAACTATGCTCAGTCTGTGAAAACCCTGCCAAACAAACGCTAAGACATGTTCTAATGGATTGTGAAGGCACATGGCCACTACGATTTAGACTTTTTAGAGATCTTGTGCGGAGGGAGGAAGACATAGTTACAGACTTCCTCTGGGATAGAATCATCTCGGGCACCAACGCTGCATTGATGTTTGCAGCAACCCAGGTCATAATAAAAAGTGGTTTGACAATCTAATATAATAAAATAAAGTAGAAGTATTTGTAAACTTTGATCCAGCAAAAATTAGGAACATTTGGCAGGGTTGGTGGATAATAATGAAATGCATATGCAAATTTATTATTTTGTAAAGGCTTGTGCCAAAACAAATAAAAAAAAAAAAAAAAAAGAAAGTGCGAGTCGCCAACCGCAAACCTCAGGTACTTCTTGTGCTTGGGATGGATCGGCACATGAAAGTAAGCGTCCTTTAGGTCGAGAGCCACCAACCAGTCCTGAAGTTGAAGGGCCTGGAGGACTTGAGAGAGAGTAACCATCTTGAACTTGTCATTCCTGAGGAGCTTGTTCAAACCATGAAAGTCCATGATGGGTCTCAATCCTCCATCTTTCTTCGAAATCAAAAAATATGGGGAATGCCATCCCTTGTTCCTCTCCGCTACAGGCACCAGTTCTATGGCTCCTTTTTCCAGCAGGGATTTGATTTCCTGCGCAAGGAGCAGATCCAGACTCTTCAAAGAGATTCCCTGGTGGATGTTGTGAGGCCTCTGCCGGAAAGGAAGGCAGTAGCCATGGGCTATGATCTCCAGAACCCACACATCTGAAGTAATGGCACGCCATTCTACAAGATGCTGCGCCAGCCTTCCCCCAACCGGCGAACCATGGGACATGGCCTCATGACTGAGCTGAAGCAGCTGCCGCATTGCCTGAGGGTAAAGAGGCAACTGCCCGAGCGGCCTTGGCACCTCAAGTACCTTGTTTTCCACCTCTGGTACTACTACAGTGGCCTCTTTGACTTGCAGCGCCTCTCGATCTACCAAAGGTAGAGTAATATCGAAAGGAACCTCCCCTCCATTGCTGTCCCCTAGGACGAAAAGGCGGAGGTTGGCGAACTGCAGTGGTCAACGACTTCGCTGCAGCTTTGGAGGTCTGCAACCTCTCATGTTCAGAAGACGGGCTTGTACATCAGGAGCAAACCCAGACTTCTGCAACTATGCAAATCTGCGCATTACAGTGCTCGCCGCCATGGACCGGCTGACGCAATCTGCCATGTCCAGACCCGACTGAACGGATTCATACATGGCATCCTTGCCATCCTGAACAAGAGCACGAAAGCCATCCTGTTCCTCCCCTTCCGGAATGTGTTCAGCCGCCAAAGAGACAATTCCACAGAGTATGAGTGAAACATGCTAAGGCACACACGGAGTTGGCTGCCTGTAAAGCCATACCCCCTGAAGACAACACTTTCTTCGCCCAGCCATCAAAACGTTTGTCTTCCCTATCAGGAGGGATGGTAGGGTAAGATGCCTGTTTTGCCGGGGCCGTAGCCGCCTCCACCACCAATCTCTCCGGAGTGGAGTGCATAGTCAAGTAGCTGGGGTCGCTACTGGCTGGACGTAATTTCCCTCATTGCCGGGAGACTCTCCGGAGCAGTCCAAGCCGCTGCCACCCTTCTTTGCAAGGCCATATGAATGGCAGCACCAGGTCAGTTGGAAGACCATGGTCAAGGATATACGTCAGGTCATCCTGCAGAAAATCCACTGGTGGCGCAGACCACCCCATGTATTCCTTCACCCTCGACATAAGGCGCCGGTAAGAGGACTCGGCGTGCGTGCCAGGCTCAGGCCTACTGAACTCAACCTCGGGAGAGGTGTCTGGACCACTGGCGTCGTGCAAGGACTGACGCAGGTCTTCTAGCTGGCTATGACCAGACACGAGTTCATCAGGAACCATACCTTCATCAGACCCTTCATCCACTTCAGAGACGTAATCCAGAGGCTGGAATAAATCCCTGGATGAGGGCACAGAAAAAGGCTCGAATACAGATCTTACTGACTTCTGCAGGGCCTTTCCCGGAGTTTCTAACGGTCTCCAGGGAACCTCCGATAAAGCCTCCTCGAAAGATGTCGAGTGCGTCTACGTGGAGCGCGGCGCCGATTGCTTCAACATAGGCCGCAAGGGCGGAGCCCCAAGCGTGTCCTTCAACAGCCTTGGCGCTGTTGGCTTCCTCAGAGGCCGAGCCTCGAGAGAGTCCTTCGACTGTCTCGGTGCCAAAGCCGTCGACATCTTCCTCGAAGACTTCACAGGCTCCGACGGTCTCGAGGGCGTCGAGGACCAGGACCTGGAGCGGGCAAGGCTAGAGCAATCCACCTTGTCCGACTGGGACCTCGAAGGTTCCCGGTGATCGCGACGACCGCTCGAGCCCGAAGCCGTGCGAACAGTGTCTCTAGCACGTTCCCTGCCAGCGTCTTTCGATGGCGCGGACAGAACAGAGCCCTGCGACTGAAGAATCGTCATCTCCTTATGAAATGAGTCCCATTCCGCAGGAGTGGAATACTTGTTGTGAAAAGCAACCCCCCGACGGGTGGAGTCCTCGGACGAGGAAGTGGACCCGTGACTGCGCTTCCGGGAGTGCCTCGAAGAGGCAGAGGAATGGCGGGACCCACTCCGGGACCGAGACCCCCCTGGACTTACGCTGACGATGTGCAGAGTCACCCCCTCGAATCATCAGTCGAAAGCCCAGTGGATTTCGACTTCCGGGGCTTGGCCACCTTTACCGACAGAAAGCTTCTTACGCTCCTGCAAGGCCTTCGATATTAACGATTGGCGCTCGTCACAATCGTCCATGGCGTGGTCCTCACCGAGGCACCAGAGGCAGGCCTCCTGGGGGTCCATTCGCGACATCTTGGAACCGCAGTCCCGACAATTCTTGAAACCCGGTCGCGGGGTAGAAGAAGACAAAGACATCATGGAAATATTCACAAACGATCAGGTTAAAAGAACCGAAAGACTAGAACTCAGAAGAACCGAGGCGCACCGAGATCTCTGAAGCGAACACGTTCGCGGAAAAAAACGGAACTGAGGCTACAGGCATCATGCGTCCTACTTATAACATCCGGTGACGTCGACTCGACGGAGGCCTTCGAGGACAGCTTATCGACGTCATCGACACAGAAAATTTTCTGAAGCAGCACAGCTGTGGTGATTACCTGTCATAGATATGGGATACGCCGGAGGACCCAATCCCCTCGAAATTAGTTTTCAAGTCCAAAGATTACAAAGTAAACACTGGATAGTAGTAGTCCAATTCCTTCAAAGTACCCTCTAAATGCTGGGTTGTTCTGACATTCCAACTAATATAAAACTTTACCAGTTTGGTGGCACTAGAGAAACAGAAAATGATGGTCGTCTCTCCTTGAGCTCCTTTCATTCTGGGGGAACATACCACATGAATCCTGCCATACCCTTTAGTTTGATGCCGTTTCGGAACACTCGCAGAGCTCCTGTAGAGTATGTGCCTGTTGAACAAGTGGAGATCCCGCGGTCTGCTCTCAGAGGGGTTCTCGTTGCAGCCCTGCGTCTTTCCCTGAGGCTGATTTGCGGGAGTGCTGGATGAAATACTCCTTCATTGGTTCGGAGTGCATAAGCCGTTGAAATTTTCTGAAAAAGGTGTCCTCCGCCGACAGTTTAGGCGTGGAAGGAGGAGGCCTCATGACCAAAAAAGCTCCAGGGGCGTAAGGGAGAGGGCTGCCAAGGGAGCAGATGCCGCAGGGAGTAAGACGGTGTGCGGTAAAGGCATCCGAGCATTCCAGTCATACACTGGATGAAAAGGATGCGCACAAGGAAAACGATGTTCACCTGAAAAACCTCTCCCAGCACCTAAAGCCGATGGCATAGGTGTAAGGGAGGAATCCATAATGGCTGCCGTGGTCTTGGCGGGAACGGCCGCCATTTTGTCAGAACCTGAGGAGAACTGCGACACATGTGGGAGTGAGGCAGGGGTCTCCACAGGCGGTTCAGGGGTCTTCATTTCAGCCTTGACACAAGGAAACTCAGCAGAGCCGGTACTGTGTGGCCTAGGATGTTTCTGAGACATGTTATCAGGCAAATTAGCCTCCAACGGAAAACTCTGGTACACGTTTTAGGCCTAGAAGACACCTCAGGGGAAACCCTGGTAACAGGGCTTTTGAAGCTCCTCCCGGACTGGGAAGACCCCGGGTAGGAGTCCCCCGGCCGGGGTGCTCTAAAAACTAAAGAACTTACCGGGCGTCTCTTCTTCTCGTCGATGACGCTCTGAAAATGCAGAGGAGTGCGCTGAAACACCTCCTCCCACCGCTCCAGACGACGTTGAAGCTCCCGGACTGAAAGGCAAATCGCTGTAGAAGCACGAGTCCCAACAGTGGCCCGGACCCAAATACTCTAAACTAAGAGGATGGGGATCCACCCTAGCAAAGATTGCAGGAAGAACAATTGGGAAAATCTAACCGGAATCACAGACGGACTACTACGCAACCGCCAAGCCGGAGCTGGAGGGAAGGACACTGGAAGGAAAAAATCTCCCAAAAGATGCAAGTGCGTCCAGTCCCAATCGTGCGTAGAAAAGGACTGATGGGCGATGCACTGGGCAGAGCCAAGGAGGGCGGAGTTGCGGCCACATATGGTACCCCACGTAATAAGAGAAGGACACATTTGTGAAAAAATTTGATGCTTTCTACAAAGTGCTCCGGTCCCGCCCCACAGGACGGAGGAATGTCCCATAACTATGGAGGAAAGGGGACGGGACGTAGGAGTAAATAGCGGTTGAGCAAGAAACTATGCACCTCCTTCTCCAGTCACTGCTCGCTAATCTATGCATAGCATGTGAATCTAAGCAGATACAAGCATAAGAAATACAATTACAGTTAGTAATTTATGCCTTCTGAGGCTTATGGATCTGCTTAGAAAACCTGCTATGCATATATTAGTGAGCAGTACCTAAAGGAGGTGGTTAGTCAGAAGGTACAGCTGCAAATAGATGTTTTAGCACCGCTTGTCCCACCTGTAAATCTGCTTTAGAAGCTGCGTCAATGCAGTAATGCGAAGTAAAGGTATGTATGGAACTCCAAGTAGCTTCTTTGCAAATAGCATCTAGGCGGACATTTGCAATAAATGTGTACATCTGATAGGGTGAGCTCTTGGTGTGAAAGGTAGGGTCTTTCCCGATAGTGAATAGCACAGCTGTATGCATTTGACTATCATCTGGAGATGGCGTTGTTTGAAATGTGATCACCTTTCCTACCAGGTGCTATAGAAACAAAGAACTGGTCTGTTTTCCTCACAGGTTTTATTTTGTTTGCGTAGTACAAGACCTTACATCTAGTGTTTGGAGGTTTCTTACAGCTGAGATGGATGGGTTTTGGAAAAAAGGTAGGTAGTTCAATGGATTGGTTGACATGGAACTTGGCTATACATTTTGGTGAAAACCTAGGATGCGTTTAACGGACCACCTTGCCGTTTTGGATAACAATTAAAGGGTCTTGTACAGAGGATGCCTGCAACTCACCGACTCGTCTTATCGAGGTGATGGCTATCAGAAGAACAAGTTACTTACCAACTGGTAACGCTCTTCCGACTGTATGTTCCTCCAACGTATTCCTCATCTATGACATGAGATGTCCACAGCTATGCTGCTTCGGAAATGTTTTCGGCAGAGGGCCCCCTGCGTCGATGGCGTCAGGTCCATGTCCCTCGAAGGCCTCCGTCGAGGCTGACGTCATCAGATGCTAAGTAGCACGCACATCCCCCGTAGTCTCCATTCTTGTTTTTGTGTCCCTCACAACGTGTGGCACACATGCCCATAATACAGCACTGACTACACTTACCCTTGTTGGAACAAAAGCTGCAATGGCATGGGGAAATTCTCGAGAGGGGTAGGTTGGGAGGGCGATGAGGAATACATTGGAGGAACATCCAGTCGAAAAAACATTACCAGTTGGCAAGTAACTTGTTCTTCGAATGGATTGTGTCCTCCAACATATTCCTCATCTACGACAGACTCCCAAAGCAGTATCCGGGGGTGGAGGAGGGAGAAGAATTTAGACATACCCAATTAAACGGCAGAGTAAAGCACTGCCTTACCAAAGGAGACATCCTGAGCATGGGAAGTATCCATGGAATAATGCTAAACACACATGTGTATGGAAGACCAGGTTGCAGCATCACAGATGTTCTTAACACCTTCTGCAGGGCTGTTCATGTAGCCACACCTCTGGTGGAATGAGCCCGCAAGCCCTCAGGAGGGTCCTTGCCAGCCAACCTGTAGCATTCTGAAATAGTGAGGATGATCCACCTAGACAAGGCCTGCTTAGAAACAGCCTGGCCTAATTGGTGTCCAGTATATCCCACAAAGAGCTGGCTATACACTCCGACCTTGAATATTTTGGAAAGAAATTCTCGATGCCCTCCTAGGATCCAACTTATGGAGTCTCTCCTCGTCCTTACTAGGATGCGGAGGAGGAGGCAGGGAGCACCACCTTCTCACTTAAATGAAATTCGGACACTATCTTAGGTAGGAAGGACGGACGTACTCGCAATACAACCCTGTCCTTGTGGAACAAAGTAAAGGGTGGCTTAGAAGAAAGTTACTGCAATTCGCTCACTCTACAAGCAGAGGTAACTGCAACCAAGAAAACAGTCTTAAATGTCAATAATCTCAACAGACAAGAGTGCAAAGGTTCAAACGGAGCAACCATCAGAAATTTTAAGACCAAATTAAGGTCCCAGACTGGCACTTGAGAAGGCGACGGTGGGAAAACATTTGTGAGCACTTTCAGAAACTGAGTGATCGGTGGAATCTTAAAATAAGAGCATTCGTCGTACGAGCGCTAACAGATAGAAAGTGCTGCCAGGTAACCTTTAATGGTTCCAACCTGAAGACCTCTGTGGGCCAAAGAAAGTTAGGACAGAACGTCTGGAATTGAGCACTGAAAAGCATCAACATTCTTTTTTCGGCACCAGTCGCAAAACTTACGCCAACAGCAACAGTACAGCGACTTTGTTGCTGGCCATCTGGCCGAAAGCAACACCAGGACAGGCGTCACATGAAACAGAGTGAGAATCAGTATACCAAGAGTTAATTTGGTGTTCTGTTCTGTATTAAAACGAACTAAATGAGGATTTGGTTTTCATTTGTAAAATAGGTTCCTAACACAGTTTGGAATTTCCAAATAAACCAGAGTTGATCCGTGAACTCGGGAGTAGGAATCAAGCCCTGCCACGACTAGGATTAAGCTAGCGTAAAGCTCAGGTCCAACCAGGATGTAAGTAAAGGTGGAGTGATTTATGGACAGAAACAATGTTATTGTGTGAAAGAGTTGTGTATAAAATGAAAGATATTATGAGAATGCGATGCATTTAGTAAACAAGATAAAGAAAAAGAAAAAATGTTGTGTTGGAATGGAGCCACTGTTTTATAATAGTGTGTAAATTTATATATGTTTGTTTTTAGATTGTGCTTTACCTGTTACGGGGGATTTGAAAGAGGTGCCCACGATCTGGAAAGAAATCGTCTGTCCTGAAGAAGGCCGTAAAAAAACTTTGGTCGTAGAGACACTAGGGATAGTGTTTCATCTCCATAAAAGGCCGAAACATGTCGACACTTGACAATAGACTAACCAAATAATATAGTCTTGTATCTGCAAACTACTGAAGAGAACATGGTGGTTTTTATTAAGGCAACAAACCCCACACAAAGTGTACTGTTTTTAAGAATTGAGCGAGAAGAATAGGTCTTTTGTGATGTACTATGATTAATATATATGCTGTTCTTTCTCTCTTTTTTAATTTTTCTAAATTGGTCTTAACACTTAATAAATTGACGTGGACTTATTGAAGAATAGTTATGTTGTAAGTGTGTGTTAATTGAGCGGGATGGTCCCATTCCCTTTCACAAAGTATGAGATATGTCTTGTATGATCTTGGCTTACTTAATTTGAAGGTGTAAGCAATGACCACAATAATTCTGTAGATCACCACGCCTGTCCTGGTTGGACAGAGTGGGGTAGCCAGTTGTGTCGCTTTAGTATTTTTCTGACAGTGTGTCTCCCGTTTTGAGATACTGGCCCTCCGAAAATAAATAATTGTGGGAGATTACATTTGTAGAGGTAACCGAAAGCAACACCTCCATCACGTCATCCAGGAGGTCCCAATCCTTAAATGTCAACTGTTCAGAAACCATGCGTGAAGGCTTAGAGTCTTGACCTCTGGATGGAGAACCCAACTTTCCTCTTGCGAGAGAAGATACTCTCTTTGGGGGAAGACGTATTGGAGGACAGATGGACATGTCTAGAAGGGTCGGGTACTACGCTCTCCTGGCTCAATCCGTAGCAATGAGTATCATGCGGGTCCCGAACCTTTGTAACCTCCTGAGAACTTGAGGAATGACGGGGATTGGAGGAAACGTGCACAGAAGCGGGAAAAACCAATCCACGACCAACGTGTCTCCTGGAGCTCCTCTCAGAGGAAATTCCCTTGAGCAGTACCTTTCGCACTTCCGGTTGGCACCGGTTGCGAACAGGTCCACCTGCGGGGTTCCCCAAAGGGCGAAGATCTCTGCCTGCTCACAGCATCCGCCGCCATGTTCTGCTCTCCAGCCAGATGAGCTGCTGTTTGGGAGATTCCTTCTTGAATTGCCCAGAGCAAGAGCTGCATTGCCTCCCTGCACAGATGGAGTGACCTTACACCACCTCTCTTGTTGAGGTAATGCATGGCCACCATGTTGTCCGTCATTATCATGACATTCTTTCCCCGTACAGACAGCAGGAAAGTCTTCAGTGCTAGCCTGATTGCTCTCAGCGGCAAAAGATTGATGTGTAGTTTGGACTCCGATGGAGACCCAACGACCGCTGATGGTCAGATCGTTGGCATGAGCCCCAAACCCTGTGAGGGAAGCACCCAGCCACGGTTGCCAAAAAGGCTCCCCCTTCATGAGATTTTCCTCGCTGGCCCACCACAGAAGATCCTGGGAGACCCTGACGGGAACATGAAGGAGATCCGACATCTTGCCTACATGTCTGGGACCATTGAGTCCAGGGAGCCCACTGAAGGGATTGCATTCTCAGGTGCGCCTCTGGGACCAGAAAAATGCACACTGGGCTTGTTGAAACTTGGAGACCATCTGGAGAATGTGTTGAGCCCTCACCTTGGGTGGCGGGCACATCCCCAAGGACGTGTCCAACACAGCAGTGTCCAACCCAGACTGAAGGGATTCACACATGGCATCCTTGCCATCCTTCACAATCGCTGGAAAGTCACCCCTTTCCTCCCCTTCGGGAATATGCTCAGCTGATAGAGATGCAATTGCACAGAGTGTGTGAAAACTTTGCTAAGGCAAACGTGGAGTTGGCCGACTTCAACGCCATACTCCCAGCAGAAAATAACTTGCGTGCCCACCCATCCATGCGCTTATCATCCCTATCAGGAGGGATAGTAGGGTACGCTGCCTGCTTTGAGGTGGCCATAGCTGCCTGAACCACCAAACTCTCTGGGGTGTTCCAACTAGCAGCAACCCTCTTTTGCAATGCCATATGAAATGGCAACACCGGGTCAGTGGACAGACCCTGATCCAGAATATCTGTAAGATCATCTTGATCAAACTGCATCGGATGCCTGGCCCAGAAAGGTACTCCACAACTATCAACATCAATATGCGATAAGAGGAGACCGCATGATCCCCCAGATCCGGTCTACTAAATTCCATCTGAGGGGAAGTGTCAAGGTCACTGGCATCATGCAAGGACTGACAGATCCTCCATCTGACTCTTCAGACATGAAATCCTCCGGAACACCAGGAGTCCCATATGGAAGGACAAAAGGACCAATATCCTCCTCGGACCTTTGTTCGTCCTCATAAATGTCCTGGAGAGACGTAAAGAAGTCTTTCCTTGGGAGAGGAGTACACCTCTTCTCTGTAACAGTCTTCACAGACTTAGAAATAGCCTTCCTCAGAGGGTCCACAGTCGCAGGGACCTCCACCAGTCAATTCGGGCCAGATGGCGTTGATGGCTCAGACAGCCTGACCGGGGGCAACGACCCGACAGGCGCACCCGACTGGCATGGCACTGATGGCGTAGACACCACCGCGACCTGGACCCGACACGCCTCTGGTGAACACCCGATGCCTTGTCCAAATGAGACCTTGAAGGCTCCCGGTGTTTATCACGCCGTCCACCCTGGCCCGAAAGTGCACGAGCATCCAGCCGAGACCGTTCCCTGTCAGGTTCATCAGAAGGCGCGGACAGACCTGTGCCTTGGGATTGAAATAGCTTCAACATCTGACCCCCGGAAAGCATCCCAGTCCTCCGGGGTTGAGGATTTGGTGGGGCAGGTCACCTTCTTCGAGGAGGCATCGTCCGAAGAGGACGAGGAAGGCGAACAGTGATGTCGCTTTCTGGACCGCCGCGACAAAAAGGACAAGTGGCACGAACCACTGCGGTACCTGGAGCGCTTTGACTTCTTCCGACGAGGAGAGTCCCCTCTCGACTAGTCAGTCGAAACACCAGCTGACTTGGTTGTACAGGGCTTGGACACCCTTCCTACCTTCAATTTCTCCTTACGTTCCCGCAAGGCCTTGACAATCAACGACTGGCACTTCGAGCAGTCTTCCATTGCGTGGTTCTCGCCCAGGCGCCTCAGACAAATTCTATGCGGATCCGTAATCGACATCTAGAAGCCGCAGTCCTGACATTTCTTGAAGCCAGACCGCAGGGTAGAAGACATGATACGGTAACTTAACAGTAACCACGAGGCGCGCAGAGTTTTACAAAGCAAACACGTTTGCAGAAAAAAACAGAACTGAGGCTGCGGGCGCCGTGCGTGCTACTTATAACATCCGATGAAGTCGCCTTCGACCGAGGCCTTCGAGGGACATCGACCAGACGCCATAGACGCATGGCGCCATCTGCCGAAAAAATTTCCAAAGCAGCACAGCTGTGGACATTACACGTCATAGATGAGGAATACATTAGAGGACAATCCATTCTAAAGGCTGTTTTGTAGGTTAGGTGTTTGAGGCTGGCCTTCTGCATGGGCTCAAAGGGTAGACCCATGAGCTCCGAGAGTACAACATTAAGGTCCCAACATGGTGGAGGGTTAGAAAATCGGCAGGTATAGTCTCTTTACTCCCTCCATCAAAGCTTTGATAACAGGAACTTTCCACCAATACACTCTGTTTTGCAAAGGGGTGTACATGAACAGGGCCGCTGTGTTTACCTTGATGGAGCAATACTAGGCTAGAGTCTAGTAGATAATGCATTTAGTGTAGAATGTTGGATGGTGAACCTTAAGTTGGATTTAGGGATTGTGATCTACACCATATCACAAACCTTCTGCACTTGTTGAACAGTGTCTTGTGTTGGGTATCCATGCCTCTTTAGGATATCCATACATCTTTGAGGTAGGTTTAAGTGCCCAAACTCCAAGACTTCAGCAACCAGGCTACCAAGTGCATAGACTGAGGATGGCGTGTTGTCCCCCTCGTGCTGGTACAGCATGTTGGAGGGGCACGGAAGTTTGATTGGTTTGCAAATCGCCAGTTTGAGCAGGTGCGGAAACCATGGTTGTCTTGTCCACATTGGAGCCATCAGGATTAGTGTGGTTTGTTCCTGGTGCATCATGTGCACTATCCAGCTCAGAAGTGATTTTGGAGGAAAGTGGGGGGATAGGGGAGGGGGGGGCATAAGCAAATTTCCCTGACCAGCTCATCCACAGGGCGTTCTCCTTTTACTCCAGTTGGGGAAACCTGGACGCGAAGTCTGGGCATTGTGCGTTTTGGCTTGTGGCAAACAAGTCTAAAGGAAGATAACCCCACTGGGAGAAGATTGTCTAGAATATCTGTTGATTTGCCACTTGTGCTCCTCGGGTAGAGGATTATTGCTCAGAGTGTCTGGTAGAACATTGAGTTCCCCTGAAACATGTTGAGCCTAGGAACATGTTCCGCTTGAGTGCCCACTCCCACATGTTTTGGGTTAGGCTGGACAGACTTGGAGAGTGTGTGCCTCCCCCCGCTTGCTTAGGTAAAACATGGCAGGGGTGCTGTCTGAGACTTGCACTGTCCGACCTGCTAGATCAGTGGTCTTCAAACTTTTTTGGCCTGGGCCCCCCCCCTGAGCAAAGTTTGGGCAGGCCGGGCCACCCCCCAAAAGTTCCAGATGGACAGTATGTAGAAATCGCTATGAACTTTTGCGTGCCATCACCGCACCCTACTCCCAGTACAGACACTGGGCTCTCCCCACCCTACTCCCACCACTATCCCAATGCTGCCGCCCATCCTGCTCCCACCACAGTCCCATAACACAAGCATACACACACCCATACACATTTAAATAAAAAATAAATCGCCATAAACGTACCTTCTGCAGGGGCCTGCACGTAGTTTCTAAAATGTCCCACTCCAGGTTGCTCTGCCCATATGTGCGAGGAGGCGCAGGAGCACCCCTTGCACATACATGCATGCAGTGCCCCAGCCAGCATTTCCAATGAGCTATGCAAGGCTGGCGAAGCAAAACACCCCCAGCGTTGCATGGCTCAGTGATCATGTGCAGCTGGGGAAATTAACTGTCACAGGCAAACAGTGTTTCCCTTTGACAGTTCTGCCAGCCCAGGAGCACTCCCTCAGCTGGAAAAAGCAGCTGAGGGAGTGCTCAGTGTTTCACTGGGCTGGCTCCTCCATAATGGGTGAGGTGGCAAGTGGGTGGACGCCCCCTCAACCATTATGGATGAGCCGGCAGGCTTGGACTGGCCTATAGGGCAATAGGGGGATGACTGTACCAAAAATGCAAAATGCTAGCGTGGGCCAGTCAAAATGGGCCACTTTTTTGGCCAATGTGGGCCAGTTTGAGGAGTTACTTCACTATGCAGCTAGTAGTTTTGACCATGGTTGCTGAATAAATATTCTTTAAATATCACAATTTGTTTACATTTGAACAAAAAATAACCCCTTGGGTACTATTCAAACAGTCTGTGACTAAAGGACTGAATATTCATTTGCAACTGCTGGCCATTTTTTCATTGGTGCCTAAGACCGTTTTATGGTCCAGTCTGCCCATGTGAGCAGCCCCTTCCCATTTCCTCCAATCGAAAAAAAAAAAAATAATAATAATAATAAATAAATAAAACTTTTGCCTTTTTTTTTTTTTACACTTTACACATTTCATGCTGGGCTCTGGCGCACCCCCCTGGAATGCGGCCGCGCCCCCCAAAGGGGGCGCGCCCCACAGTTTGAAGACCTCTGTGCTAGATGCTGCTGAAAAGCCTGCAGAGCATTGAGAACTACCAGAAGTTCTATAAGGTTGGTGTGGTTTTGGGCCGAGGTGCGTCTCCACTGGCCATGAGCTGTGTAGTGAAGGTAATGGGCTCCCCATTCGGAGAGTGAGGAGTCTGTAGTCAGCATTGCTTGAACTGGTGGATTGCAAAATAGTTTTCCTTTTAGCAGGTTGTCCTTGGACCACCAGCGAAGAGCCTGTACTATGGTTAGTGAAACAACCACTGGGTCGTCCCACTGACCGCTTGCCTGAGACCATGGTTTGCTAACCACTCCTGCATTGAATGCATGCGCAGCCACGGATGATAAACTAAGTAAATGCATGAGGCCATCATTCCAAGCAGGTGCTACAGTTATCTGGCGATCAGCTAGGTAGTGAGGTACTTGCAGCCGCATGTTTTGTACTCTCTCGTTTGAGGGGGAGACTAGCTCCTCTATCGTTTTGTAGGATTGCTCCCAGGAATTGTTTTACAACACTTGTTTATAGGCGCGTTATAAAAGCCATATCATATTATTTGACTGGATACAAGACTTGATTTCTTCTCCTTGATAGAAAATTCCAATTGAAACAGGTTGATTGTTCTTTGGGTGTTGTATTTGCAAATTCGAGGAGACCCCTGTTATTAGCCAGTCGTCTAGATACGCGTACACTGGGATTGACTTTCTGCATAGATGTGCCGCTACCACTGCTAGTACCTTTGTGAATGCCCTTGGAGCTGAGGCTATGTGAAGGTGAGCACTTTGAACGGGTGTTCTCCCGCTATTTGGAAGCACAGATATTTTCTGTGTGCTGGGAACATTGAAATATGAAAGTGCATTTTTCGCGTCCAATGTTGCCATGTTTTCCAACCTGCTTTAAGAGAATTACTTCCTGAAGCAGAGTCATGCAAGATTTTTGAGGCTTGACATAAGTGTTCGCTTGGAGCAGGTCCAGTACCGGGTTCATTGTTAAGTACATTGAATAAATACCCTGGTTTGCTGAAATGATCTCTATGGCCTCCTTTTCCTGTAGGGCTTTCACCTCTTCCAGTAATCAGCGCCTTTACCTGAGGTGTCATTTTTCAGTGTCTTGGAGGGTGGTTGGATGGTTTTGTAGAAGCTCTATACAGTATCCGCCC
Organism: Ambystoma mexicanum; assembly: GCF_040938575.1. Classification (NCBI taxonomy): domain Eukaryota; kingdom Metazoa; phylum Chordata; class Amphibia; order Caudata; family Ambystomatidae; genus Ambystoma; species Ambystoma mexicanum. The sequence goes on along the minus strand of NC_090931.1, from coordinate 592,910,275 downwards.
GCCACGGTGGGCAACACACTTGTCCCAAATGATTCCCCTCTCATGTGTGGGCGAATTGTGAGATGCAACCTCCTTCTGGAGTGGCACGGGAAGGGACCTGGAGTGGGGCATCATTACTTTGGGGGAATGGAGCCTCTGGCGGAGGAGCCTCTACCACTGCTTCTAGACCCTTTGTATCCTCTTTGAAAATTCGAGGACAACTGCCCCCGTCAGGTGCCCCCACAATGGTGATAGGCTGCCTTTACCTTGTGGGCCCTGCCCACTGAACCTCGTGTTAAAAGACCCCCTTTGGACAAAAGGTGTGTTGGATCTTTGTCCAGGAGATTTTAGGGTGTCATATTCATCTTTTGTGCTTTTTAGGGCATCTTCAACTGCCTTACCGAACAGGGCATTAGGTTCAATGGCATGGTGTGCAACGTGGCCTGCATCTCTGGTTTGAACCCCAAATGCCTCAGCCAAGCATGGCGCTTGACTAATGTGCCCTCCGCTATGATGTGGCCTGCCTTGCCAGCGGCATCTAGGGTGTCCTTCAAAATGCAGTTAGCAACCTGCTTGCCTTCTGACAGTTTTTAGAAGTTGTGACTTTATGGTTCTGCCACTGCCTCAATCTGTTACAGCTTGTCCCACTTATGGCAGCCATAGCTAGTCAGAATTGATATTTTATTTATATCAGGCTCGTACACAAGTGCTTCAAAGCACGAAAAGGCAAGAGAGGGGAACAGGGGAGAACGAAAACAACGATCTTACTAGGCACAGTGACATTGAGAAAGCTCAAGTGCACGGGAAAGGGAGAAGGGGAAAAGTAAATTGAGGGAGGAGAAGTGGAAAGTGCGGAACAGAGGAAAAATAAAATAAATAACGTCAATAAACAGTGGTAGTGCAGTGCTCGGTTTAAGGTAGCAGACAAGGTATGTCTGATAAGTGCAGAAAGAAAAGAAAGGGGTGGGGGACTGTAGGAGTATAGATACAGACCCCAGTGCACGGGGCGGCCCGGAGGCGGTGCAGGAGGGTGGCAGGGTGAGTAGGTACCTGGGCCCAGGTGGACAGTGGGTGGCCAAGTGCACGGTGCAGAGAGAGGAACAGATCAGCAGGGGAGCAAAGAGGAGGAACTTGAGGTGGTTCCGGAACCAGAGATGGCTCTCTTTAAGTTTCAGAGTAGCGGGGAGGCTGGTCCAAAGGGAGGCCCCAGCCAAAGAGAGATCTACCCCCAGCTTGTTTCTTTGATAAACGACTGACCCTGAGGGAGTTCGAGGTAGAGGAGCGAAGAGCTCGAGAGGGGAGGTATTTACATAGGGATAGTTGGAGGTATTTTGGACCCAGGCCCCAGAAAGCCTTGTACAAAAGGAAGAGGGTTTTGAATTGAATCCTTGCATCCACTGGGAGCCAATGAAGGGATTTCAGAGCTGGAGAGATACGATCCCAGGGCTTGAGGCCAAGGACAAGTCTCGCAGTTCTATTCTGGATTAGTTGTAAAGGGCGGAGAGTAGAGACAGGTAGATTTAGAAAGAGGCTGTTACAATAGCTAAAACCTTACTAAAAACTAAACCTTCCACCCAATTCTACTTCTCTAAAGTCTCTATAATAGAGGTGGAGAAAGTAATACTTGGACTGAAACCTTCAAACTGCAATTGAGATCTCTGCCCACACAACTGATCAAAGATGCTGCACGAGACCTAGCACCATTTATCACTAAGATGATTAATGCCTCCTTTACCACCGGCACCATCTCGAGCAACCTCAATGAATCATGGGTGCTCCCATGCCTAAAAAGTAAACCCTAGACCCGGCTATACCCACCAATTATAGACCGATCACAACTGTGCCGTTCCTCCTGAAGATCCTGGACAAGGTGGCATACACCCAAATCCAGAACTTGCTTGAACTGAACCAGTTACTAGGCTCTCGTCAATCCGGCTTCCGACCATTACACGGCACAGAAACCACACTTATCGATCTTAAAGCCCAAATTGATAAACTACGAGACATTGGAAAACCAGCACTATTCCTTCTATTAGACCTATCTGCCGCTTTCGACTTAGTGGATCACAAGGTGCTCTGTAACCACTTTGATACAGCAGCACACTTCTCTACTGAGGCAATAGTGTGGATCCAATCATTCCTTAGTGACCGCACCATGAGGGTCTTCTCACCAACAGCAGCTGTGGCGGACCCCATCCTTATCACTTGCGGCGTGCCTCAGGGCTCATGAGTTTCACCAACGTTATATAACATCTTCACTAAACCCCCGTTTGATAACTTGGACCATATGGGTATCACCTACACCAACTATGCAGACGGTACCCAGATCCTCCTCCCACTCACCGGGGACTATGATGAGGACCTAGCAATGGTGAACAGAATCTACAGCATAGTTCAGGCATGGATGGCCATCCGTGGCCATTGCCTGAACGATGACAAAACAGAGCTTCTTATCCTGGGCACTACCTCCCTCATCAACAAATTACTCTTCCTTCATCATCAATGAGAATTGCATCCAAGTAGCTAAGGAAGTAAAAACGTTAGGCATATACCTTGACTCTACCCTATCATTTACCAAAAAGGTAAATACGCTAGCCTCATCAACAGCTTACACATGTAAACTAATTAGAGCGGGGAAACAATTCCCATCTCAGAATAGCTGCCTAACTTTAGCCAGAGCTTTAATCAGCTCTAAACTAGACTATCGTAATGCACTATACATTGGAGCCACTAAATCCACCATCAACAAAATTCAGATACACCAAAACAATGCGCTTCGAGCAGCACTGAACATTCCTAAGAGAGAACATATCTCGGAAACAAATGGCCCACCGTGAAGTATTGTTGGCCAAAAATACTCGTAATAACCAGAATCAGTCACGTATGGCTTGTGCCATGACCTACAGCACCCATCATGCCAAAATTAAGAAGGTAATCGCCAAACATTGGCACTTACATCAAATTAATATGTCCAATTTGGAACATCCAATGTATGCCTTCAAAAAGGGCAGGAATTTGAAGAGTTGTTGATCTCAGGCAGATAGACTGCAGACTATTCAAGCACCATTACTGAGATGTGGGGAATGGAAAGGGTTACTGGGAACCACCCATGTGGCAATTGTTGCCAGTGTGGTTCCACTACAGCGACCAAATCACTATGAATCAGGGTCTGGAAACTCAAGGATCACACCACATGTAATTCTAAAAATGTGGTTTAGGTGATCATGTGTCCATGTGACAAGACATATATAGGGAAAACATCTAGACCAATTAAATTGAGGATCTCCGAGCATAAGTCCAGAATTAGGACTCGTAATTTTTCTTCACCTCTAGTTGCTCACTTTGTCGAATATCAACATGACTGAGAACTTACGTTGGTGGTGTCTAGAAAGAGTCATGGGACCAGACCACTATGCCATAGCCACCAAACTGTCCCGACGGGAACAATGGTGGATAGTCAACACACAAGTCACACACTGGGTTTGAATGCCCAGGAAGAATGGCATGCGCTATTCAATTAGACCTTTTGATGCCACAGAAGCCTTGGGGCCTTTGGTTATTTGGTTTTGTGGTTCTTTGGTTTTTTTGGTCTTTTGGTTTTCTGTTCCTCTCTGCTTTATCATTATTATGTCTTGGGCACTTTATTGCGTTAGATTCAGGGACCATATGGTGCTCCTGGCCAATGACCGTGGCCATGTAGTTTACGAACATTGTCCACCACACATTCACAACCAAGTGCTCATTTGTGAGGCCGCTGGTCTTGGTCTAGTTTTGTTGAGGTCTGCAAATGACCATCGGTATAGTTAGGCCACCGCCACGTCAACCTTGACACGCCCCCTCGTGCCACCAGCCGGGATGCACCATTAGTTTGGGTGTTCCTTTTTTGCCATTTTTGCTTGTGACGGCAGCGTGTTTCTGGATAAAATATCTTGGCACTATAGTATGTGATTGCTGTCCATCTCACCTTTCCAGTAATGTGTCTCCTTACTAGGCCTCAGCCCCTGGTTCAGCTTTGTTTTTGTTTTTTGTTTTGTTGAACCACGTGCTATGTCACGTGACGCATGTCCATCGGCGCTTTTTAGGCTGCAGTCCTTTACCTAGTTTCATTCACATCGCGCGTCGCGTTACAATAGATACGCCTTTCGGTGCATCTGACTCACTCGGGTCTGGACGCATTAGACTTCAGACTCGATATGCCTTCCAGGTTTCAGTCCTTGGTCTAGCTTTAGTTACTTTGCGTGACGCGTTGCGTCACATCAGACACGCCTCCCCGTGCATTTGGCACACTCGGGTCGAGACGCATGAGATGTCAGACCCCAACACGCCCCCCATCGTATTTAAATCAAGACGCACGCCTACACAGTAAGTCCGGTGTTCTCCGACTTCCTGTGTTACTGTGTTAACGGCGTGTTTGTGGAGATAAGCGATCTGTATCAGCTAGTTTTACCAGGTTACTCACCGTAGTGACCACCTTACTCCTAGTCCATAGTCCCCTTTCCTCCATACTTATGGGACATCTCTCCGTCCTGTGGGACGGGACCGGAGCACTTTGTAAAAAGCATCCACATTTTTTTTCCAAAAATGTGTCCCTCCTCTCTTTCCTGCGCGGGGCCCGGCACGCGGCCGTAACCCCGCCCACCTTGGCTCCGCCCCACGCATCGCCCATCAGTCCTTTTCTATCGCAGGGTCAAAGACCCATTAGCAATAACAGAGGAACCTTATTAGAGGGGACGGCAGGCGGGCGTATGGAGGAAAGGGGACTATGGACTAGGAGTAAGGTGGTCACTACGGTGAGTAACCTGGTAATACTCCTGCGTCCCATCCCCTTTCCTCCATACTTATGGGAGATTCCCAAGCACTCCTTACAGGAACTATGGGTGGATGGAAATACCCCTTACTGAACCAGAACAGGCTCTTCAGCACAGCCTGGCCGAACTGAGCTTCAGCTCTAGAGCTCATATCGAGGCAGTAATGCTTACAGAAAGCAGATGGGGAGGCCCAAGTAGCGGCTTTAGCGATGGACTCCCAGGGAACATACTTCTGAAAAGCAACTGCAGCTGCATTGCCTCGCACCTGGTGTGCATGGATACCTTTAGGAGGTTTAAGCTTTTGGACGGTGAAAGATTCCGTGATACAGGTGGTAATCCATCTGGAAATAGATGCCTTAGATGCCGGCCTGCCCTGAGGCTTACCAAAGGTCACAAACAGTTGGGAAGAGCTCCGAAGTCCTGTCCAGGTAGAACCTAAGAGCTCTTCGGACATCCCGGCAGTGTAGAACCCTTTCCGCCTCCGAGGCAAGATTCGGAAAAAAGACTGGAAGGGAAATCAACTGATTCAGATGGAATTGGGTCACTACCTCTGGTAGGAAAGCTGGGTTCGTCCGAAGGACTACCTTGTCCTTGTGAAAGACCAAGAAAGGGTGCTCCACCGACAATGCCTGGAGTTCACTCGCTCTCCTCGCTGACGTAACGGCTACCAGAAAGGACACTTTCCAGGACACGTACTTGAGGTCAACCGTAGCCATTGGCTCAAAGGGTTTATGGCACAGCGCCGTCAAGACTACATTTAGGTCCCAAGGCGGGTGCGGACTACGAACCGGAGCGTAGAGGAGTGTCAAGCCTGCAAAATGCCTCTTAACCACTGGGTTACTCAGAGAATAAGAGCATTGGTCTATAGCAAGATAAGCGGAAACCGCTGGAAGGCAAGTGCTGCATGACAGAACGTAAACACCCGACTCTGCTAGGGAGGACACGAAGGACAGCACCTTGTCAATCGTAGCCACCCTTGGATCCAACCGCTTTTCCAAACACCGACAGAACCGGAGCCATTTACTCCTGTATTGGGATCTGGTCGAGGGTTCCCTGGCTGCCTGGATAATACGCATGTTATCCGTAGACAAGTTAAAATGCTCCAAGACTTGAACTCAGGCACCATGCCGCCAAGCTGAACGATTGTGGGGAGGGGTGCCACATCTGCTGTTCCCCTTGATGAAGAAGATCTGGGGTTACTTGTAACCTGATCAGCAGAAACACTGACAGGTGTTGAAGTTCTGAGAACCAAAAACTGGCCGGCCACCACGGGGCCATGAGCAGAAGGGAACAGTTCACAGAGTTCTTCAGCTTCCCAATTGCTCGATGAACTAGAGGCAGAGGCGGGAAGGCGTAAGCTCTCATGTAGTGCCATGGAATCTCGAGAGCATCCGCCAGAGAGGAGGCTCTCAGCTCCCCTCTGGAGGCATACCGAGGAAGCTTCTTGTTTACCACCGTAGCGAAAAGAGGTCCACCTCCGGTGTGCCCCAACGCAAGAAAATCCATGAGAGGATCTCCGCCTTCATCTCCCACTCGCAGCTGACCACTGTCCCCCGGCTGAGGGCATCCGCTGTGACATTCAGCTGGCCCGGGATGTGCACCGCAAGCAGCCAGACGCCATGAAGCATGGCCCACTCCTATATATGGATGGACAGATCAACCAAAGGTGCCCACCCCGCAGGCAACAAAAAATAGTGCGGAAAGAGTATCCGAGCATTCCGGTCATAAACTGACCGAGAAGGATGTGCACAAGGCCGAGAAACCAGCCCTACACCTGAGGCCAATAGCGCAGCTGTAGGGGTAGCGTTCAAAATGGCTGCCGCGGTCGTGGCGGGAACGGGCGCCATTTTGTCATCACCTGAGGGGAACTGAGGCAGTGAGGCAGGAGTCCCCATCGATGGATCAGGGGTCTTAACTTTAGCCTTAACATAAGGAACCTTGGCAGAGCCGGTACTATGAGGCCTGGAATGTTTCTGCGACATACCAACCGCCAAATTAGCCTTCTCAGGAAGGACCTCAGCACTGCCGGTAAAAGAAGAATTTCCCTTCTTTGCCCCCTCAACAGATCTGGCGTAGCCGCAAGAGCAGGAACAGTGAGAAACAACCTTCACCGAAAAGGCCTTGCCAGACCCACAGAAATGTTGGTAGCTTTAGCCTCTGTACGAGGGAGCTCGGACCCAGGTCCGGTAACAGCCTAACTCGCGCAGGCCTCAAACATCCGTTCGGTAGCACCAAGCCCCACCAAGGCCTCGGGGCGCACCCCGGCATAAGAGCCAGTCGTCCAAATACGGATACTCATGGATACCCTGGAGACGAAGTTAGGCCGCAATCACCAAAATCATCTTCGTGAAGACACGTGGCGCCAAGCTGAGGCAAAAAGGAAGCACTCGAAACTGGAAGTGCTCCTCTCCCAAAGAGAAGCGGATATATCTCCTTTGTGGGTTCCAAACCAGGATATGCATGTACGCGTCCTGAAGATCCACAACGCTGAGCCAATCGCCCATCTGCAAGCAGGAGCGTATCTGGCTGGGCGTGATCATCTTGAATTTCTCTTGGGGTAGGAAAAGATTGAACTGGGAAAGGTCTAGGATGGTGTGCAGGCCAGCCTGGTTGGGTTTGGGCACCGTAAACAGCCGGGAGTAGAAGCCCTCCCCTCGCTCCCCAAGGGGAACGGGTTCCACAGCTCTGAGGTGCAGAAGTTTCTGAACCTCGGCCTTGAGGGAGGGTGAACACGACAGCTGAAAAGAAGGGTTGAGGGGTGAGGTAGGAGGTAAAGGTAAGCGGAAACCCGCTCGAGTTACTGACAAGACCCATCTTTCTTCTGTGATGGCCTGCCACGCCTCCCAATGAGACAAGGCGTCCTCACACGGGGTCTCGTGCGAGCGCGGAAAACTCATTTGGCAGGCTTATCGGTGGCGGTGCCACCTGAACCTGATGAGGAGGCTGAGGAGCGGGAGAGAAACCGTGTACGCTGTTGTCTACGGCGGTTATTCCCCGCAGGAGTATCCACTCTGCGAGATTTGCAGTCGAGGAAGCCCCTAAAACCAGAGGAAGGTCGATCTTGCGACAACGGCCTTTGAGACTTGAAGGGAGCTTTAACCAGAACAGACAATGATTTAGCTGTCCGAGTGCAATCTTTGGTTTTGGTGAGCTCTACATCTGTAGAAGAGTGAAGGAGCTCCTTACCATCAAATGGAAGGTCCAGAACCTTGTCTTGCACCTCCTTCAAGAACTTAGTGGCATGCAGCCACGCTTGCCGCGAGTTATCAAGCCCAAGCATCAGACCCCGAGCCGAGGTGTCTACGTGATGATCCGCAGCCTCCAGATCATCCTGGGCCAAGAGCCTGGCACAGGAAAGGCCTCCTCTGAAATCCTCCAACTTCTCGACCGGAATGTGCTCCTCAAAGTCCGACAGACCTCTCCACATCCGCATGTTAGCTCCCGGCAAAATCAATTCTGCATTGGCCTGCCTGAGCTGTAAGGCCAAATTGGCAAAGATTTTCCTCCCTAGGGAGTCCAGGAGCTTGTCCTCCTTTCCCAAGACCTGAGTAGCCGTCGCGGAGGAGGATGCTGCAGGCCTGGATTGCAACGTAGCCGCAGCCACCACTGTGGTGGAGGGAGGCGGACAAGACGACAAAGCCACTTCTTCCGAAGAATGCAGCCTGTACCTCGCGTCAATCGTTTTATTGACAAAAAGTCCCGAGTGTGGCTTTTCCCAAACTCTACGGACCTCGGCCAGAACGTCCTTCTGCAAGAACAGGCCGGTACGCTCCAAAGGAGACAAGGTGACCGCCCCAGAAAGCACGCCCTACTGCGGAGCAGGTGCCTCGGGTACCGGAACATCTAAGAAACTCATCATGTCCAGCACCTGGTATGGAAAGCTCTGATAGAGTGGGGAAGGTCCTCGTTGTCCTGATCGCCTTGAGGGTCATCTGACAGGTCAGGATCCTGCTGAGCCGTATCAGGCACTGCCTTGTCCACTGGGGACAATGGTGGCACAGGCGGAAGCGCAGGGGGAGGCACCACGGGCAAGGGAGGCGCCAGCAGAACCACCGTCGGAACAGGTGGAGCCGGAGGCGCGGGTGGCATATCTCCTTGAAAAGCCCTTTGAAATATTCCCTCATGGGGTCGGTGCGCATAAGCGCTTGAAATTTACCGAAAAAAGCTACCTCAAGAGATTGTTTCAGAACCTGAGGAGGCCCCCCCACTGACGAATCCACATAAATCAAGGGAGCCGCCCCTGCGGGCAACGAAACATTGTGCGGAAGAGGCATCCGGGCGTTCTAATCATAAACCGGCCGGTAATGATGCGCACACGGGACCTTCGGTTCACCCGAAGGACCGAACCCTACACGAGGGGCCGATGGCGTAGTTGTAGGGGTAGTACCTAAAATGACCGCCGTGGTTGTGGCGGGAACGGCCGCCATTTTGTCCTCATCTGAGAGGAACTGCAGCATGTGAGGAAGTGAGGCACGGGTCTCTGTCGATGGATCAGGTGTCTTAATTTTAGCCTTAACTTAAGAAACCTCGGCAGAGCCTGTACTATGAGGCCTGGAATATTTCTGCAACATACCAACCGCCAACTGAGCCTTCGAAGGAAGGGCCTCGGCACTGCCGGTAAAAGAAGAAACGTTCTTCTTTGCCCCCTCAACAGATCTGGTGTCACCACAAGAGCGGGAACGGTGCGCTGTCACCGACAGGGCCTCGCCCGGCCCCTCAGAACTGTTGGTATCCTTAGCCTCTGTACGAGGGACCTCGGACCTAGGCCCGGTAGAAGCCTCATCGACACGGGCCTCGAACATCCGTTCGGTAACCTCAAGCCCAGCCAAGACCTCGGGGCGCACCCTGGTTTTGTTTTTGAGGGAAGCCGAAAGAGCGGCCTTAGAGCAAGCTCCGGTACCCCACGACTCAGTAGAACTCGGTCTACAAACAGCCCCCACAGGAGGGGCCTCGGAGCGTACTCCGGTGGACACAGGCCCCTTACGGAGACGCTCGGAGAAAACTCTGGTAGAATTATTAGGCCCGACAGGCACCTCAGGGCGAACCCTGGTAACAGAGCGATCAACGCCCCTCCCGGCTCGAGAGGAACCCGGAAAGGTATCCCCTGGCTGGGGTGCTCTGATGAGTACAGAACTTACCGGGCGTTTTTTCTTCTCGACGATGAACGCCTGAAAATGTGAAGGAGGAGTCTGTCGAACACCTCCTCCCACCGCTCTAACCGACGTTGAAGTGCCCGGACCGAAAGGGAGTCACAGTAAAAACAGGAGTTTTTCCGGACCCAAACACTCTAAACAAAGAGGATGGGGATCCGCCCTCGCGAAGCGACGGTGACATGATGAACAGTCTGGAAAATCTAGTTTAAAAGACAGAGAGACTAGTAAACGAACGCTCGCGAGCCAGAGAGGGGGGGGGAAAAAGGGAAGAAAATCTTCCGAGGATGCAAGTGCGTCCGGCCCCGATCGTGCGGAGAAAAGGACTGATGGGCGATGCGGAGCCAAGGTGGTTGGAGTTACGGCCGCGTGCCAGGCCCTGTGCAGGAATGAGAGGAGGGACACATTTTTGAAAATAATTTGGATGCTTTTTACAAAGTGCTCCAGTCCCGTCCCACAGGACAGAGAGATGTCCCATAAGTATGGAGGAAAGACTTCTATTTTCTCTCTTTTCCATTTAATCTGCTTTAGTATATAGTTAGTTCGTTATTGCTGTTTACTTGCTTCAGTGTTGAGGATATGTAGGGTTGTTTAAAAGGTCATCCTTTGATAACGAGTGGACATGACAGATACATTTTATTGTGCTTGGACTAGGCTTAACTTGGCGCTTTTAGATCATTTTGACCGTGCCATTCTTTCTAACCTTAGATAGTCCAGCGATGCAATTTTAATGTTAATTTCAATTTTATGTTCATTGTGGAGGTAAACGATTTGCATTAGCCAGCCGGACCGAACCTCCTTTTCTCGTCTTTTACACAGTGGGTCTGCTATTGCGCCTTACTCGCTACTGCGTTGAGATTCTGCAGTTCTGTTACAAAGGCTATACGACACGATAAATACACTTACCTGTGCATGGACCTCCAATGGTTCAGTGATGTTACTTTATGTACATTATATTCTGGGCACAGTAAACTACTTACTAGATTTCTGTGTCTTTCATTACTTTATAGACTTGGTTTAGTCTTGAATGAAACCCTGAGGTTTACCTTTTTGGGAACCTACTGAATTTCTGAACCGCTTTTGTACCCGAGGCCGTACCACAGATTAAGTAAACATCATTTGATGGTACCCTATTGGCAGATCCTAGTTCGATTGAAGGTGAGCACAATGATGTTCTAATTGAGTTGTGCATGAGTACACCAGGAACATTTCGGGTGATTCTGATTTGAAAATTATTGTTTCGTGCACACTTCTCCTTGGGTGCAGGGTCTTTTCCTTACCTTATTTATTTTTCAGATTTTTTTATTTAACTTTTGGTAAAAAAAATCTTTTACCTTGGGTTTTGCACATCTATCTTAACACAGAGCGGAGTTTGACCCTTCTTTGGGCTCCTTTTATTTCACTCAAATTCTATTTCGGAGAAATTCAATGGCCACATGTGGCCATTAGTTTTCATTACATATTTTTTATTACAGATCAAATTCATTTGAGATCTGTCTCCGAGATCTGTCTCTGGTGTGGCCGGACTGCTATTTCCTGGACTCCGTGTCAGGCTTCCAGGCCCACCCGCAAAGTGTTTGAGATCATGGTAATTAGATTTTCTCCCCCAAGTCACTTTGCATGTCCTGATTTAGCGATGTGGGACCGGTTCCCCTTTTGGGGTCCTCAGATCACTTGTTTTTATGTATAAGAATTACGCATGAATTGCTGTATTGTTTACATGTGTGTTTTTTCTTTTTTAGGCTTTATTATCTCTGTTTAGAGATATTACCTTTTAGTATAAAGGGTCTTTTTAATGTGTAACATCTGTGTACGTGTACCAGAGACACGTATGCATTTCCAAGAATGTATGTACGGGAATGCCACATCCTGAAGATGGACATCATCTGTAATTCAGTTAGATGTGTTTTCCATCGAAACTACTTTTTCCACGGTGCCATGCTCACTATAATCTTCTTATGTATCTGTGTCAATTTATGCATGCCTCCTCAGTAGTCAACGTATAGCATCCGATGTTAGACTTTTTAGAGTATGGGTTTAGTTTTGTGAGGTTCTCTAGTTTCTTGTTTTTAAAACTATTGAACTGCTATATTTGGAAATGATTAACCTTTTTTTTTCCTGCCATTTGCCATAGTAGGATTTAATCGGTTTATGAATTTATCTTTAAATCATGCAGACTTGTTCAGTTGACCAGGATTTTCCCACTCGAGAGATTCCCTTTTCCCGAATGAGTTAAATCACCTGGCATCGACTTAAGTCAGTGATTGCACACCTTGCACATATTTTTTCAGGGGAATTGCAGGAAGGCCAAAATTAAAATGCAGTGTTTTCCATGGCTAATGGAAAGGGCAGGGCGGCGATAAAAGGGAAGATAAGGGGTCAGAAGAGGCATTCTCTAAAAGGTTACGAAGTGTATGAACCCCCCCCCCCCCACTGTCCCTACTGTGAAGGGTCGGGGCTCGTGTAGGCTGCAGTCTATTCATTGAGGCAGTTAAGCGTTGTTGACGATGGAGCTGTCAATCGAAGGCCGCAAAGCAGTTGGTAGTGCAGCGTGCGATTGTTGAAAGAATAGCAAGAAAGTTTAAAATGAAACCTCGTCTATTCAAAAGGCATTAGCCATAAGAACTCCACAAACTATATCGACCGACAACGATGGTGGAAAAAACAATCCGAGGACCTTGACGCGTATTGGACCATGGGTACGGTAGATGTCACACTAGAGATAGTATTACTAACAGGGGATAGTATTACTAACAGGGGATAGTATTACTAACAGGCTCAGTCGACATACCTTGTTGAGTTTCGAAAACACTCTGCGACTACCACTAGATAGATATCGGCCTATGTACCTATGCATAGCATGTGATCCAAGCAGAACCACAAGCCTCCGAACGGATACATTACTCACAGTAATCTTATTTCTGATGCCTTTCTATGAGAGGTAGGGCAACATTTAAAAGGTGTTTTGTCAATTATAAATGTAAAGGCCAGTTAGGCAAGTAAAGGGAAAAAGGGATGGCAGAATATGTATTCTCCAAAAGAAGTCAGTATGAAAGACCTCCCCCCTCTCTCCCTACTGTAAGGGCCGAAGCCCAAAGAGGCCTGTGAAGGCTGTCTGGTCGTCTATTCAGTCAAGTCATCAGAGTTGTCAGTCAAAGGCTGATGAGCAGTTGGATGACGCTGTGGCAAAAGCAGACAAAGAAAGAAGTCTACAAATGAACTTTTAACTAGTTAAGGCATCAGCCGGGAAAAGAACTCTGCAACTTGCGACTGACCAGGATGGCAGAAATAAACAATGAGGGACCTCGACGCGTGAAACACGATGGGTACCGTACACGTCACACTAGGGATAGTATTGCCAACACGGCCTGTCGACATACGTTTGAGTTTTGAAAACAAATCTTGTAATACTCTGACTACCACTAGATGTCGGACTATGCAGAGCATGTGATCTAAGCAGATCCACAAGCCTCAGATATATAGATATATGGGATACTTTACTCACCGTAATCTTATTTCCGATGCTTGTATCTGCTTAGATTCACATGCTGTGCATAGTCCAGCATTTAGTGGAAGCTGCAGAGTATTACAGTTGTTGTTTTCGAAACTCGAAAATGGACATAGACAGGGCGTGCCAATAATACTATCCCTAGTGCGACGTCCCCTGTACCCATGATCCCTCACACGTCGAGGTCCCTCAGATTGTTATTTTTTCTGACATGAGGTAGCATGAGGTGTAGTGCGAGTACAGCTACATCCAAGCAGATACTACTAGACAAGCTCATAAGCATCCATGCACCTTCTCTCCGAGGGGAGGAAGGGTGGGTCACATGTGAATCTAAGCAGATACAAGCATCAGAAATACGATTACGGTGAGTAATGTATCCCTTCTGAGGCTTGTGGAATCTGCTTAGATCACATGCTGTGCATAGATTAGCGAGCAGTGGAAGGAGGAGGAGGAGGTGGGATGTGAGAAGGTTCATGAGCGAATAAGTGTCTTAGAACCGCTTGTCCCACTTGTGTATCTGTCTTGGAATGGGTGTCAATGCAGTAGTGCCGAGTGAAAGTATTTATAGAGCTCCATGTAGCAGCTTTGCAAATATGGTCTAAAGGAACATTTGCAATGAAAGCCAGCGTGGCTCCAGTACCTCTTGGGGAGTGGACCCTGGGCATAAAAGGCAGTGTCTTATTTGAAAGGGAATAGCACAGTTGGATACATCAGACTATCCACCTTGAGATGGTGTTTTTTAGAGACGCCATCTCCTTCTCTGCCTGGCGCTATGGAGACGAACAGCTGGTCTGTTTTCCTTAGCGGTCTGGTTTTGTCTACATAGTAGAGGACCGCCCTCCTCACACCTAGTGTGTGGAGTTTTACCTCAGCTGAGCTTTTGGTTTTTTGGAAAAAAGCCAGTAGATCAATAGACTGGTTAACATGGAATTTTTAAATAAACTTAGGTGAAAACCTAGGGTGAGTTTGTAGAACCAGTTTATCCTTATGTATAGTAAAGAAAGGAACCTGCACTAACAGAGCTTGGATTTCACTGACCCTTCTTATGGAAGTGTTAGCTACTAAGAAGGCAGTTTTATAAGTCAAATGTTTGAGACTAGATTTGTGCATGGGTACAAAGGGAGGCCCCAAGAATTTAGTAAGTACCACATTAAGGTCCTAACCTGGTGGTGGGTTAGAAATTGGAGGGTGGAGTCTCTTTACCCCTTCCATAAATGCTTCAACTACTGGCACTTTCCACCATGACACCTTGTTATGGGAAGTGGTGTTTGCTGATAAAGCTGCCAGGTGTACTTTAAGCGAATTAAACACTAAACATGCATCCAATAGGTGGAGCATAAAGGTGACTACATTAGAAGGAGTACAATCAACTGGGTTGATGTGTTTGTTTTGGCACCAAATAACGAATCGTTTCCATTTGCCATAGTAACAGTGCCTTGTGTTAAGTTTTCTTGATTCTTTCAACATATCCATACATCTCTGGGGTAAATGGAGATGTCCAAACTCTTATGGCTTCAGGAGCCATGCTGCCAAGTTCATCGAGTTGGGCTGAGGATGCACTGTTAGCCCCTCGTGCTGAGAGAGTAGGTTGTACCAACATGGGAGTTTGATAGGGTCGCACACTGCCAATTTGCGTAGGTTTGGATACCATGGTTGCCTAGCCCACATAAGAGCAACTAGGACGAGTGTCATTGGTTCCCTGTGGATCTTGTTCACCACTTTCCTCATCAGATGGGTTGGTGGAAAAGCGTAGGCAAACATCCCTGACCAGTTCATCCATAGAGCGTTCCCCTTGGAGCCTGGCTGGGGAAACCTGGACGCCAAGTCTAGGCATTGACTATAGTTGGAGAACCCCACCACGGAAAGAGGTTCTACAACCTCTTCGTGTAGACGCCACTTGTGTTCTTCTGGCGGTGGGTCTCTGCTCAGTCAGTCTGCTAGAGCTTTGAGTTCCCCTGGAACATGTTGAGATGCTAGGAACATCTTCCGTTTGGAGTGTCCACCTCCAGATTTTCTGTGCAAGTCTGGATAGATTTGGAGATCGTGTCCCCCCCCCCCCACTTGTTTGTTCATATAAAACATTGCTGTGGTGCTGTCTGTTAGGATCTGCACCGACAGACTTGTTAAATGGGGTCGAATGCTTGTAGGGCTTTGAACACTGCTAGAGGTTCCAGCACGTTGATGTGGTTCTGCGCCATAGAGTGTGACCACAGACCCTAAACTGTGTGGTGAAGGTAGTGTGCACCCCACCCTGCTAGTGAGTCATCTGTTGTGACCACTGCTTGTACCTCCGGATCGTAGAAGGGTTTCCCCTTAGTCAGATTTTCTCATCCACCAGCGAAGGTTTTGTACTAGTATTGGCGAAACGACCACTAGATCGCCCCACTGACTGCTTGCCTGAGACCATTGTTTCACCAACCACTCTTGTATGGGACGCAAGCGCGCGTGGGGAACCAGGTAAATGCAAGATGCCATCATGCCTATTAAACGCATTGCCTAACGTACCCTTATCTGGCGGCCGGCCTGATAGTGTGGTATTTGCAGTAACACGTTCTTTACTCTTTCCTCTGAGGGAAAGACTAACCCCTCCTCTGTGTTTAGAATAGCTCCTAAGAACTGTTTTGAGGTGCTGGGCACCAGGCTTGATTTTTTTCTCGTTGATCGAGAAGCCCAATTGAAAGAGGAGGTTGATTGTTGCTTGAATGTTTTGTCTGCAAATCAGAGGGGATTCCCCTGTTACGAGTCAGTTGTCCAAGTAAGGGTAAACTGGGATTGCCTCCATGCGCAGGTAAGCTGGCAACACCGCCAGTACCTTGGTGAAAACCCTTGGAACCGAGGCTATTCCGAAGGGCAGCAGCTTGAATTGGTAGTGCTGGTTCGCCATCTTGAAACGCAAGAACCTTCTGTGCGCTGGAAACATTGGAATATGAAAATAGGCATCCTTCATATCCAGTGTTGCCATGTAATCCCCTTTTTTTAGCAGCGCGATTACTTCTTGTAGCGTGGTCATGCAGAATTTTTGTGGCTCGACATACTTGTTTGCGGGCCTTAAATCTAACACAGGGCGCATTGTTGAAGCTTTTTTGGGTACAAGGAAGTAAGTTTAATAAATACCCTTGTTTACCAGGTTGCCTGGGACCACGTCTATGGCATCCTTTAATAGCAGCGCTGTAATTTCCTGTAGAAGAATTTGTTGATGTTATTCTGAGTGTACCTTTTGTCTCGGGAGGTGATCGCAAGGTCTTTGATGAAGTTCTACACAGTAGCCCCCTGCTACCGTTGACAGCACCCATCTGTCTAATGAAATACCCTCCCATGCGTGGGTGAAGTTGGAAATTCGTCATCCTACTGGAGATGCCTGGGAAGGTACCTGGAGCGGAACGTCACTTGCTCTGTGGTGGCGTGCCACCTCAAGCTTGGCCTCTGCCCCGAGTACTACAACCTCTTCGTTGTCCTGGCGGAAAGCCTTGAAAAGATTATCCTTGGTTATTACCATAGGAACTCTGGCCCTGGTTGTATCCAGATCCCCTTTGAGAACTGTCCTCGAAAACGGCGGAAATTGCCGTTGCCCGTCTGCCCCGTGGGTTTGTTCATGAGCTGGCCTAAAGACTTAAGTGTCTGGTATTCGTCTTTAGCAGTTTTTAATGCGTCTTCTACCGCCTTTCCAAAGAGCGCATCTTTTTCCACCAGGATATTGATTAAGGTGGCTTGAATTTCTGGCCTGAAGCCTGATTGGCGAAGTCATGCGTTTCTCTTAATGATAGTGCCTTCCGCGATGATTCTACCTGCATTGTCTGCTGCGTCAAAGTTTGACTTTAGGAGACAGGTAGCCACTGCTCTACCGTCTGCTGCCACCTGGGGTATTTGGGACTTAAGTGGCTCAGGTGCGGAAGAAAATAATGCAGAAACCTTGCCCCACTTGTGGCAGTTGAAGCTTGCCAGAAGCGTAGCATTATTTGCGATGTGAGTTTGGTAGGCTGCAGAAGAGGCTACTTTCCTTCCCATTGCATAAATCTTTTTGCTCTCCTTGTCTGGAGGAGCCTTGGAGGAAGCAAGAGGAGTGCCTGCTCTCTTTCGTGTGGTGGTAACCACGAGGGAGTCCGGTTTTAACTGTCCTGTTATGTAGAGGGGGTCGGAAGGTGCTGGTCTGAACATTTTTTCTATACGCGAGTTAACGGCCTGTGTAAGGTTGGGTGCTTTCAGAGAAGGTTGGATTCTTCGCTGTATTGACTAATATTGTAATAAATTGTCCTACAGTCTTTATCTACCAACAATTGCTCAGAGAATTCTGTCTTCTACCACCTCTTGGGTATCTATGCGGAAGTGTTCTGCCACTTTAGTAAGAACTTCGTTGAGTAGGGGTTGGTTGTCTATGGGAGAGTCTACTACTGGAGGATCCTCATTAATGGGCGTATCCAAGGAGTAAATGTTGGCCTCCTGGTCTGGGTCTTCATCGTCCCCCTCCTAGAACTCTTCTAAGTCTTCATCTATAAGTAGAGGATCAGATTTATCAATAAACGAAACATCCTCCTGTTGTTCTTCTGGGTGGATTTCTGGGTCATACAGATCTAACACTCTGCCCTGAGTTGGGACATCAGTACAAACCTTTTTTGACGGTCGTTGAGACACAGGGGTTTGTGAGGCTGAAGGGGCTGAGGTGGGTGGGGATGTCTGAAGGCTTAAAAGCTGACTAGGGTACTTTTCAAAGAAATTCCCAATAAAAGACATTCTACGCATAACTGTCGATGCCTTCTGCAGACCAATCCTTCGAGCTTGGAATTATAGTTCCGGGGTCGGGAAGACCCATGACTTCATTGGTGGGTGGGATAGGCTTAGGCCTAGGGTCCTTCGGTCTCCCCTTCGATAAGTCCTCTGTATGGGAGGTTTTTGAATGTATCTTATGGTGTTTGTCCCCACTCTGGGTCCCAGCTGAGAGTGAAACTGACTTCTTTGGGCCCGACGTCTTGCTATCTGAAGAACAACGAATTTCGGGTGTGGGGGTCGAAGTTTCGTCTGCAGATGAATGACCCCCGGAGTTTGTTATTCGCGAGGCACCCTTGCCGTCTTTCGACGTTTTACCATCTTTCAACTTCTTTGTTTTGTCATGCAGCGATCTGGATCTAGATTGCCCAGAGGACCGGGATTCAGTCGACCGTTCACGGGGTGCTGAGTGTTGTTGTGTACTCAATTCCTCTATCAGGTGCTGACTAGGGGTGGTGTGTGTAACTGGAGCGATACCGCCACCGGGTGTGGTCCCCACAACATGGCCACCGGCCTGTCCTACGGGGTCGGGGGCTTGCGCTTCGGTAGCTACCGCTACTCTGGCGCCCTCACCGTCCGAAAGTGCGTCGTCGCTGCCATCGCTAAAGGCTCCTTCCACTTCCATGGCCTGTTGCCCGGCGTGGTGGGCCCAGCGCTTAGTGGAATGGTCTTTCAACGTCTTAAGCTTGAAGAGCCTACAGGCTCGACAAGACATCTCGACGTGATCTCTCGGGAGGCAAAGGTTGCACACGAGATGTTTGTCTACCCAGGGGAACTAACGGTTGCACTAAGGACAAAACTTTATGGGGTGTTTTCCATAACACTGGGTAAAGGTGATGGCAGCTGGGCGAACAAAGTGTAGGAAGGGGAGAATATGCATTCTACAAATGGCTTCCCGTCTAGCATGGTGGAAAAAAACAATGAGCGACCTCGACGCGTGAGGGATCATGGGTAAAGGACGTCACACTAGGGATAGTATTACTGGCACGCCCTGCCGATGTCCAGTTTCGAAAACAACTAATATTCCGCAGCTTCCACTAGATGTCGGACTATGCACAGCATGTGATCTAAGCAGATTCCACAAGCCTCAGAAATATAGATACATTGCTCACCTTAATCGTATTTCTGATGCTTGTATCTGCTTAGATGCACATGCTATACATAGGCCGACATTTAGTGGAAGCTGCGGAGTATTACAGTTGTTTTCGAAACTCGAAAAGGGACATTGACAGGGCGTACCAGTAATACTATCCCTAGTGTGACGTCCACTGTACCCATGATTCCTCACACGTGTAGGTCCCTCAGATTGTATTTTTCTGACATGAGGTGTAGCGTGAGTACAGTTGTATCCAAGCAGATACGTGTTAGACAAGCTCAAGCATCCATGTGCCTTCTCTGAGGGGAGGAAGGGTGGGTCGCATGTGAATCTAAGTAGATACAAGCATCAGAAATATGATTATGGCGAGTAATGTATTGCCGAGTGAAAGTATGAACAGAGCTCCATGTAGCTGGCTTGCAAATACTGTCTAAGGGGACATTTGCAATGAAAGCCAGAGTGGATCCAGTACCTCTTGTGGAGAGTCCTGGGCATATAGGGCAGTGTTTATCTGATGGGGAATAGCACAGTTGGATACATCTGACTATCCACGTAGCGATGGCATTTTTAGAAATGCAGTCACCTTCTCTGCCTGGCGCTATGGAGACAAACAATTGATCTGTTTTCTTAGCGGTCTGGTCTTGTCTACATAGTAGAGGACCCCGCTCTCCTCAAGTCTAGTGTGTGGAGTTTTACCTCAGCTGAGCGGTTGGGTTCCTGGAAGAAAGCTGGTAGCTCAATTGACTGGTTTACATGAAATTTGGAGATGACTTTAGGTGAGAACCTAGGGCGAATACGTGAAACCAGCTTGTCTTTGTGTACAACAAAGAAAGCATCCTGCACTGACAATGCTTGGATTTCACTGACCCTTCTCATGGAAGTGATAGCCACTAAGAAGGCAGTTTTATAAAAGTCAGGTGTTTGAGACTAGACTTCTGCATAGGCTCGAAAGGGGGTCCCATGAGTTTAGCGAGTACCACATTGAGGTCCCAACCTGGCAGCGGAGAGTGGAGTCTCTTTACTCCTTCCATAAATGCTTGGATGACCAATACTTTCCACCATGAGACATTATGAGAGGTCGTGTAGGCTGACAAAGCCGCTAGGTGGATCTTTAGGGAGTTAAATACTAACCCTGCATCTAGCAAATGGAGCATATACGTTAGAATGTGGGATGGAGTACATTCTATGGGGTTGATCGGTTTAGTCTGGCACCACATTACTAATCCTCTCCATTTGTCAAAGTAACAGTGCCTAGTGTTTGGTTTTCTTGATGCTTTCAAGATATCCATGCATTTCTGTGGCAGGTTAAGATGTCCAAACTCTATGACCTCAGGAGTACAACGAGTATAATGATGCTCATTGTACATGTTTGTTCTGGTTTACCTGGTTGGCCGGGACCACTTCTATGGAGTCCTTTAATAGAAGTGTAGTTATTTCTTCTAGAAGGATGCGCTGATGTTCTTCTGAGTGGATTTTCTGTCATGGGGTGGTCGTGCGGATGTTGAAGTAGTTCTATACAGTAGCCCCCTGCTATTGTGGACAGCACCCACCTGTCTGAGGCAATTCCCTCCCATGCGTGGGTGAAGTTGGAAATGTGTCCTACTGGAGAAGCATGGGAGGGCACCTGGAGCGGAATGTCACTTGCTCTGAGGTGGCGTGCCACCTCGAGCAGGGCCTCTGCCCCAACCACAACCTCTGCGTTGCCCTCTGGGATAGCCTTGGAAGGACTGGCCTTGATTATTTCCCCCAGGAGGAGCCCTGGCCCCGGTTGTAGCTGGATCCTCGTTTAGAATTTTGGCCCCGAAAACAGCGAAAATTACCGTTACCTCTGTCCAGTAGGCTTGTTAGTGAGTTGACCTAAAGATTTTAAGTGTCATACTCGTCCTTTGCTGTTTTAAGTGCGTCTTCGATGGCCTTACCGAAGCACACGTTAGGTTCCACTGGCATGTTCATTAGAGTGGCCTGCGTTTCCGGCCTAAAGTCTGACTGGCGCAGCCATGCATGCCTTTTAATAACTGTCCCTTCTGCAATTACTCTTCCGGCATCGTCTGCCGCATCAAAGTTTGATTTAAAGAGACCAGTAGATACAGCGCTTACCACTGCTGCCATCTGAGCTAGTTGGGATCTGAGGGGCTCTGGGGCAGATGAAAGTAAAGCAGATATTTCCTCCCACTTGTGGCAGGTATAACTACCCAAGAGGGTTGCGTTGTTCGCTATCCTGGTCCGATAGGCCGCAGAGGAGGAGACCTTCCTGCCCATTGCATAGATCTTTTTGCTTTCTTTATCAGGTGGATCCTCGGAGGAAGCAAGAGGTGTGCCTGCTCCCTTTCTAGTTTTGACAACTTGGGAGTCTGGTTTTAGTTGCCCTCTAATATACAAAGGGTCTCAGGTTGCAGGCCTGAATAATTTCTCCACACGTGGGTTAACGGCCCGTGTGAGATTAGGGGCTTCTAAGGATGGCTGTATTCTGCGTTGCACTGCTTTTAGTAGCAGGATAAACTGGCCCACTGTCTTTTTGTCCCCTGGGATTTGTTCTGCAAAGTCTCTATCCTCCTGTGCATCAATCTGAACGTGTTCAGCTGCCTTGGCTAATACTTCATTGAGGAGGGGTTGATCATCAACGGGGGAATCAACAACTGGAGTGTCCTGATTAAGAGGGCAATCTATGGAGTACATGTTAGCCTCTTGGTCTGCCTCTGGATCCTAGTCATCCCGTTAATAAGGATCATCTGTATACTCCTCAATAAGTTGAGGGTCAGATGCCTCCACAAAGGAGATCTTCTTGGCCTAATTCAGCGTAATCGATATCTATGACCATACTTTGTATGGGAACATTAGAGCAAGACCTCTTAGAAGGGGGTTGAGCAGAGGCTTGAGAGCCAGAAGGGGCTGTGGTGGGAGGAGTGGAGTAGAAACTCTGAAAGTGATCTGGGTTTTTCTTGTAAAAATTGGCCATAAGGGTCATTCTTCACATTGCTCTGTCAATATCTTGGGAAGACCATTCTCTGGAACTTGGGACCACCACAGATTGAGAGTCCTCATCAGTGGGAGGTATTATTTTAGGCCTAGAATCCTTTATCTTGGATAGTTTAGGCTCTTCCTTCTGCGGTGTCTTCTCCCTAGGAGGGCTCTTGTCCTTATGAGGGGTTTTTGAAGTCCGTTTGTGATGTTTCCCCACACCGTGGGGCTCAGAGGAGTGTTTTACAGACTTTTTGGGGCCTGCCACATTATCCGATGCAGAGCGTCCAATTTCGGATGCGGGTGCCGAGGTCTCATCCGTGGACGATTGTCCTTGGAGGGAGTTTTGCGAGCGACACCCTTGCCGTCTTTCACCAGTTGGACCCTGTCGTGCAGCGATCTTGATCGAGATTGCCCAGAGGACCGGGACTCAGCAGACCTTTCTCTGGGTCTCGAACATTGTCGAGTACTCGACCCATGCGTCGAGTCTCGACTAGGGTTTAAGTGCTTGGTGGTGTGTGTTTTAGTAGCGATGCCGCTGCCGGGTGTAGTCCCCACAACATGGCCGCCGACCTGCCCTACGAGGTCAGGGGCCTGCGCTTGAGTAGCTGAAGCTACTCAGTTGCCCTCACCGTCCAAAAGTATGGCGTTGCTGCCATCGCTAAAGGTTCCCGCTACCACCATGGCCTCGAGTTGCCTGGCGTAGAGGGCCCAACGTTTCGTGGAGCGGTCCTTTAACGGCTTTGGCTTGAAGAGCCTGCACGCTCGACAAGACATTTCGACGTGGTCTCTTGAAAGACACAAATTACAAACTAAGTTAGTCTTACCACGGAAATTTTCGGTTACACTTGGGGCAAAATTGAAAAAGGTATTTTCCATAATTATGGGTTATGGCAGTGTAGGAAGGGGAGAATATGCATTCTAAAATGCCCCCCCCCTCTCTCTCCCTAGTGTCTGGGCCGAGGCCTGTGGCGGCCTTCCAAGGTCGAACGGTCTGTTGCGGTGGTCTCCAACAGGCTGTCTCTGTCTTCACCGGCGTGGTGTTTCAGAGGTCGGTGAAAGGATAGAAAGAAATACTATCGTTATGTGTGAAAAGTCAATGGCTTTGCACCGAAAGGAACTCCGCTATATGTGTCCGTCTAACATGGCGGAAAAAAACAATCTGAGGGACCTCGACGCATGAGGGATCATGGGTACAGTGAACGTCACACTAGGGATAGTATTACTGGCACGCCCTGTTGACGTCCCTTTTCGTGTTTGGAAAACACAGTAAAACAAAGCCAGAGTCCTTTCTTGATTTTTTACATTTTTGTCATTGTGGTGACACTAGACCACAGCAGATGTCGTATCCACATGAGCCAAAACCACCCTCCACGTTGGATGTCACCACATTAGTAACGTTGCATTCATGCATATAGAGATGTAAAATAAACAAATACAAACAACATTATCCTGCATGTTCAATGTACGTACTTTAACGCACCAATGACATTCTGGCATAGCCCCCAATGTAAAATGCACATGTCCCCATTTTTCAATGAAGTAAATATTAAGGAAAAAGGGGTAATGAGCACTCTGCCAATCCATATGTAGGGTACAAGAAGCCATCATTTAACACCATGAAGTGCATAATGAATATAATGACATTTTAAAGAGCGCAGTACAAATCACAGCCATCATTGTAAGTGATATCAACCATGATACACAAGACTAAAGAATGTGGCATTTTACATAATTCGCCAAATCCAAATACTTGCAATCCTAACCATCTACGAAAGTTAAAAGCACATAGAAACAACCACAAAGTACACAGACTCTAAATAAAGTGCTAATCATACATACTGTTGAGCCAGTCAATACAATCGAGTACAACCACACCCAGCAAGACAATATAAAGTGCAACTATATACCTAAACAGATAATCCCGGGAAAATGCCCCATCTCTGAATAAAATGCATGGTGTCAATCCTTGGTAGTGTGAAGCAGATCGCTACAGTACAGTACAACACCCCAACAGCCAGGCATATAAAGTGCAAACATGTGCCTAATCCGCGATTACAGGGAGCAATGCCACAACTCTGGAGAAGCAACCTACAATGCAGATCGAAAGATACAAGTCTGAAAGGTTATAACGTGCACATGCTTATATTGTTGTGCCAAATAATACAATTATCTCAATAGACTTAGAGCAGCAAAATTAAATGCATCCAACTATTCTGCCAATGAATGCCTACCCCATTGAGATGCATAGTGCGAGTCGTGGATGCTGTCGAGTAAATTCATACAATGCTGAAACAGCCACACCTCTAGCAGAACGATAATAGTTCTAATATGCAGCTAATCAGAAAATCACAGGAGCAATGCCCCTACTCTGAATAAAGTGCATAGTGCTAATCACTCACGCTGTAGAGCAGACCATTACAGTACAGCAACGGCTACTACCAGACATATGCGATGCAAATATGTGACTAATCCGAAAACACATATTTACGTGGTCAAGCAGCCAGAGGGCTGTGTAACGTGTTATACCGCAACTTCTTTTATCCTTGCTCGAAATATGGAAAAGTACTTATTTTTGTTGGATTCGTCCATGCGAGATGTCATTGGCAATTGGAGCTTTTTACCAAAGAGGGTATTCGGGGTGCAGTCAGTACCCTTTTTTCCCCCCGATTTATATATATATATAGTCTATGATCTTCCCACCTCTTTAATCTGCCTCGTTGATCATCGACTTCCCACTCTGCATAATTTCCTGGCTCTCCAGCACCCTGGATCACATTGGATGTGCCGTTTCCATGATAGGCGGAGAGAAGATGGTATAAAAGCCCTCTCCTATATGTTGAATTATATAGCCATTATATTCTTCACTTTGATTGCCCAATCACTTCTGAAAGATTTCAAGGTGCCCAGAAATCGATGCAGATGGGAGCCGTGTGGGGTTTCTTCATTATTATGTTCCTAGAAACAGTAGTACGCTTTCACATGGAATGTAGTGATTAACAAAGCATTTCTAGAACAGGTGTTGAAACAAAATAGGACAGCTCCAGTAAGGATAGGTTTTGAAATGAACATTGGCGCAGCATAAATTACGTTCAACATGGATGGTAGCAATGTAGCAATATCAAAAAGCCAAATGGGATTCAAATTTTAAAATAGTGGATGAATAACGAACAGTAAAGATTAATTTAGCATTTGAAAACTTGGATGAAAATGAAACTGAACAGTCAGTCATTAAAAAAAATAATGCATGACTAAGCACAGATGAACATTTCTTAGACTGAATTTCAAAGAGAACTCGCAGATCTGAAACATTTTAAACATCAATGTCACTAAGGTTTGTGCATAAAAAATGACGCCCTGCCGAGTGTAGCAGATACTGAGTGCGAAGGACAAACAGGCTCGTGAAGGGGTAGGAACAAGGGGGCAGTGAACGAAGACTAATTGATGTTAATGTAATAAATGTGGATTGTACTGTGTGTTTGGTTTGTATTGTTGATTGTATTGAAAAACTAATAAAATAAAAAAAAAAAGTTTTGTGCATAAAATAATTTGAAAAATTACAAGTTATTTAAGACCATCACCATTTCAACGGGCTCCCATTTTTTGACTGGTATGGGAGCCATCCTAGACACAGGTGGGCTCACAAAATATGTAAGCACAAGGAAATTGGGATTAGGACTCTGGCCTCTTTGGTACAGTCAGCAACTTGAAGGCCAGAGTTCCTCTAAGGAAGTCTTTATTTTAGATACAGAATGAGTTATTTTGGATGAGCCCTGGGGGCGGCTCCACCATTCACCCTCAAAGTTACCTCGAAATCCCACCACTTATGTTCATTACCAAGCCTGCCTGCCGACATGCGTCGTCACCCTTGCATACAAACAAAAATCCCTAAATAAGAACAGTTATAACGCCCAGCTGCTAAACTCCAACAGACGAACGCAGCTTTAATACCCAAAATATCACCATCAGATATCAAAACATTACTTCATGACAAAACCACAAGAAAATATATTAGGCTTAACACAAAAGCCCTTCCATCCAGCTCTACCGGCAACTTCTTCCTCATTTGACCCACAAGATACAAAGATCACACTGGCTTCTCCCGGAATTCATAAATGTTCAAATGTACAAAGAGTCCAGGATTAATCAGTTAAAACTAATCAAACCACTGGCAATCACTTATGGAAGCGTTCCAAGCAATTTGTTTTCCTCCTCCGGCACCATTACAGAGGGAACAATTATATTCAAACAAAGATTAGTCTCGCCCCAAAAGTGGAAGTCCAGCCGGGCCTTCCGCTATGTGATAGGACCAAGCCTGAACCCCAATTTACTAGGGTCACTTACTTCCATCCTAGACCCTTCAAAGCACTCCCTAGGTTTTCCAGCCTTTCAGCAGCATGCTTGTAAAACATGGTGCCAACTGCAACTCCATGCTGCAGTGGCTCCTTGTGCTGCCCTCAGTTGTACTAACAGATGGCAACTACCACTGAGCATCATATAGCCCTTAGCTTGATAGCAGAGTCTTATCATTTACCCAATATTATTTGCATGATTGGCACATATTAAAGATGTTTAAGGTAAGTTGTTGGACAGCTTTATTGGACTCCAGTTAAGATGTTTAAATTAGGGATTCAATCGGATGTTTTATGCTGGTGTTGTGGTATTGGTAGACGAACTCTTTTACATTTGATGTGGGAGTGCCCGAGGGTGCAATTGTTTTGGAAGGAGGTCATGGATAGGACTGATTTGAGGAGTAACCTTACAGAGATCCGCAGCAAACAATTTTATTATCTCATATTGATAGATGTGTGCGCGCTAGGAAACATTCTAATTGGATTGATAGAGCCATGATGGTAGCAACTAAGAGAATTCTCAGAATTTGGAAAAAGAGAATAAAGCCTAATGTTGATGACTGGTTAACTGAGTTGCAGGTTTTATCACAATATGATAAGATTTCATTGGAAAATAAAGATATAAATGAGGAATACATGAAGGTATGGGGACCTTTTTTGGCTCTTTATGATTGATGTGATAGTGGAACTGTTCTGGTGGATATGTCATTTTAGAGGTAAGAGAATAAGGTGGAGGTAAAGGTGTTTTTTTTTCCTCTTTTCTTTTCTTCTTGTGTTATCTATTGTGCTGTTTTGTTTATACTTGTTAGTTTAAATATTATGTTTAGCAGGATGAAGCTATTTTTGATGAATTTGATATGTAAGGTTTAAATTGTTCAGCAAATTACATTATGAAGTTTTACTGTGAGACAATGTATACTTATGTACGGTTCTTATTGTTTTTTGCAAACTTAATTTGTGTTTTTAAAACAATTAAAAAAAGAATTTAAGGTAGTTCGTATTTGTAACAGAACCGATGTATGAACTCTACAATTCAGTTTAAAGTCTCTTTTGTGCACAGCAAACAATGCACCCCGCTATATGTTCAAGCCAAATGGAAAGTTACAGGTTATCTTTGCATAGGTTTGCAAACTATCTTTAGTGGCAAGGCTTGCTTTGGGGTTTGCTTACAAATGTCTTTCAATAGACAAGCCCCTTCAAACTAGTTTTATTTTGCTAAGCACTAGAATTGTCCACCATCAATCTATGACCATGCAATCTCTTAACGCTAGTAATTTCACAGAAATGGTAAACATTAGAAGC
Organism: Ambystoma mexicanum; assembly: GCF_040938575.1. Classification (NCBI taxonomy): domain Eukaryota; kingdom Metazoa; phylum Chordata; class Amphibia; order Caudata; family Ambystomatidae; genus Ambystoma; species Ambystoma mexicanum. Next base: position 592,882,361 of record NC_090931.1, on the reverse strand, counting down.
AATAGTGCACAAAGCATACATAACACATAACGGGGCTACCTTACCTGTTGGTGTCGGCCACTGGAGAAGGCATACTGGACTGAGTGGGAGGGATATCGCCCTGGTTCTGCACCGAATGCTCCTTGGTTAGCAGGGTATCCCGAACTGGACATTATCGGTGGTCAAGTCCTTAAAAGACTGCGAAACTACCCGGCAACCATGGTTACAGGAAGCTGCCTGAAAATCAAAAGGGAGGTAGAC